>NC_141142.1:105935296-106253629 GCF_053477565.2 Lygodium microphyllum
TGCCAGAGTCAGAAAAAGCTTCATGATTATGTTGGACATAATCACCAAGCAGAGTGTTGGCAAACTCTAGCAAATGCTTCCAGTCAATATCCTGAGAATCCACCGAATCAGAGGCAACCTGAGCATAAGAACGTTCCTGATAACCCATTGTCTCTTCTGAAGTATGCTTGGAGCGTTTGCCCGCAGGCTGAAAGTCAGGACCAAGAGGCATCTCCTCTGTGCAAGGAACCATATCCTCTGGTTCCTCTGTAGCAGAATCCAGACCAAGGGCTGCCACCGTTTGGTCGATAAAAGCCAGATCCAGACCAGCCATGCTTCCCTCTCTCTCTCTCTCTCTCTCTCTCTCTCTCTCTCTCTCTCTTCGTAAAAGGTAATTGTATTAATTACGAAAAAAGGTACAAGTTTGCATGATTACAAGATACACGATGGCTCTACCCCATCATGTGTACACATTGACTCTCTACAAGAACCAAACAACCAAAGAGTTACAAAGTCATGGCAAAGACACAGAGGAAATTGCCATATGCCAGGGACGTAAGTCCTCCCGAGGGAGCATGTCAGAGTGCCGGAGAAGATCTATCTGCCAATACAAGAGACCTTTAAGCCGCGCAATATGCCGCTGAACATTAAAGGCGGAATCAAAAAGAAAAGCATTCCGAATGGTCCAGTTATGCCAACAGCCCCAATATCGAAGAAAGTGAAACAAGATCTTCATATGAGGCTGTGTCGGTGTGGGATATTTGGGCCGCGCAAAAACCCAATCAAACGGGCATAGCGAGAAACCAACCACCGCTCGCCAAACGGCCGATAAGAATGACCAGATTTTCTAAGAGATGGGGCAAGAAATAAAACGATGACAGGCAAATTCCATAGTGGTGGTGCAAAAGAAACAGTTGCCATTGGAGATTCGACGCTTGGAAAGGGCTGAAGCAAGCGGAAGACCACCAATCATCACCCTCCAAAGAAAGACCTTATATTTGAAGGGTGTCTTGCTCAACCAGCCCTCCACCACAGTTGCTCTCCACCATGACCTGGATTTATGCAATCCCCATAGAGTATTAGCTTTAGTAACCAGCCATTGATGATCTTTAATCAGAAGATGATACATCTGGTTAGCTGAAGCCTTTTCTAAATTCAGCCGGCCTTCAAAGTCCCAGTCCTGCCAAGGACGATCCGTAGCAAGGGCAAGAAAGGGTTGTCTGCTCTGGAGCACCATCAAAAGCTACTCCCATAAATACCTATATCCACGAGGGATCCTGAAAAGCCTCCTGGCTGAACGAAACGATATCAATACATTGTGACTGGCAAGGGTGGCATCTGCTACCGAAGTTAAGCCCAATTGAAAAGAATTAGTAGCAAAGCGATCCTCCGCTGGATGCCACTGCGCCTTCCGGAGGACCTGTCTCCAGGAACACACCAAATGGGCAAGCAGAGACAAAGAAGAACTGGAGAAGCGAGAATCGGCATTAAAAACATGCCACCAAGAGCTCCGGATTTGAGTATTACCATGCAGAAGCCCGTGATCCTCAATAAAATAACGGGCTATAACGACCCATGGATGATGATCCGAGCACATGGTGCGAAAAAGAGACCAGCGGAGTGCCAGCATATGAGTTTGGGCATCTAAAATAGCCCCTCCACCCATGCGTTTGGGGGTGCACATCTCTCTCTCTCTCTCTCTCTCTGTGTGGCGCAGACCAAAGGAGAAAGGTCGCACGCAGGGAGGCAACACGAGTCGAGAGGATAGGCAAGGGCAGGGCAAAACGGGCTGTGCACGTGTCAGAGGGGAGACGTCAAGCAGGACATCGAGCAGTAGGGCACGGTCGCACGGCAAGGGGAGTCCCCATCTCGACCTGGGCAGACGACGGATGGCCAAGGCAGAAGACGAGAAGGCAGTAAGCGAAACAAGAACGAGGCAGACCTTGCAGGCACAAACGTCCTCAGCGAATCTCGAGCGTCCACAGGTAGGCGCCTGCGTGCAGATTGACGTCCGCGGGTAGGGAGCGACCATACAGGCGATTCAGGGACAGGGCTTCTACAAGCGGCTCAGGGATAGGGCACGATCGTCCGCCATCGTCGACTCTCTCTCTCTCTCTCTCTCTCTCTCTCTCTCTCTCTCCCTCCCTCCCTCCCTCCCTCCCTCCCTCCCTCCCTCCCTCCCTCCCTCCCTCCCTCCCTCCCTCCCTCCCTCCCTCCTCTCTCTCTCTCTCTCTCTCTCTCTCTCTCTCTCTCTCTCTCTCTCTACATTTTGTTACATCAGACCACCAGGTCCTCAAAGAAAGTGATGAAAGACTATGAAGAATTTATCACAAAGAGAAAATCACACTACTGGTGTAGAGCGAACAATAGCCAGCCAGGGGGCAGCAATGTTAGGAAGAACCAGATCAGCTGATATCATAGAAGAAATCTACCATAGCACTAAACCTCGAATACGGGCCACATAACCATGGATGCCAGAGACCGAATCAAAAATAAAGGCATTCCGAGTACGCCAAATATGACACAAGGCAATCCATCTAAGGAACTGGAATAAGCAAGAATAATCAGAATGCAAAGAAGGCACAGAGGGCAGCTTTCTCATAATCCATGACTGGGTTGTTATCCAGAGCTGTGTCACCGAGAGCCACACGCAAGAAATAAAACCCCTGATCCGTCGCGCAACTAGACAAGAGGCAATAAGATGAAGCAATGTTTCATCACATGTAGTGCAGAATACACAACGACCAGCAAAGATCTTTCGAGCACGCAGCACCTCTCCAGTTGGAAGAACCTTAGACTTCCAAAGCTGAAGGAATCTTTCTTGCCAATTCTTTTTGCCATCCCTAATTGACATAACCTGTAGGTATGACCTAACCCCCCCAGCAAGCAACCCCCCAAGATTCCCCAGGTACCACTTTACCAAGCTAATTGCGAGCGCATACTCCAACCATCTCTACTGCAGCCTGTAGGAAATGGACCCCCACGCACCACTGGAGGAGGTCACAGCACAGTTGGCGGACACACTACACACCTCGGCTGCCGAATACTTCCCCCACACATCCCCCCACTCCACCCCTCCAAACAAGAATGTCCCACAGAATAGCTGGTACGACGCAGAGTGCAAGGAAACCCGGCTCCGTCTTCAACAGGACGAAGCACGGGGAGTACACACGCATAAACAGGCACACTTGATCCTCCGTCGTCTAGTGCGACAGAAGAAACGAGCCTACCTCTCCAAAGTGGAACACGATTTCTACCAGCTATTCTTAGGACAGGATAGCAAAGAGGCATGGAAGGCGTTTCAGGAACCCCAAGACCAGACACCCATCACCTCCCCGGACACTTGGCATGCATATGCAACCTCACTATACCAAGTACCCAAGCAGCCCCAGCTACCCTGGCCCCCAGGGAGCAAACCCAGATCATCCACATTCTTCAACACCGGGCGAGTTCGGGACGCCATTGATAGACTCCAAAATGGCCGTGCCCAAGACCACAAAGGCTTGGTAGCAGAGCATTTGACCCATGCCAGAGACATACTGGCACCTCTCCTAGCACACATGTTCAACAAAGCCCTATGCGAAGGCTTCCATGCCAGCTGGTCAACCAACACCATAATACCTATCCTGAAGGCCGGAGACCCCATGGTTCCCACGAACTACCAAACAGTCATGGTTGGCCATGTACTAGCCAAGCTCTATGGATCCATACTGGACCACGAGCTGAGCAAGTGGACAAAGCAACGCCAACATCGGGCGGCAGGACAAGCAGGGTTTAGGAGGGGGTTCTGCACCCTTGACCATATCCTCACGCTGAGAGCTATCATAGAGGAGGGCAGAGCACATGGAAGATGGGTTGTACTGTTGCTTCATGGACTGCACATAGAGGAGGGCAGAGCACATGGAAGACGGGTGTACTGCTGCTTCGTGGACTTCCGCAAGGCCTTTGACACAGTCCCATGAGCGAGGCTCATGCAAAGACTACAGGAATTGGAGGTACCAACCGAAATGCGATGGGGGATACTGGCACTATACGAATCGGTAACGGGCCGAGTTCGGGCACCAGGAGGGCTATCAAAGGAGATAACCAGCACCATCGGAGTCAAGCAGGGATGCCCACTCTCACCCACCCTATTTGGCCTCTACATTGATGAGATCTCGGAGTACATAGATAGATTGGGCGAGGAGGGATCGAGCCTGGGAGGGACACTGATACCCATCTTACTATACGTGGACGACACAGTCCTCATCTCCAGCACACCTGAAGGGCTACAGCGCCAACTGGACGCACTACAGGCCTTCTGCCAAGACAAAGACCTAACTGTGAACCTCGGGAAGACCAAGGTCATGGTGTTCAACACGTCAACCCAATGGCTCCAATGGTCGGTACCCCGCTTCACATATGGCGGAGAGACCGTGGACGTGGTCCCAAGATACGTCTATCTGGGGATTACATTCTCTAGACCGAGATTTACCCTGAGAAAAGCCGCAGAAGATAGACTAACCCGAGGCTATGCAGCCCTCGGGTCAATGGAGAACCAATGTGCCCGCATACAATTCCAAGAACCCCGGACAAAGCTCTGGCTTTTTGACACCTTCGTCACACCAGCCCTCCTGTACAAGGCTCCCATATGGGGGTCCAGTCTCTACCACACACAGAGGGCCCCACAGGATCAGCCATTGCCTAAGGAGTAGGCCACCTATAAGGGATGGGAGCATATGGAGAGACCCTTAATACTTATGATCTCACGAATGATCCGAAGCAAGCCCTCCCTACCACACGAGATCATCCGCACAGAGCTGGGGGCATCGCCCCTCGTGGCTGAGGCCCTCTTCCAGACCGTGACCTTCTTGCGCCAAATATGGGACCTGCCTCGGCACCGGTACCCCAGACTCGCCCTGAAGTCATCCAAACAGCTAGCAACACAAGGGGACACTGAGTGCTGGTATGCCCGAACAGAGACCTGGCTACGGCTCCATGGCCTGCACACGGACCACCTCCCCCCACTACAGTACAGCCTAGACTGCCCACACCTGGAGCTCAGCCGAGAGGAGGTGAATCACATCATCGGAATGGATATTGTCCAGACAGACACAGCCAAGACATGGGTGACCCCCACGTCGGAACTAGGAACCAAGAAGGCTTTCTACCGAGAGCACTTCCAGCACATCTCCCCGGATGGCTTCATCACCCGCCCAAGCTACATGGGCACACACCTATCTCACGGGGTTAGAAGTGCCATCGGACAGATCCGCACGTCCTCACACCAACTAAGGGTCGAAACGGGCAGATACAAGGCCAACCCCCTCCCCCCAAAAGACTGAATCTGTCAGCTCTGCCATCTCGAGCCAGAGACATAGAAACACTATATCTGTAGATGGCTTCATTACCCGCCCAAGCTACATGGGCACACACCTATCTCACGGGGTTAGAAGTGCCATCGGACAGATCCGCACGTCCTCACACCAACTACGGGTCGAAACGGGCAGATACAGGGCCAACCCCCTCCCCCCAAAAGACCGAATCTGTCAGCTCTGCTATCTCGAGCCAGAGACATAGAAACACTATATCTGTAGATGCCCAGGGTACTACGAAATCCGGGGACACTTCCACTGCCTATTCAGCGAAGGATTTGGACCACTCTCCAAGGTGATGGAATTCAAAGACCAGAGATGCCTGGGGCTCTTTCTACTGGAAATATGACGCCACAAAGACCACCTCCTATGAACCATGGAGCAAAGACAAGGAGCCACCAACCAACGCACACTCGACAAATTCTACCAAATACCAGCTACCCTCCCCACCACCGAGCCCCCACTAGCCCAACCGGCCTCCCGACCCCGGGGGACCACCTTAGAAATGTGGCTTCATATGTGGCTGTGCCGGAGTGGGGTATTTGGGCTGCCCAAAAACCCAATCAAAGGGGCGTAGTGTGAAACCAACCACCCCTCGCCAAACAGCTGACAAAAATAACCGGACTTTCTTAGCGATGGGGCAAGAAATAAATCGGTGCCAGGCAGATTCCACAGTAGTGGTGCAAAAGAAACAATTGCCATTGGAGATTCGTCACTTGGAAAGAGCTGAAGCAAGCGGAAGACCACCAATCATCACTCTCCAAAGAAAGACCTTATATTTGAAGGGTGTCTTGTTCAACCAGCCCTCCATCACGGTTGCCCTCTACCATGACCGGGATTTACGCAATCCCCATAAAGCATTCGCTTTAGTAACCAGCCATTGATGATCTTTAATCAGAAGATAATACACCTGGTTAGCAGAAGCTTTGCTTAAATTCAGCCGGCCTTCTAAGTCCCAATCCTGCCAGGGATGATCCGAAGCAAGGGCAGGAAAGGGTTGTCTGCTCTGGAGCACCGTCAAGAGTTGTTCCCATAAATGCCTATATCCACGAGGGATCCTGAAAAGCCTCCTAGCTGTACGAAACGATATTAGCACATTGCGACTGACAAGGGTGGCATCCGCGACTGAAGATAAGCCCAAACGTGCCATCCGGTTGAATTGTGGTCTAAGCTCGTGTTTACCTTCCCATGAAAGTAAACGCGAGACTGCCAGCAATTCCAATTGAAAAGAGTTAGTAGCTAAGCGATCCTCCGCTGGATGCCACTGAGCCTTCTGGAGGACCAATTTCCAGGAACATACCAAATGAGTAAGCAGCGATGAAGAAGAATTGGAGAACCGCGAATCAGCATTAAGAACGTGCCACCAAGAACTCCGGATTTGGGTATTGCCATGCAGAAGCCCATGGTCCTCAAGGAAATAACGGGCTATAACGACCCACGGATGATGATCAGAGCACATGGCATGGAAAAGAGACCAACGGAGTGCCAGCATGCAAGTTTGGGCATCTAAAATAGCTCCTCCACCCATGCGTTTGGGGGTGCATGCATGTGACCAAGAAATCCAGGAAATACCTGCATGCAATGAGTCCTTCCATAGCATGAAACGAATAGACTGAGTAAGAGCATTCAGAGTCGTAGTAGTCCAGGGCAGCAATGGCAAGAAATATGTGAGCATTGGCAACATAATTGTCCGGGCTACTTTGAGGCGAACATGGAAGGGCCAGGCCTGAGACTTCCAATACAGAAACTTAGCTACCATTTTCTGAGAAATCCACTGCAGAAGCTGCTTTGGGGGAACATCAACACCCAAAGGGTACCCAAGAGGCCTGACAATGGAGCCACGAGGAAGAACCATACCCTGCCAGTCCAAGGACTACAAATCCGACTCCGTGCAACTGAGAATGGCTGATTTGAATGCATTGATGCGAAGGTTGGACGCTTGACCAAAGAGAGCCCAAACATCCAATGCTTTTCGAAGGTTATCCTTGTCCGCATGCAAAATCATAAAGCTATCATCAGCCAAGGATTGACTAATGAATTGCTGTCCAGTAGGAAGCAACAATCCAGCCAACTGAGTAGAAGCTGCCATATGGGATAACATCGAAAGAACTGATGAGTCGCAAGAGCAAAGAAGAGAGGGCTCAAAGGGCACCCCTGTCTGACAAAGCGGGCAAGGACAAATGGCTAAGTAGCACCTCCATTCAGCATGACTCGCGAAGACGCCGCAGCACTGATGGTGTAGATTAGACGAGACATCCAAGCACCAAAGCCCATAGCAGACATAAGTTCAGCAACGAAAGACCAGTCCAGATAGTCAAAAGTCTTTTCCAGGTCCAGTTGAATCAGTACGACCTCCTGATTAGAATGCCTTGCATAATCAATTGCCAGTTGCGCATTTAATACATTGTGCAAAATGTTTCAGCACTTAATGAAACCATACTGGAGAGGGTGCACAATGGCAGGGAGATGCTTACGGAGCCGATTCGCCATTACTTTGGAAAAGATTTTGTACATAGAACCCATCAAAGAAATTGGGTGCCACTGTTTCAACGTAGACGGCGAAGGAACCTTTGGAAGCAGTTTAATAAGTCTTTTCCATGAGGAAGGCATGATCCCCGTTTCCCACACCTGCTGAAACAAAGCCTTCAATGGTTTCGCCAGTTGGGTAGCAAAAGCCTCAAAGAACTCATTGGTGAGACCATTCCAACCCAGACTTTTATCCTTGGGCAAGTGCAACAAAACATCCATAACCTCTGCCTCACAAATATTGGACTCCATAGTAGGTTGCATGTCCTGCGGAACCTGATTGCAGACCAAGTCATAAAAAACCGAACAGACCTGAGTAATTTGGGCTGAAGGTGGAGAAGTGGAACCAAGAAGGTCGCGGAAATAATTCCTACACATATGCACAATAGTCTGCAGATCCAGGATAAGGTGGCCTTCTGCATCCTCGAGTCTGGTCATATTCTCTCGCGCAGGAGAGGCATGGAGAGCTCGAAAGAACTTACAAGTCTGACACGCACTATCTTGCAAAGTCTCCGTCAGATGTTGCAATTTGGCCTGCTGATACGATTTCAACTGAAACTCTTTAATAAGATCAGCCACCCGCATTGCCAGTGCTAGCAGAAATGCATCATCCGGAGTGTCCACCAGCAGAGAACGAACCAAAGCCAACAGGTCCTCCGCTGCTTGTCGACGCCGCCGACAAAGAGACTGCATATAGCCCTGAAAGATTGCATGCTTCAAGTAAGACGAGTTGAAACGCAAAGGGAGTCTCTCCAAAAATTGCTTGAAAGGTGCAATGGGTTGTGCAAGCAGCTCAAGCTGCAGAGGGAAATGGTCCGACAAGGCATATTAATGCAACACTTTCATTTCGAGCATCTCGGGAAGAAAATCATCATTCTGCATGATGTATATGTGGTCCAACCGCGACCATGTTGTTGCATACTGGGCAGAATGGAAAGTAAACCCTATAGAAGACGGGTGTAGCCAGGACCAGAGATCTTGCTTAAGAACAGCAAGAGCCAACTCATGCCACATACGACTTTCCGGCGCATCCATTACCGAATGCTCCGATGTGGACTGGGAAGAATCAACACGCATATTGAAATCCCCCATCAAGAAGCCCCGTCTGCCAAGTGACAAGGAGGTCTGCAAAGTCTGCCAAAGCTCCCGACGAGATAACGAATCATTCGGAGCATAGAGGCCAAGTAACCATAAGATCTCCCCTTCGAATAAAATTTCAATCACCAGAAAGCGGCCATGTACATCATTTTTAATGAGAACAGGCTGATATTTGTCATGTACAATCATGAGCACACCCGAATAATGCATGGCCTGTGTCCCTGCATAGAACAAACGAAAGCCATGGCAATCCACAACTTTTCCTGCTTCTCCATGACTCTTGTGCTCAACAGCGCACAAGACATCCCACTGATTCTCATGCAATACAGTCCACATGGCATGTTGCTTGTGTCGAGAACAAATTCCTCGCACATTCCACATGGCTATTTTCATGTGTATTCAAAACAAAATTAGGTACGAGGCACAGCTTGCCTCGATTTGACTTTTTCTGCGAATGTCCAAGACTCCCTCGTCCAAGAAATCCGCCAACAAAGCAAAAGAGTTCTGAGGACCAGATTTGGAGGTAGACGGCATATCTGCTGGTTTGGGGATGGAACAGGGATAATGACGATCCCACGGGGTAATGGCGTTGCCTTTGGTATCAAAAGCCAGCTTAGCAGGTGGACCCTTTGCACGATCCGAATACATTTTCCTGGCGGGCTGAGGACGAGGGACAGAGGAAACCATAGCAGGAGCAGAGCGCTCTGAAGACAACATTTCCTTCCTGCGCATATAGGTACGCATGGAATCTTGTGAGGTAGTAGGCACAGTATTCTCCATGCCAGCAACAACCCTGTTGCCTTTTTTGCACGTACTTCAACCCAATCAATGGCATGGGAATCCAGACCCAAAACCTGTTGTTTACCTTTGTCCAGAACTTTAGGAGGGTGGATAGTATCCAGCGACGGAGCATCACACACCATATCTTCCATGGGCAGCGCAACATGGCCAACATCTGAGGTGTGTTGCTGCTCCGGGCATTCGGCCATAAAATGCCCCAATTGTCCATAGGAAAAGCAATGTCCTGCAAAATTGCCCCATTTCAAACGAAAGTGTAACGGATGCATGCCAGAGCAATTGAGACATAACCACGCAGGCCTTTTCCTTGCAGTGTCCCATAACATACACAACCGGTTGCGATTCACAGCCCTTAGACTTGGAGGGACCAGAACATTGCCCACAGCGGCCATAGTATCCTTCAACAGTGGCCAATAGACAGCCGGACAATTTTCCACTTCTATCCACACAGGGCATTCACGTTGCAGCAGACGCTGAAAATCTGCCATTGGGCGCCATGAAACAACATGAACCAACCGGCGATCAAAAAACAAAGGCAGTTTAGACAGGAGAGCAACACGGTGCGTCTCAGATTTCAACAGCACCTCAAAAAAGCCTCGAGGCCCAACAAAAATCTCTTCAACACATTCCCCTTGTAGCAGACTGTGCAGCCACTGGCGAATACGGGAAAGCAGTGGGATTCGACCAGTGAAGAAGAGTATCACAACGCGATCATAAAACACCGAAAAGGAGCGTAGGACAGTTTTCGGATCCATAGTGGCTTCTAGAACATCGTCAAGTGCAGAGTCAGAAAAGACTTCCTGATTATGTTGAACATAATCGCCAAGCAGAGTGTTGGCAAATTCCAGCAAATGCTCCCAATTAACATCCTGAGAGTCCGAAGCAACCTGAGCATAGGAACGATCCTGATGAACCGCTGTCTCTTCCGAAGTATGCTTAGTACGTTTACCCACAGGCTGGATGTCAGGACCAGGGGGCATCTCTTCAGTGCACGGAACCATATCCTCAAGTTCCTCAGTATCAGAATCCGGACGAAGTGCTGCCACCGTTTGGTCTATGAAATCCAGATCCAGACCAGCCATCTTGTATCACGATTGGATCTCGAAGGAGGACTAACGCGCAGTGGAGAGCAGGAAACACGACCTTGTCCGCCGCAGTCGCGACCTGTCCCAAGAGGGCGCGCGGCAGGGCACAACCCTAACAGTGCAGGGGCAGGAGGGTGGAGCACAGGGCGGGCAGTCGATGGCAAAGGGGGACAGTCGAGGGCGTAGGGCAAGGGCCAGGAGTCAGCAAAAACCCTAACGCACAGGGCAAAAGGGCGAAGCGCAAGAGAAACGCAGGCGCAGAGCCCACGGGGCTTCGGAGGCAAGCGACGGTGCAGGCAGTGGGACAGGCGACGGGGCAAGCGCAGGGGCAGGCGACGGGACAGGCAAGGGGCGTCAAGATCAGGCGACGGAGCAGGCGACGGCCAGACAGGCATCCGAGGCAGCACAGGGCGACGGGACTGCGGACTGCAGAGCAGACGAAAGCAGACAGGCGGCTGTAGGCTTGGCAGCGGGTGTGGTCAGGGAAACGGCGCAAGGACCAGGACGGCGCTGAGGAGCAAGTCGCGTGAGCCGAACGCTGGTGATACAGGCGGGCGACGGCAGGTACTCCAGCCTTCAAGATGAATGACGCGCAGGCGATGGCCTATGGCATCTGTACGCCGGGGGAACTAGGCCACGGATGGCGACGAGGAGGCAGGTCACAAGCAGGCTCTCTCTCTCTCTCTCTCTCTCTCTCTCTCTCTCTCTCTCTCTCTCTCTCTCTCTCTCTCTCTCTCTCTCTGTATATATATATATATATATATATATATATATATATATATATATGTGGGAGGAGATAGAGGAGCTATATCAGCTACCACTTGGATACCTCTCCATTATATATGCAAATGACATTATATTGATAGTAGCGGATTCTCCACAGGGACTAAAGAGACATTTGAATGCACCACACTCTTATGCATTAGAGGCAGTAGGCTCTTAGTGAACCTTGGTAAAACCAAGATGACGGTGTTTAACACTACACCACAATGGGTAAGGAAATCGACAATCTAAACTCACATATGGAAAGGAGTTAGAGTACCACACTAATTACTTTGTGCCAATATGCACAAATGTCAACCTCGTTTGAGTTACATGGCTTTAGCATTGACAAGCTACCCCACTTCTAGTACTCCCTTGATACACCATCTTTTACTTTGAGTTGCTCAAAGATTGATAGGCTTATCCGAATCATAGTAACATGGGACCGGTTTTGGGGACATGAACAGGAACGGGCATGGGAACGATGGCAAGAATTGTCACCTCCTGTTACCATGAGAGGGGCTCTAACATGGAGATGGGACTGGGACGATATGGAGACCATAGTAGCAAAGGAATGACATTCCACCCCCTTGGGAACGTGGGAATGCGTTCCATATCAAAAAAACACCAAAGGAACAAGGGAATACTGCAAGGGAACGCTTGTGATGGGGGAATGGCTGGGGGAATGGCTGGGGGAACATGAAGGGGAGCCTAAATGTTGTCGTTCCCCAAAGAGGAAAGTTGGAAAAGTGATGGGTGTTGTCAGGACTGTCAAAAGTCACGAAAGAGGCGTCTAGACTGTCACGAGTGGGATGCAAATTTTTGGACTATTAGGAGCAAGGCATCATATGCTACAACTTGCGAACAATCATTTCAACCTCTACACAAGAGAAAACTGTTCAGCGAACTGCTCTCTCTCTCAAAACAGGCTGCAGCTGAAATTCTTCCCTCTCTCTCTTTCTTTGTTTGGCTACAACCTTTAATACAACATGCTCTCCCTCTTTCTAGACTCACACAATACCTCTCTCTAGAACAAGTCTCTCTCTCTCTCTCTCTCTCTCTCTCTCTCTCTCTCTCTCTCTCTCAAACAACTTTATTTTTACAGCATTGTCTATTTCTCTCTCAAAGCAAGTTGAGTCTCATGGAGGGTCGACAAATGCTTTTGATTCCTAAATTTGTAGAAGTCATGGCTTCCTCATGATCAAGCATTCAGGCAATAAGTGATCTCAGCCTAGTTGGTGGAACAAGATTGAGAAAGTGGACCATTATGCATCAAAGGGAGATGCAAAGAAACAAAAATGCAAAAGATGTGAGCAATTGAAAACAAGAGGATCCAATTGTGTGAAGCAACACTTGCCATGTTGACATCGAAACCCAAATAAATTTGTGTCCAAAGACCACACCCGAAATACGAAGGCAGAGCTCTTGGCAACATACCCAAGTGAGGAAGACAAAACATGTGCAAGGAAAAAGCAAGCAATTGATGCCTCTTTTTTTAGTAGACAAGCTGATGATGTAGTCATGGGCAATGGAGCCATGCATAGGGGACTTAGAAACTTTTGCATTCTCACAATCCCATCATGGAAAATGCAGCAAGCAACAAACCTTGGGAACAGCTTGGGATCCTCATAGAAAGGAGTGGGTGGATGCAACAGTGGCAAGGTTTTCTCTACCATGATCATGTTCCATTCAATGTTATAAAATCTCCCTACTTCCTTGAGATGGTCCAAGATACTGCAAAGTATGGTCCAATCTATAAGCCTCCATCATATGAGACATTGCGTACCACTTTGTTGCAAAAGGAAAAGGATGCAATTGAATGTGCTTTGGCAACTGTGCAATCAAGTTGGGTGAAGAATGGTATCTCTTTGATAGTGGACAGGTGGATTGATACTCAAAAAAAGGCCATCCATGGAATGGTTGCTTATTCCCGAGAAAAGATGCATTTCATTTCCTCACATGATGCCTCAAGTTCAGGAAAATTTGCAAATTATCTTGTGAAGGAATGGGCTGAAGGTGTTGAAAAAGTTGGGGATGAAAATGTAATCAAGTTTATTGTTGATGGTGAGGTATCAAATAGGGCAACAATTATGAGACTTGAGGAGAGATACCTGCACATCACATTCAGCCCATGCTTTGCTCATTGTTTGAGCAATCTAGTGAAAGACATTGATAGCTTGTCATGGATTGATCCCTTCATCCAAAAGGCAAGGATATAATAAGTTTCATCCAAAGCCATCGATTCATTCTTAGTGAGTTCCGCAAGACATCACCTAAAGAAGATCTCTTAAAGTACCTAACACATGCTTTGGCTATAACTTTCTCATGATGAAGAGACTTGAGATGATAAGCTTACCCCTGAAGCAATCGGTGGTACGTAATGAGTGGATGGGATGAGCTACTTCTAGATCAAGGGCTAGTATAGCAGTGCAACACATCATATAAGATCTTGCATTTTGGAATGAATTGAAAAGTATCAATATTGTCATGAAGCCAATCATGCGCTTAATGTAAATTGCAAATGGACGAGAGCCATGCATTGGAAAGGTTTGTGAGACGGCAGATCATATGATTGAGAAGCTAGGACAACTTGATTTGGATGATGCAAAGTATCAAAGAAGTTTGAGATTTATGTGAGGCAAGATGGAATGCTTATCACTCACCTATGTTTGCAATACCATATGTATTGGATCTAGAGTTTCAAAGGTGTGGTCAAAAGAAGGATGATGAGGTAATGCACGGTTGGGACATAGTGCTTTCTAAGTCAGTTCCCATTGATACTAAGACAAGATTAGTGAAAAATCAGCTTGCTTTTTCTAGAAACAAGTTGGGAAGGTTTGGATCTCTTTATGCACAAATAGATCGGTTTAAGATTGGGGCTGCCTTGTGGTGGAAAGATTATGGGGCATGTTCACCTGAGCATTGGCGGTGCGGATTTTGTCTCAAGGTGCAAGCTTCTCTCCCATTAAGCAACTGTGGAGTGTATTTGGGCATGTTGCATCTAAAAAGAGAAATAGATTTGGGACAAAACAAGTTGTGAGTGTAAAAATAGCACTTGCTTGCAGATGTGGCTTCCCTCAAGGCAGAAAAGTTTATAGCTCTTAATTAAGAAAAGACTTCAGATGATGAGGATAGGGAGACACCTATGCCTACAAATATGGTCGATGATCAGGATGCTTTGGAACTTGCAAATGCTATTTTTGATGATGATATGGCTTTCTTAGACAATGTTAATGATAGTCTTTTGGATAGTCTCATTGCTAGTGGCAATGATGTATGATCCAATGGTTACTTTGAGAGACTTCCAAATTCCAAGCTGCCATATTTTGTCCACTATAGTTGTTACTTGATGCTTCTTGACTCTTTTATGTAGCATGATCTTAGATCATCATCTATTTTGGATCTTATGTGTCATTTCAATGTAATGAACCTTTCATCTATGAAAAAGACTATCATGTTTTGCAAATTGTACATGTGTTTTCAAAGAGCTTTTATGAAATATATAAATGAATAGTTTGAAATATATAAATCATGTACACAGTACAAGTCGTTTGAAATATATAAATCATGTATACAATACAAGTCATTCCCATTCCCCTTGGGGCTTTGTTCCCATTCCCTTGGGACCCCGCGTTCTTGTTCACGTTCCATTGCTACTATGATGGGGGCAAGATGGGATTGGGACAATAAAACCAACCTTTCTTCAATGGATGGTGGTAAATCCCAGATTACAACTTAATTACAGTACCAAGCATTTATTGCAAAAACTGAATATACAAATTTACCTACTAATCTTTGGACAATGGATACCCAATTGGCCCCAAAATTGGCGGCCCTTTCGGTTTTCTTTAGCTTTATTGAAGTTGAAGTTAATTTACAATGGGATTCTCCCAATCCCCTTTGAAATCCAAACTCCCCTTGTCCTTGTCCAAAGTGACCAGCAAGTCTTCAATATGATTTCCCCCTTGATTCAAGCACTCCATTAGCTTTCACCTGTTGGGAATAAAGGGCCATCGTGCCTTTTATATGTGCACGGGTGTGAACGCACCCTTAGCACACTTGTACTTTCATATATATCTATCTAAAAACCTAAAGTGGTACACACTCCAATTGTACCCAAGAACATCTTGCATCTCTCGCTCTCACTCGCTGCTGTTGCTCACGTGTTTGCTCTTTACCTGACATTTCATAGCCGGACATTGCATCTCCGCAGAGCATCACTCACTTCAAACTAGTATCAGAGCTTCGGCTAAGGTGTTCGCGCTTCTCGCAGTCCGTGCAGAGCTTCGGTTAAGGTGTTCGTGCTTCTCGCAGTCCACAGGTCACGTTTTTCAGCCAGGCGACATTTCCCAGGTTGCGCGCAGGTCAGTCAGTCATTTTCTGGTCAGCTCGTCACTGTTCTTGGACAGTGTGCAGTCAGGCGTGCAGTTCCAGGCAGCGTGCAGGTCAGGCGCAGGTCAGAAGTGACGTGTTTTGCACAGGCGCTGGTCACGCAGGTCACGCCAGGTCAGTTCGTGACTTTCCAGGCCACGTGCAGCTGGCGGCAGGTCAAAACGCAGCAGTCGTCACGTTACGGGACAGTTTTCGTCAAATTTCTCTTGCAAATTTTTTTAATTTTCAAAGGTTTACTGCAAGCTGCCCCCTTTGCCCACTGACGGGAGTTCGCGCGTGTAAGCACAGTTCTGTGTTTTGGGCAGATTTGAGCCACAAATTTGGGGATTTGTCCGGATTTGACACGAACAAGACACATAGTGAGATTCTGTCTCAGAAATTGCAAGAATTTGTGACATTTTGCCTCCGAAATTTGGGGCTTTTCATGTACATGTTAAAATTGGGCTGAAATTGACCCAATTTCTTGACATTGATGCACATTGGACCCCGTGCAATTTGGGGCTTTTGCTGTTTGAGCAAAATTTGTGCGCAAATTGGTCATTTTATGTACATGCGGGTTTAATTTCATGCAATTTGGACGCCCGACACTTGAAAAATTTGGGGGTTTTGCTGAAATTGCTTCATTTTGGCAAAATTGGTCTACTCTATGCATGTCAGAGACAGTGCAGATGTATGGTTGATGTTTTGAGCACAAAACTTTGGGGCTTTTGACCGTGCGGGTCAAATTTTATGCCCGTGGGTGCATGTACAGCAGAAATTGCAGCTAAAATTTGGGACTTCTCATGTAATGTGATGTATTTGTCCTTGGAACAGCTGTCATCAGTTGTGGAGTGCTGTAGCACAACATTTGGTGCTTCTGAAAATTGATTTGCAGATCTGAAATTTGTGCTTTTAACTGGTACTTATTGCTGGTTGGTACTTGTTTGTACCTTGGTCACTTGTTTGACAGTTTGGGCCTGCATTTGCTGAATTTGTGGTCATATTTTGGACTGAAAATCATGGCTGGCAGCAGCGATAGCAGCCATCTTATGCACATCAAGAAACTTGAGGGTGCACATAATTTTGCAGTGTGGCAAAAGCAATGCTACAATATCCTGTTGCAGAAGAAGCAGGCTAAGCCGATCAAGGCCAAAGGGGTAAAGCCCGCAGATGTGGAACAAGATGACTGGGATGAGTTGAACGAGCTTGCACGCTCGACCATTGAGCTATCTGTCTCTGATGCTCTGCTGTTTAACATAGAGGGTTTGAACACTGCCTATGCCATTTGGACTAGACTGGAGGAATTGTATGCTCAGAAGAGTGCAGCTAGTAAGGTGTATTGGCTAAAAAAGCTTATGGATTTGCGGATGAAAGAAGGAACTGCTATGTCAAATCATCTGAGTGAATTCAACTCAATTTTCAGCCAGCTGGTTGCTTTGAAGTTTGTCATTGATGACGAGTTTAAAGCTACCTTTCTGCTTTGCACTCTACCAGAGAGTTGGGATACATTCAGGACTGCCTTGAGTAACTCGAATGCTATGCTTATGTATTCTGACGTGGAAAGCTCTTTGCTTATGGAAGAGATGAATAGGCAAAATAATGCATCAAGTAAGTCGTCTAGTGCCTTGCATACCAGGGGCAGATCACAGCAGAAGGGAAAATCTGATGGCAAGGGTCGCAGCATGTCTCGCGGCAAGAATGTGGAATGCCACCACTGTGGCAAAAAGGGTCACTTCAAACGTGACTGTTACAAGTGGAAGAAAGAGAAAGGGAAAGGCAAGAAGACAGAGGACAGCAAGGAAGAGAAGAAAGAGAGCCAGCCCAAGAAGAGCAGCGTCAAGATCGAAGAGGTGAATGTAGTCACTCAGGACAGTGACAGTGGAAACGATGTACTCTTCGTGTCTTCATGTTTTGATGCCCATGCATTGGTTGCCGATTCAGCTGATGACATGCATACCTGGATTTTAGATTCGGGTGCCTCCTTTCATGTCACCCCTTACAAAGATTGGTTTTCCGATTATACAGGCGGTCGACATGGTGTTGTCCATCTCGGGGACAACTCAGCATGTGATATTGCAGGCATTGGCAGTGTGCAGCTTCAGTTTCAGCATGGTTCTGTCTTTACTCTTCAGAATGTTCGTCGTGTACCTAAGCTCAAGAAGAGCTTAATCAGTACTGGGCAGCTAGATGATGATGGTTATCATACCACATTTGGCGATGGAAAATGGAAGATCAGTACAGGATCTAGAGTCATTGCCAGGGGTTCAAAGAGTGATACTCTGTATCCTCTTCATGTATCTAGTGTGCGTGACCATGTTGTCGCACTAACCGAGCAGCCAAGTGTTTCTTTGTGGCATGGCCGGTTAGGACATATGAGTCAAACAGGAATGAAAGTTCTTTCTCGTTTGGGTTACTTGCCTTGTCTCCGTTATGCTGATTTTGAGCATTGTGATCATTGTGTCTATGGTAAGCATGCGCAGACATCTCATAAGAAATCTCTTTCTTTGAAATCTTCACCTCTAGAGTTAGTACATTCAGATGTATGTCAGATGCCAGGATTGTCTTTGGGGGGGGAGAAGTACTTTGTCACCTTTGTCGATGATGCTACACGGAAGGTATGGGTTTACCCCATTCATAGCAAGGATGAAGTACTTGACAAGTTTAAAAACTTCTTGGCATTGGTTGAAAATCAGACTGATAAGACACTTAAGTGTCTTCGCTCTGACAATGGTGGGGAATATGTGTCCAAGGCCTTTCAGGCATTTTGTGACAGCAAAGGGATAAAAAGGGAGCTCACTGCCCCTCATAATCCACCCCAGAATGGAGTTGCAGAGCGTATGAACAGGACTATACAGGATAAAGTCCGTACTATGCTGTCTCATGCTGCATTACCCCATGGTTTTGTCAGAAGTGGAGCAGCGGTGAAAGCATAAACATGTGCTGAAATAAATTGCTGAAACACAAGACAAAAAGAGAAAAGAAAAGAACACGATACAGATGAGAACTCAGATGTATGCACGGGAAATGGAATCCATATATCTGAACACGAGACAGTCGCGTACAACAGTGAGTCACTGGCTGCGTGGGCACTGGCACTGGCTCCTCTCTCCACAGAGTCTACAGATGGTGAAGATGAAGTGACTGACTAAGGAGGAGCCACTGAGTATAAATAGGCTGAAAAAGTAAGGAGCAATAATGCTGGTCGGACAGCATTAAAGCTGGCCGACTGGTGCATAAAATGCTCCACTGGCATAAAATGCCACACCAGAAAAAAACCTAAAATACCTAATAAAAATGCCCAGCCCAGATCAAGCTCAGACTCACACATGAGCTGACAAATACTCTGCTAACACCCTCTCTCAGATCATGAGTGATCTGATACAATACAATAGTACAATGAAAAGGGATAAAAAACTATACAACATAGAACCACCAAGTAGAACCATGGATACCCAAGCAGTGGGTGATCAAGCCACCACCAAGGTGCCTCGGAGAGAACCTGATGTCGATCGTACCAAACACCTGAAAATAGAGAAGATCATAGCATGTCTCTGTGTCCATCACCAATGTCTCTCAGTAGCATACAAGACCATCCTGTTAAAAATGCCTCTGAACATAGGTGACCATGGATTCCCCGCCTTTGGCCAGACCACCAAAGTGTCCCCTCATGTGAGCTCCAGATGAAAGCCTCCCGCTCTCTGTCAGATGACCAGCTCATCATGAACCTGGATGTCAATCCCAGCTCCAGGATTTGATTCCACCAGACTGAAGTCGATGCGTCAGGGACGTCCCTCTGGAACCTGTGCACCTGTGTAAAAGTATAGATGAGGCGCGGCTGCCCCATCTAAACACCCGCTCACACTCCCTCTCTGGCACAAGAGAGTCGTGAGGGATGACCTCATCACCACCACTAGAAAGCAGCCGAGGAAGGGGCCACCAAGCCCTTCCCATGATCCGAAGAAGAGGATCCCTTCCGCGCCTTGGACTTTACCTTGGTCGGAGGATCGGAGTCGGAGTCTGATGAAGGAGAGGACTCATTGGTAGAGTCAGCATCCCGCTTCGTCTTCTAGTCCTTCTTCTTGGAAGCCGCTAACTTCTTGCAGTCCTTCCGCAAATGTCCCTTCTTGCCACAGTGGTAACACTGGGCCTTCGACTTCTTTTTCCCGTCACCCCTCTCTGAAGCTACATAAGCCTCATCTCCATAATGTGCCGGAAGCCACCCCTGTAATCTCAAGGATGTCTCATGCTCAAGAAGCATCGAGGTCATATGTAACTTATCATCAGTGGAAGTGCACGGAGGAGCCATATGGAGAGGATAAGAAGAGAAGTAGAGAAGAGATGGAATTTAGAGAGGAAACACAGCCAAAACACAAGCACGGACTACCGAAAATGAGAGTTCACATGCAATAGAACCCAAAATCTGATCAATAGAAGACAAAATCTGCTGCAGAAAGTCAAAAAATCAGTCAAAAACTGCCAAAAACAGAGAAAACGGCCTGAAGTAACAGTCACCCAGCCACGAGAGACGCTGAATCAGCAAAATGCAGGCTGTAAACTGGAGAAAAACAGGTAGAAAACTGTCGTCAACAGCTGCAGATGAAAAACGCAGGCAGTAGAGGGTGCGTAGGCAGCAGGCGATGGCAAGATTGCAAAAAACGCAGGCTGAAAACAGCCCCAAAACAGGTCGCCTGGCTGCGACAGCAGTCGTCTGATCAGCAGGGGTACAAAACAGTCCTGAAATCAGCAAGAAAACACAGCAGAAACACAAATCCTAAAAACTGATACCATATCAGAAGTGGAGCAGCGGTGGAAGCATAAACATGTGCTGAAATAAATTGCTGAAACACAAGACAAAAAGAGAAAAGAAAAGAACACGATACAGATGAGAACTCAGATGTATGCACGGGAAATGGAATCCATATATCTGAACACGAGACAGTCGCATACAACAGTGCGTCACTGGCTGCGTGGGCACTGGCACTGGCTCCTCTCTCCACAGAGTCTACAGATGGTGAAGATGAAGTGACTGACTAAGGAGGAGCCACTGAGTATAAATAGGCTGAAAAAGTGGGGAGCAATAATGCTGGTCGGACAACATTAAAGCTGGCCGACTGGTGCATAAAATGCTCCACTGGCATAAAATGCCACACCAGAAAAAACCTAAAATACCTAATAAAAATGCCCAGCCCAGATCAAGCTCAGACTCACACATGAGCTGACAAATACTCTGCTAACAGGTTTTTGGGCAGAGGCTGTTATGACAGCCGTTCACTTGATCAATCGGTCACCAAACAGGTCTTTGGGGGGGGGAGTCCCTCAAGAAGCGTGGTCGGGCAAGCCACCTTCTTATGCTCATTTACGAGTGTTTGGCTGCGAGGCTTTTGTGCACATTCGTAAGGAAGACCGCAGCAAACTTGAGCCAAAGTCCTGTAAATGCATATTCCTAGGATATGGTGACGAGGGTGAAATGGGGTATAGATTGTGGGATCCCGTGAAAAGGAAAACAGTGCGCAGCAACGATGTTATCTTCCGGGAAGGTCGCATGCATAAACAATCCGAAAAGACTGAGGAGGTTCGTAGGGTTGTATTCCGGGAAGAAGTACCTTTTGGACAGCAAAATGTGCCCGCTGTACAGCAGCAAATACCTGCTGTAAATGAACCTGCGAATGAAGAAAATGATGCTGGAAATGATCAGCCAGCCATTGCCCATAATGATGAGCCACTAAATGTGCAGGAACAGCCAGGACAGCAAGCTGTTAATGTTGATTTGCAGGCTGAAATGCCAGGACAGCAAGCTGTAAATGATAATATGCAGGCTGAACAGCCAGCAAACAATGATCATTGGGTTAGGAGATCGTCTAGGGCTACTAGACAGCCCGACAGATTCGTTCCTGGTGCAAATAATGTGGCTGATTATGTCATGATCACTAACTGTGGTGAGCCGTCATGCTTCAAGGAAGCAATGGACAGACAGGACAGCAAGAAATGGTATAAAGCCATGCTGTCAGAGATGGAATCTCTTGAGAAAAACGGCACTTGGGACTTGGTGCAGTTGCCTAAAGGGCAGAAAACGCTTCCATGCAAATGGGTTTATAAGATGAAGGTCACTTTTGGTTCCTCGCCAAAGTACAAAGCCAGATTGGTTGCTAAGGGGTACAAGCAGGAACATGGAGTTGATTTTGATGAGATCTTCTCTCCTGTAGTCAAAATGACTACATTGAGAACCATTTTGGGCTTGGTTGCAGCTGAAGATATGGAGCTCATACAGATGGATATAAAGACTGCATTTTTACATGGTGATCTGCATGAAGACATATATATGCAGCAGCCTGAAGGGTTTGTGGCTAAAGGCAAAGAGAAGATGGTATGTAAGCTCAAATGGAGTTTGTATGGGCTAAAGCAAGCACCAAGAGAATGGTATCATAAGTTTGATACATTTATGCAGTCTCAAGGTTTTCAAAGAAGTCAAGTGGATCACTGCTTGTACACCAAGAAGGCCGCAGATGGCAGCCTAATTATCTTGGTTCTGTATGTTGATGACATGCTGATTGCTAGCAGGGATACTCATGCCTTGGATTCGTTGAAGCAAAGTCTTCATGGCAGCTTTGACATGAAGGATCTTGGTGATGCAAATCACATTCTTGGCATGCGAATACTCAGAGATAGGTCCAAAGGATTACTCTTTCTATCTCAACATGAGTATGTCTCTAAGGTTTTGCAGCGTTTCAATATGGAGGGGGAGAAACCAATTGGTGTTCCATTGCCTCCATATGTGAAACTCAGTGCAGAGGACAGCCCTACCTCTGATGATGAGAAGGCTGAAATGGCCAAGATTCCATATGCTTCAGTTGTTGGCAGCTTGATGTATGCTATGGTTGCTACACGTCCTGACATTGCCTTTGCAGTGGGAGTGGTTAGCAGATATATGGCAAACCCTGGCAAAAAGCATTGGAAAGCAGTGAAAGATATTATGAGATACCTCAAAGGCACAAGTGATTTGTGCATCTGCTTTGGAAAGCAGAAGGCATCTGTCGTTGGCTTTACGGATGCAGACTATGCTGGTCATGCGGACTGTAGAAAGTCCACTTCTGGGTATGTGTTTATCTTCACAGGAGGAGCAGTCTCTTGGATCTCCAAGCTACAGAAGTGTGTTGCATTGTCTACTACAGAGGCAAAGTATGTGGCTGCTACTGAGGCATGCAAGGAGGCTTTATGGCTTTCACGTCTGATGGGAGATCTTGGCATTACAGAGTTACCCGTTCTTCATTGTGATAGTCAGAGTGCTATCATGCTAGCACGGAATCTCGTCTTTCATGCAAAGACGAAGCACATACAGGTGAAGTATCACTTCATCAGAGATGTACTTGACAGCAAGAGCATTGAGCTTGTCAAAGTGATAATCCTGCAGATCTTCTCACGAAGGGTCTTCCAGCAGAGCGGTTTGCTCATTGCCGACAGATGATGGGAGTTGGATAGATATATGTATTTCAGCTTTGTACATACTTAGACTTAGCTGATTCTTTTCCCCTCTTAAGGCACATTGCCTTTAGGTGGGAGGTTGTTGGGAATAAAGGGCCATCGTGCCTTTTATATGTGCACGGGTGTGAACGCACCCTTAGCACACTTGTACTTTTATATATATCTATCTAAAAACCTAAAGTGGTACACACTCCAATTGTACCCAAGAACATCTTGCATCTCTCGCTCTCACTCGCTGCTGTTGCTCACGTGTTTGCTCTTTACCTGACATTTCATCGCCGGACATTGCATCTCCGCAGCGCATCACTCACTTCATCACCCACTTCGAGAAAAGTGGAAATGCCCCAAATTTGATGGTTGCTGATCCTCCACGTAATTTCAACTAAAAATCACCTTCAGCCCTGAATAATTCAGCGCTTGGAGTTTTCAACATCTAGCACACTTTTCGAGGCCTTCACCCACATCAAGAAGAGTGGAAATGCCCCAAATTTGATGGCTGGCTAGTCCTCCAACTGATTTCAGTTGAAAATCACCTTCACCCTAGAATAATTCAGAGCTTGGAGTCTTCAATGTCCAGCACACTTCCCGAGGCAAATGCTAAACCCTAATTTCTGCTGTACATTAGGATTTCCAACAAAGATTCACCCAAAATCTCCACCTCCAACGGCTAGATTATTTTAAAACTTGGAGCAAAACTGGGAAATGGATGGAGAAAGAGAGAATGTTGTAGAGAGAGAAAATTCAAAGATTTGTCACAAGAATTTAGTGAAATTGAGATGTTGACCCAATTTTCCAGCCTAAATGGCTTCAACAACAGCAAAGGGAGCATGGAGAAAGAGAGAATGTTGTAGAGAGAGAAAATTCAAAGATTTGTCACGAGAATTTGGTGAAATTGAGATGTTGACCCAATTTTCCAGCCTAAATGGATTCAACAGCAGCAAAGGGAGCATTAGAGGCTATAGTCTTCAAGAGAAAGTGCATCAACTGTGATCATCAACTTTCCCTAGTCAAGAATGTACAACCACCTTCACTAAAATGGTCTCCAATGGCTAAGAAATGGCCCCAAAAGCAAGCAGCAACAACCCAACCTCTCTTCCCAATAGCTCCAAAATGCAAAAATGAGATTTCCTTCTCCCTTCAACCCCAACTCAAAATTCCCAAACTTGTATGGGCAAGTTTTTGGCAACCTTCTAAACTGAATTTCCGGCATTATCCATCCCATTAATTTAATTTTCAGAATATAAATTCTGAAAACTAATTTAATAACTATTTTTGTGCCTAGAAAAATAATCTAACCAACCAATATTTAAATTGGCAAGGCAACTTCATCTACCAAGTGTCTCTATGCCATTATTGACCATCAAATCAGTATGAAGTACCATTAAACGCCATATCTCTAGTGTCAACAACCCATACTTAAGGCCAAATAAATGACTTAGGCACCAGATACCACCTAGTATTTATGCGACATGACTAACTGCAACTTTTGCATTTGACATTCATTGATTCCCTGGAGTTCTGGGCTCACTTATTTACACTACCTCAATTGCACCTCACATGTGCAACAACTACTTAAACATGTGATTAAGAACTAATCCACATGTTAAGTGAGGCTTGCAAAAATACATGTCCTAATAATGAGAGATACAAAGCTAGAAAATGGCCATCCCCTGTTACTATGATCCGAATGGATCTCACCCAACTAGACACTAGGAGGACATGGTTGGCACCAGTTCAAGAGCTAGGGACAAAGATGGCTTTCTACAAGAGCACCTTCTCCATACTACAAGTGATGGATTTATTGTCCACCCAATATACATGGACACCCACCTCTCACATGGGATCAGGTGTGCTATTGGTCAACTATGTACCTCTTCACATTAGTTAGAGATTGAGATTGAAAATACAAATCCATGCCACCAGAGAAGTGCATATACCAAATATGTTAGCTAGAGCCAGAGACAGAGGAACACTATATTTGTCATTGCCCAACATACTAAAAGATTCAATGCCATTACCATTATCTATTTAGAGACAGGTTTAGACCACTGTTTAGAGTCATGGATTTCACTAATCAATGGTGCCTTAGCCTCTTCCTCCATGAGATACAATAGCTTTGAGGCACACTCCTCAAGAGTACATCAGCTCAAAACATCGAGGCCCTGCCCAAAGGTAACTTGCAGATTTCTTCTCAAGGGAGACTTGCGAAGTTTCAATACAATCACAACATCGGTCATCTACACATACACAAGGCATATTGATTGATCGAGCTATCCAACTTTGCCGATCCAAGCATCCTAGACCACAACACACATATCAACTGTATATTTATAGGCAATACACCTCCATGAGATCGCATAAGATAGAGCTCTTTATCTATCGACTAGAGTTCTCCTTTCTTATAGCTTTTAGCTTCTTATATTGTTCATTGCATATTTATTCATGGTTCTTTCCATACAATTAAACCATCATACGAATGATCATCTCAATCATGTCGAGCTGCCAATGGAGAAGGCCTCTCAAGTGGGCCATGTAACTCTGCACTCCTAATGAAGAATAAAATATGTAGGCTTTCCTCATAATCCATATGCACCAAAAATCTCAAAAGTGTAGAAGGTGAAAAAGCACTTTCATATTGGCTTGCACATGATCTCTCTCTCTCTCTCTCTCTCTCTCTCTCTCTCTCTCTCTCTCTCTCTCTCTCTCTCTCTCTCTCTCTCTCTCTCTCTCTCCCCGAGGAATTCCATCCACCATAGTCTGTTAGTACACGCACAAGCTCCATACCCAACAATGGTATCAAAGCAAGGTCGATTCCTATGCACCAAAGTGCTTCAGCCTTGCACTCTACTCATGCTAGTTGTCGCCTTGTTCCAACAATCCCCAACACATACTGTCATGAACATTGCTAGCAAACATCACCGCCTCTGTTCTTAGCACTGCTCTATCTCTGCTGCTCACAATTTGTCTACCCTTCAACCTTTGGTTGCGACCCAAACAAGCAAGAACAAGAAGAAAAAGGAGGAGAAAAACCAAGAAGAAGAAAAAGAAGCAAAAAAAGTGTGAGTTGCATCCATATCTGCTTGCGTCACCAGCCATGGCAATGCCCTCCACTTGCACATGCCTCTCACCAAAGTTGCCTACCTTGATCATCACCTCCAATTCATTGTGCATCTTATCCAATCTATCGTGCAAGCAACCGCCGTCTAACCTATCCCTTGTGTCACCTCCCAACAATCCAACTATTATATGCCACATCATCTTCCAACCTAGCAACTAATCTCCACCTGTAGACCTATACCTGTGACATCGCCAGTTGCTTTATCTTCCACACGTATCTAAAATAGAATCACATCATCTTGTTCTCCACATTGATCACACCTCAACCCATCATACGCTCTAGAAAAAATAAGGTTAAAACTGTGATTAAGTTTTAAGCTTTAATCAAGATGCTGTTCACATACATTTCGAATTTTTTTGTTTTTAATCAAAATTTCTCGCCATCTCCTCGATAAAATTTGGGACTTTTCATGATGGCACCCTCTAGCATCCAATCAAGGCATCCCATAACACATTTGAGACTGTTCAAGTGCTCACCTTTGATATCGGTCAATTAGATGATCTGCCAAGTATCCAGTGATTGGTGATGCCATTGCAATCAATCAACATCCACCACAACGTCCTCGAGATTGACATCCAAGCTAAGAACTTTCTATTACTAAATGATTGTGTGGGATCGACTCTCTGAATTTTCATCCAAATTGTTATTATTTCCTTTCCTTCTGATTCACCAAGAAGTTATGTTTCAAGGAGGAATTGTAAACACTTTACACATGACCTTTGAGTTGGGCCTGACAGCTATACCCACGTATTTAACCTTTGGTCACGTTCTTGGTACCTCTGAGCCATGCTAGCTTTTGATCAACCTCTAAGCCATGCACACACACCTCTGAACCATGTCCTACTTCAAGTCACTCAGCTTCTCAATAGACCATGCCATGACCATCCTCATATTGCATCTCTCTCATTTATCTATCTCTTTTCCGGAATCATCATATGGGCTTAGACACTTCTTCAAGATAAAACTTTCCCATTTCTGTTTTCATATGTTTCCTAGCATGAGTTCAGTCAGCCATGAAGCAAGGGAGTTTTGTTAGTTCTTTTCCCCTATATGTGGACACACCTTACATGTGTGTATATGTGTGTCAAAGGTGTGAGCATGTCTTACACCTCCCAACATCACATCATAGAGTTAGGTACACTCCTTGGCCTATATATTCAAGCCCTATTAGTTGTACTTTCATCTCACTTACCATTATCAATTCAATCTCTTAGTTCGTGTATACTAACAAGAGCGCTCTCTCTCTCTCTCTCTCTCTCTCTCTCTCTCTCTCTCTCTCTCTCTCTCTCTCTCTCGCTATGCCCCACAGAATGGCTGGTATGATGATGAGTGCAGAGAGACATGAGCACGTTTTCAGCGAGAGGTGGCACTTGGCATATGTACACATAAGCATGCTCGAACACTCTTCAGACGATTGGTATGCAAAAAGAAACGGGAATACCTAAGCAGACTAGAAACAGAAATGTATTCCATGTTCTTGGGACAGGACAGCAAGAGAGCATGGAAAAGGATGCATGAGAACCAGCCACCCTTACAGATTACTAGACCAGATGATTGGCATGGATATGCTTGCACACTCTATGATGTTCTATTAGCAGAGTATTTGTCAGCTCATGTGTGAGTCTGAGCTTGATCTGGGCTGGGCATTTTTATTAGGTATTTTAGGTATTTTTCTGGTGTGGCATTTTATGCCAGTGGAGCATTTTATGCACCAGTCGGCCAGCATTAAATGCTGTCCGACCAGCATTATTGCTCCCCACTTTTTCAGCCTATTTATACTCAGTGGCTCCTCCTCAGTCAGTCACTTCAACTTCACCATCTGCAGACTCTGTGGAGAGAGGAGCCAGTGCCAGTGCCCACGCAGCCAGTGACTCACTGTTGTATGCGACTGTCTCGTGTTCAGATATGTGGATTCCATTTCCCGTGCATACATCTGAGTTCTCATCTGTATCGTGCTCTTTTCTTTTCTCTTTTTGTCTTGTGTTTCAGCAATTTATTTCAGCACATGTTTATGCTTCCACCGCTGCTCCACTTCTGACATGGTATCAGTTTTCTGGATTTGTGTTTCTGCTGTGTTTTCTTGCTGATTTCAGGACTGTTTTGTACCCCTGCTGATCAGACGACTGCTGTTGCAGCCAGGCGACCTGTTTTGGGGCTGTTTTCAGCCTGCGTTTTTTGCAGTTTTGCCATCACCTGCTACCTCCGCACCCTCTGCTGCCTACGCACCCTCTGCTGCCTGCGTTTTTCATCTGCAGCTGCTGGCGACAGTTTTCTACCTGTTTTTCTCCAGTTTACAGCCTGTGTTTTGCTGATTCAGCATCTCTCGTGGCTGGGTGACTGTTACTTCAGGCCGTTTTTGCTGTTTTTGGCAGTTTTTGACTGATTTTTTGACTTTTTGCAGCAGATTTTGTCTTCTATTGATCAGATTTTGGGTTATATTGCATGTGAACTCTCATTTTCTGCAGTCTGTGCTTGTGTTTTGGCTATGTTTCCTCTCTCAATTCTATCTCTTCTCTACTTCTCTTCTTATCCTCTCCATATGGCTCCTCCGCGCACTTCCACTGATGATAAGTTACATATGACCTCGATGCTTCTTGAGCATGAGGCATCCTTGAGATTACAAGGGCGGCTTTCGGCCCATTATGGAGGTGAGGCTTATGTAGCTTCAGAGAGGGGTGACGGGAAGAAGAAGTCGAAGGCCCAGTGTTACCACTGTGGCAAGAAGGGACATTTGCGGAAGGACTGCAAGAAGTTAGCGGCTTCCAGGAAGAAGGAGCAGAAGACGAAGCAGGATGTTGACTCTACCGATGAGTCCTCTCCTTCATCAGACTCCGACTCCGATCCTCCGACCAAGGTGAAGTCCAAGGCGCGGAAGGGATCCTCTTCTTCGGATCGCGGGAAGGGCTTGGTGGCCCCTTCCTCGGCTGCTTTCTAGTGGTGGTGATGAGGTCATCCCTCACGACTCTCTTGTGCCAGAGAGGGAGTGTGAGCGGGTGTTCAGATGGGGCAGCTGCGCCTCATCTATACTTTTATACAGGTGCACAGGTTCCAGAGAGGGACATCCCTGACGCATCGACTTCAGTCTGGCGGAATCAAATCCTGGAGCTGGGATTGACATCCAGGTTCATGATGAGCTGGTTATCTGACAGAGAGCGGGAGGCTTTCGTCTGGAGCTCACATGAGGGGACACTTTGGCGGTCTGGCCAAAGGCGGGAATTCATGGTCACCTATGTTCAGAGGCATTTTTGACAGGATGGTCTTGTATGCTCCTGCGAGACATTGGTGATGGACACAGAGACATGCTATGATCTTCTCTATTTTCAAGTGTTTGGTACGATCGACATCGACATTAGGTTCTCTCCGAGGCACCTTGGTGGTGGCTTGATCACCCACTGCTTGGGTATCCATGGTTCTACTTGGTGGTTCTATGTTGTATAGTTTCTGATCCCTATTCATTGTACTATTGTATTGTATCAGATCACTCATGATCTAAGAGAGGGTGTTAGCAGAGTATTTGTCAGCTCATGTGTGAGTCTGAGCTTGATCTGGGCTGGGCATTTTTATTAGGTATTTTAGGTATTTTTCTGGTGTGGCATTTTATGCCAGTGGAGCATTTTATGCACCAGTCGGCCAGCATTAAATGCTGTCCGACCAGCATTATTGCTCCCCACTTTTTCAGCCTATTTATACTCAGTGGCTCCTCCTCAGTCAGTCACTTCAACTTCACCATCTGCAGACTCTGTGGAGAGAGGAGCCAGTGCCAGTGCCCACGCAGCCAGTGACTCACTGTTGTATGCGACTGTCTCGTGTTCAGATATATGGATTCCATTTCCCGTGCATACATCTGAGTTCTCATCTGTATCGTGCTCTTTTCTTTTCTCTTTTTGTCTTGTGTTTCAGCAATTTATTTCAGCACATGTTTATGCTTCCACTGCTGCTCCACTTCTGACATGTTCCTGGCCAAGAGCCTATGCCACTCCCCTCAACCTCAAGACCAGAAAATTGCAGATTTTTCACAGAAAAAAAAGTAAGGAATGCCATATGGAAACTTAAAAATGGAAAAGCCCAAGATCATGATGGTTTAGTAGTTGAACACTTCGCGCATGCTTGTGATATCTTGGCACCAACGCTGGCCCACATCTTTAATAGGGTAGTTTGTGAGGGATTTCCAACCTGTTGGTTAGACCATATTATTGTGCCGCTCTTTAAGAGTGGAGACCCCGCGCTACCTACTAACTATCGTCTATCATGATTGGACACATGCTGGCCAAAATATATGGCTCTATCGTGGAACAAGCATTGAGTGAATGGGCCGAGATGCATGGCCTGAGATCAAAAGGCCAGGCTGGCTTCAGGAGGGGATATACAACTCTAGACCATATCTTTACATTGAGGGCAATCATCGAAGAAGGCAAGGCATTCAAGAAAAAGATCTACTGCTGTTTTGTGGACTTTCGCAAGGCCTTTGACACAGTGCCATGTGCTAGACTCATGAGAAGAATGCAAAACATTGATGTGCCTGTAGAGATACAGTGGAGTATCTATGCCTTGTATGAGACAGTGACGGGCAGAGTACGAACACCTGAGGGCATCTCAGATACAGTCAATAGCACCACTGGGGTGAAACAAGGCGGTCCACTTTCACCGACACTATTTGGGTTGTACATAGATGAAATTTCAGAATATGTGGACAGAACTGGTGGAGCCGGAGCCAGCCTAGCTGGAGTGCTGATACCATTACTGCTTTATGCCGACGATATTGTACTTATATCTGACTCACCTAAGGGACTAAATAGACACTTGGATGCATTATCAGCTTTTTGCAAAGATAGAGATCTTAAGGTAAACCTTGGGAAAACTAAACTTATGGTATTTAACACTTCAGTTGCTTGGGTGACAAGAGCTGAGCACCAGTTTACTTTTGATGGAGAGCCAGTGGAGATGGTTAGGCAGTATGTCTATTTGGGGGTCACATTGAAGGGACCATTGTTCTCTTGAAGAGAGACATCAGAGGCTCGTTTGGCAAAAGCATATGCAGCCTTAGGTGCATTGGAGAGGCAATGTGCTCACATACAATTTCATGAGCCGCACACCAAATTGTGGCTTTTTGACACACTGGTTACACCCACACTCCTATATGGGGCAGCTATTTGGGGTCCGAGTCTCTTTCACACGAGGAGACAGCCTTTGGGAGACCAGGATGGACCAGAGAAGGAATACTATGACGGGTGGGAGCATACGGAAAGACCACTGGTCATGATGATCTCACATATGATATGAGCAAAGAGCTCGACCCCACATGAGATTATCAAAGCTGAGTTGGAAGCATCACCCATGGTGGCTTAAGGCCTTGGTCCAGGCAGTGACTTTCATACATAGACTATGGGAGCTCCCCCAAGATAGATACCCACGGCTAGCCCTGGCCTCTTCTAGACAACTAGCAGCAGATGGTGATAGACATTGTTGGTATGCTCAAATGAGTACATGGATGAGTCTACATAGGCTGCAGATTGACAGACTACCCCCCTTTGACTATAGCCTGGATTGCCCTACACTTGACCTAAGCCGCGATCAGAGCTAAACCATGTAATCAGACCAGACATATTGAAGTTAGATACAGAGAAGACCTGGATCTGACCCCCCTCCCCCCATGGCACGAGGATGGCACACTACCAGACCCACTTCCTTCAGGTATTTGAGGATGGTTTCATCACCTGACCCAATTACATGGACACACAGCTGCCTCTGGACTACGCACAATTATTGGCCAGATCCGCACCTCATCCCACCACCTAAGGATTGAGACAGGTAGATGGGAGGGTATACAGACAGAGGAACGCATATGCCCACTATGCGACAGAGAGCCAGAGACAGAGGAACACTACATCTGCCGATGCACTGTATATTATAATATACGAGGTAGATACCATTGTCTGTTTCAAGAGGGTTTTGGACCCTTGAGACGGATCATTCAGTTTGAGGATCAGAGATGCTTGGGATTCTTCCTCTTGGAGCTCCAGAGGCGCAGAGCAACAATTCTACAGAGTAGGAGGCCCCCACATCTCGGCTCACATAGATAGAGAGCAGTCACTGACTTTTTCACCGATACACGACATGGTATGGCAGATACCACTACTACTGCCACATAGCCTACAGGAGTACATCATCATTGGACCTCATCTTCTATAGGTGTCCCTTTGGATAGAGCAGTGGCACTTAGCCGGTCTAGGCGCCCACGTCCACCCGGACGAAGGCCTAGACATCCACACCACAGACAAATTAAAGCCATCATTGAGCGCCACAGGAGACAAATGCCGAGACGCCTCAACCATGCAGAGATACACCTCCTTAGAGGACAAACATCTCACTGATGGAGAGTCTTCCTTTTTCTACTTTCACTTTTAGATCATTGACATGTTTCCCTTTTATAGGACACTATTTCATTTTTTCAGTCTTATAGGCATGTTTTTCATCTTTTCTCGTTCCAGATGAGAAACACACCATAATTGTATGTAATGCTTTGGTCTCATAGGCCACATTGGCCTTTTAGAGACGTTAATATACTCTCTCTCTCTCTCTCTCTCTCTCTCTCTCTCTCTCTCTCTCTTCATCCATGGAGTTCCACCCACCATAGTCTGCTGGTACATGCACGAGCTCCATAGTCAACAACAATATGCCCCAAAAAATGAATTTCTTTCAAGAAGAATTTACTCTTTCTATCATTGATTACTAGCATGTTCTTCTTGAGTTCATCAAAGACAATGGCCAAATGCTTGTGATTCTCTCTTCTTTATTCTTTGAATGCACTATCATGTCATGAAAGAATATGCCCACAAAATCCCTGTACAAGCAGAACTTTCTTTGCAACAATACAAAGAAAACGTTTCAGTACAGCTGAAATGTGAAATGTGTTTTAGGAGGGAAATCGCCTAGCCATTTCACTCTAGAAAGACATTATTCACTGTTGAATATTTCATATATCAACCTGATTATTCAGGTGTTTCAATGGTGTGTCACTATAGGACCTGCCCAAGATTGAGATGTTTGATGCTGAAATATCGACTTGTTTCACCCCTGAAACAAACATTTCAGGGGTGAAATGTTTCGAGGATGAAACATTTTGCAGATACCTTGGACCAATCTAGGGTTCAACACCCAACCTCAGTACAAACCTAATATGCTTAAGGAGACCTCATCCAAAAGATACAAAGGGAGAGGGAGAGACCCTCTCAGGCAGATGCACTGCACAAAAGCCTTTATACCATTGGCTCAACACCACCAACTTGCATCATAAAAAATGAACTCTCCTCTTCAACCTTGCACTCCCACACTGCTCAACTGCTGTTGCTAAAACTGCTTGAGGTCACCCACCAAAATTCATGGCTTGCCATCACTTGCAAGACTCACCTGTGCCTAGTGAAGGACCCATGTGCATCATAAGCTCATGATTAGAGCTTGGAAGGACCTCCATTGCATCTAGAGCTCGGAGTTGCATTCTATGCACATTAGTTATGTAGCAGTCAAGGTCCCAACCATAATTTCATCACCTGTTAATTTGACCCAACACGATTGTTTTCTTTTTTGACAAAATCAATATTGCAAGTTCAAGATGTTTCAAGTGAAAAAAGTGCTCTGCACTCTTCAATCTGAAGATTGTGGATCAAATTAGAGTACTCAGCCCCAGAATCGCAAAAATAAAATAACTAATTTTTGGATCTAATATCATCTGGGATCTGCTTTTGACAAAAAATCAGAAAAACTGAGAAGTTAAGATATTTGATGCTGAAAATCAATGAGATGCCAAAGCACAAGTAGGTGAAACTACAAAAGCAAGAGCACGGCTATCTACTCAACCAAAAATATCAGCAACCATCCATCAAAGCAAGCTCCTAAATGACCACCTACATCCTGGATCCACCTTCATGTTAAGTGTGGCATGCACAGTAGAAACAAGCATGAATATCCATGATTAGGAAAACATGTAGAAGTGAATAAACTAAGGTGGTGAACCAAAACCATCCATGAAAGACTTGCCTAGATGAAGTGCAAAGGACACATAGCCTATCCCATAAACAAGTTAACTTCTACATACAAGATCAAGTAACTACCTTTGAAACCAATGCAAAGCAAAACTCCAATGCCGGATACTTGCTGACTGATATCAAGCACGTGTTTTTTTAACACTAAAATGGCTTGGGAAACGTACAATAAGCTCTTTCTAACACAAAAGTACCTAGCTTGTACTCATTGTGCTTGTCACAAATTAAACATTATTTGCTAAAACTTCTAAACTAAATTTACCTTCATCTTACTTTCTTTAAGATCTTTCATCCACACAAAGTTAAAACTGTGAGCATCCTTTGAAATTCATAAGGGAAGTTATGGATAATGCATGTTAGTACCCGAGCCATATTGAATGATGTAAACCGTGAGAATGCCTTTGTCAAGACTTCGTCATTTACTTCATTCCCCAAGTCTCCACAAAATAAGCGATAATCATCTACAAGACAACCCACTTCTCAGCAACACAGAAAGTTTGAGGCACTAAGAACTTGGCATGGCGAAGGAAAAAAGAATACACTATAAGAAGGACATCAGAAAAGCGAGAGAGCCGAAGCCCAGCAAAAGAGAAACACTAAATATTTGGGAATTCTTCACTGCTGCAAAGTTTATCCAGAACATAACAAGTAGTCAAGCCCCAAAGAGATGTTCAAGTTACTTGCAAACATGACCACCAGATTGTGAAGATTTTCTGGAAGGTAAGAAAATATGAAAAGCAGATATAGGAGCTGACAGGCTAAGATTTGTAACATTACTTCTTAGGCATTGAATTTCTGTTGCAAAAGAAACTACTGAATGAGGCTCAGGGAAAATATAGTACATCGGCCAAACCAATGAACACAAATATTACACATTGTTCAGGAGAACACTATCCTGTTGGTGCTACCATGTACAGGAGATAGAGTTGTTCGCTCATGTACCTTGCCAAATTCCACTACCTGTTCCATTTGTTGACTTACTGTGAGTCATCTATTGCAAAGGTTGACTCCTAATGAGCACAGCAAGCAATACCACATTATTGCTAAGATAGATAGCAAATGTCTTCTTGATATAGACACTTAAACTTGCCAATAGGGGCCCTTTACATTTGCTTGAATCTTTTCTGAAAAATAGAATCTAGCAGTGTAAACAACTCGCGTCCTTCTGAAGTCCCAGAGAGACATTAAGCAGCACATCAGATTCATTATATACTTCATTTCATCTCCCTAATGTTGCAGCATTTACATACTTGTCAGTAAGCAAAAATTAGATGAAACTTGGCTTTTCCTAATGTTGCATGAGGAAAAGTTTATGCCGGATTTGCAAGGCCTACACAAAACTTTGAACAAGCTGAGATAGTACATTTACAAAAGACAGTCGTGCAGTCATTGAGCATATATCCAACAGAGAACCATTCTATCACTTACCACAGACAGTCGTGCAGTCATTGAGCATATACCCAACAGAGAACCATTCTATCACTTGCATGTAAAGGTGAAGTGCAAAGACACAATACTACTACTACTTACTTTCAGGCCAATCAGCAAGGGTGGGGTCTTCCCAAGTCTGTCCTGCTGCCTTTCGAGGTATGGCTTTTTTCTTGGCCTCTGCCTTATGTTCATTATCTCCACTTGCAAGCGCTGCTTTCACACTTTCAATAGCTTCAGGTGTGATCGTTTGTGCATCCTTTTGAAATAACTGCTGGGCCTGCAAGTCCACATACAAAATGAACAAACTTCTTACACTGACTGTACACTTAAAAATAATACACCTCATACTAACCAGAAAGCAAATGCGGACTCTTTGACTATTGACTAAGTACAACAATTTATAGGTGCAAGCCAGGATAAGCAAGAAGAAAGTTAGGAGTTACAATCAAGTGCAGATGTCTGCCAATACAAATGATATACTATTTGATAGAGCTCGGTAGAGAAAGAGCAAAGAGAACAAATCATAGCACGCTATCAAGTCAACAAGCATTATTTGTGAACTTCAAACTATGATAGCAACGTGCACACCCCTGAGTGGTCAGCATACTCAGTGGGAGGAGGGCAGCATTAGATGAAGATCAAGACGAAGATTTGAAGCAGCTAAGATCCTGCTGAGCTCTCCAAGTGGGTGCATGCCTAGACAAAGTCTGAGCAGGGAAAGGGTTTGAGTGAAGTCCCCTTTTTGGGATCTGAAACTTAAAAGTAAATCTGGAAGAGCTAAGATGGAAAAGACAGAGAGATACTGGCCATTTCAGAGATCTGAGACTGATGTATATCAGACTGAAAAGACTGACTGTAACCCACTGAGGGGTCCATGTGCTGCCATGACACATGCACTACCTCAGGAATACATCTCATTGGATGAATCCAGGAGCAGGCAACCATTATGCAGGTAGGTAGATCCCAAATTAGACTGAAGGATCCATCGTCCAAGATAGCTTATTTGGGTCTAAAGAGGTTATGGTTAAATGGAGAAAATATAGTTGCTCACAAACAGTTATCACACTAGCTATTTTCACAACCAATCTTTGGGAGAGCTGGGAGGCAGCCATGGTGTCACATCCTTGAACATCCAAGAGGACACCTGCAATATTCGACACTAACCAATGACTATTAGGTTGCTGCTTGTGAATGTGTCCTGATTGTAGGGTTTAAAGAAATGCCCTGACACAGAAACAAAAACAGAAACCGTACGACAAAGCATAGACTGATAAAAGAACACAGCTAGGGTTAGGGTAACTCGTTCTTCCCCGCAAACCCTATTGTCTCGCTGGTACGTCATCTTTTGACACTCGGCACCACACAAAGTCCAACATTCCTCCTATGCATTGCATGTTTTCATCATCTTTGTACTAGGGCGCTTGGGCAAGTGAACAATTTTCCCACAAGGGACACTATCCAAGTGGCACGTGTTGCATGAGCATTCTTCAGCATGTAGCATTGTATCTCCATCTCACTCTTCTCTTGTTCCCCTTTTTGGACCTAAGAGGGGGTGTTGAGAAACCCTTCACCCGCAGTTTGCGTTTTTTGCATTTCTGTGTTTTGCGTTTAGGATTTGCAACCCCAAAAAGGAGCGCCATCCTAGATTGACTATGCCTATTTATAGGCCACTCTCATTCATTCCTCACGGCTTATTCATTCAGTCCATCACCTCTTCTCTCCAGTCTCTCCACTGCCCTCACACCCCTTCAAAAGGACATTACGGTTCGTGGTTTGTGGCTGTCGTCATCATCTTCCTTGTGCTACGGCACCCTTGTTTCCTTGTATCACATTCACTCCATGATTCAGATCTTCATCATTCCATTCATCAGAGTTTCTTCTCTCTTCTCTTCTCTTCTCCATGTTTGCGGAGTTCACTCCATGTTCCTCCTTGCAAACCCTACTGTCTCGCTAGTACGTAATCTTTTGACAAATGGTCTAGTCACACTAACTAAGATCAAAACACAAGATAAACCTGCAAATGTTCTCACTAAAAGTCTCACAAAGGCTCAACATGAGCATTGCATTCGGCTAGTGGGAGTTGATTAAAGGATTCCTTAGGACCTAAGTGGAAGGTTGTTTGGGTGTAAAGGCCCTTACGCTACTCCTGTGTATATATTTATTTACACATGTACACACCCTTGCATGTGTAAGTGTACAGTACCCTAAGTATAAATACATTCTTTTATTCTTTGTGTGTACCACACTGGTACACACCCATCTCTCGACTCTCCACTCCCTCTCTCTCCACTACACTACTAAATACACCTCAATTTACGCACACACTACCTGAGTTCTTCCTCTCGCACCCTTCATCCTCAAAGTCGATTCCTTGTTGTTGGACATAGCCCTTGGCAACAAGGCAGGCTTTGTACCTATCAATAAAACCATCCGACTTTCTTTTAATTTTATAAATCCATTTGATACCAATGGCACGCTCGCCATGAGGCAAGTCACATTAGCTCCCAAGTGTCATTTTGATGGATGGAAATTGGAATCAATCTCTCCCTTCATTGCTTCCACCCAACGATCATCAAGAAAGCATCTTTATAACATAGAGGTTATTCATTGCATGTTGTAGCTACCAATGCAAATGCAAGAAGATTACCTTGATCCTTGCGAGCAGAGGCTCATGTGCCGGCAGCCAAAGGAAGAGGCTGTTTGCTGTCCTAAAGAGTGTCTAGCAGCCAATGAGGGACTCTTTTAGGCTGCTGAATTTCAGCCCTTGTATGCTCCAATTGATCTAAAATAGGGGGCTCCTTTGAAGACAAGGTGTCATGATGCTGTTGTGGCTGTAAATCAGGCTGAATAGACTCTTGTAATGTATCTGTAGATGGTGGAAATGAAGGCTGAGAAGAAGGATCAGCCATGGAACCATTATGAAAAAGTGGTAGTAAGCTGTCAAAGATATCTAAAGCATCAACAATAGGCTGTTTTTGACAGTCCAGCAAGGGGTGAGAAGTATTTTCAGCAAAGATAACATCTCTGCTGACAATAACCTTACTTGTAGAGGGTTGATAAAGACAATACCCTTTACTTTCAGGACTATATCCAATAAATATGCAATGAATAGCCTTATCATCCAGCTTATGCCATTTATGAGAAGGCACATGAGCATACACCAATGATCCGAAAGTCCTCACATAAGAGAGAGAGAAGGCTTGGAGCCACTCCACGCCTCATAAGAAGTGATGGTGTGTAAAGCTCTTGTGGGACACCTATTCAAAATATAAGCGGCACATAGAATAGCATCGAACCAAAAGGAATTAGGTAAATTCTTACTCTTCAGCATGCATATTGCCATCTCCATGAGTGACCTATTCTTCCGCTCCGCTACTCCATTTTGTTGTGGAGAGTAAGGAACAGTGCATTGATGATGAATTCCTCGAGATGCAATACACTCTGAAAACTATTTGGAAAGATATTCACCCCTCCTATCAATGCAAAGGTTCCAAATGTGAAAGCCGCTTCGGTTTTCACCATAGCAATAAATGTCTTGAAGTAAGAGAAGACTTCAAACTTAGATTGCAGCCCATATATCACGATTCATCACCTATGAAGGTGACAAAATATAAAAATCCACCAATGGATTTGGTCCACATAGGACCACAAACATCACTATGAAGAAGATGCAAAATAGATAGCGAATGAACATGAAAATCCTTAGGAAAGGAGAATCAATGCATCTTACCTAGTAAACAACCTTCACAAATGTGATTTGATGGCAAGTGAATTTTTGGAAAATCTTTGACCATATCCTTCACCAATGCTTGATAGTTTATGTGACCAAGCCTCCGATGCCATAAATGTGTATCATGAAAAGACACTGACAATAGAATTTTCAGCAAGTTGTTGATCGTAAGTATCAAGACGATAGAGACCTTTAGTGAGGTGCATATCAAAACAATGGAAGAATAAATCTGATCGTCATATACCAGACATCGGGGGCCATCAAAAATGACGCGAAACTCGGAAGTAGCACTGGCTGAGATGGAAATAAGATTCTAGGTATAATCCTTAAACTGAGAATAGTTCACGGTCTCATATATAAGAGCAAGACCGGAATCCTTCTCTGACACAATGCGCTTACAACATCAAGTGATGTCGTGCCTTGTCTTCCAACAATAATTACAACTCTTAGCTTTGTTGACTAGATCCTTGGAGGGATTGGAAGAGGATGGACCAGCATGGAAGGGTGTCTTTGATGTAGAAGGGGTGGAGGAAGAAGGATGACCAGCATGAAAGTTTGTTGTTTTTTTACCAGCAACCTTGTTTTTTAGCTTGGGTTTGGGTTTTCCACAATGATGGGTGGAAAAAGTATATCCGGTTGCCATGGAAGCATTGCAGTTGAGACGGCTTTGCTCCTCCTATAACAAAAGAGACACAAGCTGGTCAAAGTTGTAGGTAACTTGGTTGCCCATAGTTACCAACCGCAAGGTAGTAGCAAAACTTGATATGACTCTAATAGACCACTAAGAGTGATCAAAACAAGTTGGTTATCGAAAACTTCTTCATCGATATTTAATAATTGCTCAATAAGATCTTTTATGTCAGTGAGATAGGCATTCATTATGCCCTCCTCCTTCCATACGAACATCTTCCAATTGCTTACGTAGGTAAGCAACGCGTGCATCATTGCGCACTTGATATAATGATGCAAGCTTATCTCATGCTTCCGTGGATGTCTTGCATGATCGAATGTGTGGAATAATGGCTCTCTTTATGGATAAAGCAATTAGGGCATGCGCTTGGGCGTCATGGCCATCCCATTGAATCTGATCTTGAGTGGGAGGCATTACCAAAGAAGAAGAGGATTCAGCATCATGAGAGCCACCTCAAGATGTGGAAGCATGAGGTGGTGCCGGTGTTGGAGAGACCAGGCTTTGGTCAGTGCCGTTGGCAATATGCCATAGATTCTTCACGACAAAAACATGTCGCATCATGTAAGCCCACATTGGGTAATTGGTGCCATTGAACTTGTCATCGGAGCCAAGCATGCCCAACAAATCATTATTATTGCTGGCCATGAGTGATGATCAGCAATAAAATAATATTTTGCAAGTGAAAAGAGAGAAAATAGATGCCCGAACAATAATAAATCACTAATAGAAGATATGTTGCCTGCTTTAATGAAGTTGAATAATATAAAGAATAATAATTTCTATTGCTGTTTTGCCTGCCAAGGAGAGAAAATATGCCGAAAATAATTAATTTCAAAAATAAACATTACCCGATTAAGGCATTGATCTGAAATATGCTGAAATAAGATATTAACGGCTGGAAATGCTGCAATAATGTGGACAGCAGCTGAATATAGTGAAAATTTGCTCAATAATACGCCAAAATGATCAAATTTGTCTTAACTGTTGGGAAAGAACAGGGCCAACAGCCAAATAATATAATTTTGGAGCACGTCGAGGGCCAAGAAAATGAATTGAGGCAAAAGCCCCAAATTTTGGGCGCCTCGGTGGTGGAATTGGGCAAAAGCCCAAAAATTTACTTGAAAAATGAAGAGAATTTGAAAAAATTGGGTAAACTTTTACCCAAATATTGTCGTATTCCATGCTAGAAGGTGAATTGAACCTCAATATTGATGAAATTTAATGAATTTCAGAAAAGCCCCAAATTTTCCGAAGAAATTGGGGTAAAATTGGGCTTGAATGTTGAAAAGGCCCAAATTTTATCCGGAAATTGAAGAGAATTTTGATTATTTTTGTAAAATTTTTACTTGAAAGATGCCAAATGTCACGCCCGGTGATGAATTTTGCCTCAATTTCAATGAAGAATGCCAAATTCTTTAAAAGCCCCAAATTAGGCAGCAAAATTGGGGTGAAATTCAATCAATTTGTTGAAAAGCCCCAAATTCAATGATGACCAATCCCAAATTTCTTTCAATTTGATAAAGAATCTAATGAAATTGATGGAGAATGCCTGAATTTTGTTGAAAATTTGAACCAAATTGGGTAAGTGTAGTGAAAACCCCCAAATTTGGCCCAATTCGAGCTTAGATGAGGCAATAGGCAGAAATAGGGGCTTGGTGGAGAATAACAAATGAATTGTTTTTTAATGTTTTTGATTTTGACTCTATCGAGAACAAGGCAGCAAAATATCGTGATGACATGGCAGCTTGTCGGCAGGGCCCAAGGAACAAGGTGCAGGTTGTCGGTTCACGTGTCGTCGGACAGCAGGCAGCTGTGTGACTCATTGGCAGGAAAGGCAGCAACTTGTCGATAGGTAAAAGGCGGTCGCAAGCAGCACTTGAGATGATGGACAAGCGGCAATTAACAGCAGTTCCAAGCAGTGGCGTGGCAATTACTGCACTCAGTTCAGCTGGCGTTATTTGGATGCCACCCAATGTGCGAACTGGAGGCAACAATGGCGGCTAGATTGCAGGTGCGTGAGGATTCTGCAAGAGCACTAGCGGAGAATGGAGATACTCGAGCCTTTAAGGGCGGTGAGTCAAGTTTCGTCAATTCAACGAAGATGGCGGCACAAAGTGTGCAATTGCCAATCAAACTTGAGCCGACGCAGGGACCAATGGCTCATGGGGCAGCCAGCCAAGTTAGGGCTCAATGGCAATGGCTGGTGGCAAATGATCGCAAGCGATGGTGAGCACAATGAAGGAACCTAGCTCTAATACCACTGTTGGCCTAGGCGTGTAGTAATTGAGCGATTAACTTAATGGAAATGAATGAGAATGAAAGAATTAATTGATGCACAACAACACTCAACCATGAATAAGAAGTAATGAATTAATGAGAGAGAAAGAGTACAACGCTCTTGGTGATCACACTAAATAATGCCACACTCCTGTAAAATTGAGGCACAAAGTATCTTTAAATAATAAAATATGAAACCCTAATGGCTTAACCGTCATAGGAAACCCTAAAATAAACCCTAACCGTCACTTAGTGCTACGACACTAGGGGCAACATCTGCATTCAATGACAAATTAACTACCTAGGGAGCTTGGATCATGGATCAAAGGGCATCAATGCGTAGCCCATGAGATGACCTACAATCCTATGGTAAACAACGCAACAAACATGTTGGCAAAGCACTTGTCTCAAGCTTCCATGCTTCATCGTATGCGCATCATAGGCCTTCAACCATTCCTAGGGCCTAAGAGGAGCAATTAGCATTTCTTGTATTCATACTAGCCATCTCCAAGTTGTGAGCTTCCATCAAAGTCTGCCAAAGATGGAGGAGCTCTAACTACCTTCAAGGCTGTCAATAACATTTATTGCAAGGCAGCAGCATCAAGAGCTGCAATTCAGCAGCCTAAAAGAGTCCCTCGTTGGCTGTTAGACACTCTTCAAGACAGCAAACAGCCTCTTCCTATGGCTGCCCGCCCACGAGCCTCTGCTCACAAGGATCAATGTAATCTTCTTACATGTGCATTGGTGGCTACAACATGCAATGAAGAACCTCAAAGATGCTTTTTCAAACGATCGTTGGGTGGAAGCAATGAAGATAGATTGATTTCATCGATCTAAATGACACTTGGGAGCTATGTGACTTGCCTCACAACAAGCGTACCATAGGTACCAAATGGGTTTATAAAATTAAAATAAAGTCAAATGGTTCTATTGATAGGTACAAAGCCTGCCTTGTTTTGCCAAGGGCTATGCCCAACAACAAGGAATTGACTTTGAGGAGACTTTTGCCCCTACCTCTCACATTACTACCATCAAGAGTATTATTGCCCTCGCTACAAAATTTCATTGGGAGGTGCATCAGCTAGACATCAAGACAGCATTTCCCCATGGATATCTCATTGAAGAGGTATATGTTTCTAAGCCTCTAGGATTTGCACTTAAAGGCTCTCAGCACAAAGTCTGTCATCTCAAGAAGGCTTTGTATGGCTTAAAGCAAGCTCCACAGGCTTGGTACACCCACATACATTCTCATCTATTGCATCTTGGATTTCACAAAAGCCCTACCGAGGCTACTCTTTACATTCGACATCAAGGATCTGATTTTATTATTCTTGTGCTTTACGTTGATGGCATGCTTGTCACTGGGACCAATGCTGGTCAAATTGCAACATTTAAGGCTAATTTACAGCAAACATTTGCCATGACAGATCTTGGTCTACTTCACTATTATTTGGGTATCCAATTTGCCACCATCGAGAGGGGGGCATCATTATGAGACAATCCAAGTATATTGGACAACTTCTTCAACGTTCAACGTTTTCAATTTGAGGATTGTAAGCCCGTGTCTACTCCCTTGGAGCCTAGTTTTAGATTCACTTCTGATAATGATAGTGGATCCTTTGATGCTATCTTATATCAGCAAGCTATTGAATGCTTGATTTATCTATGTCACAAGAGGCCCAATCTTTAGTTTGTTGTGTCCCAATTGAGTAGATATATGCACAGCCCTTCAGTACTTCATTGGCAAGCAGCGAAGCGTGTCTTTCGATATCTTAAAGACACACACGATCTTGGCCTTTTCTACAAGGCCAATTCTTCACTCTCTTTGCATGGATATTCTGACAGTGATTGGGCTAGATGTTCAAATTCTCGTCTCTCATAGTGGCAACTATTGCTTCTTGGGTACATCTTTGTTTCTTAGTTCAACAAGATACAAACTACAGTTGTTACTTCCAGTTGTGAAGCTAAGTACAAAGCAGCATTCACAGCCACAGTGGAGTGTGTTTGGCTCCGCACGTTACTTGCAAATCTTCATGTGCACCAAATGGCACCTACACTTATCTACACTGACAGCCAAAGTGATTTGGTTGGAAGGTGAAAGACAGCTATCGAGGGAGTGGACCGCAGTCCTCTAATGCAATCCGAGAAGTGGAAGATGATCAGCAGCTATCAAGAACTGCAGTCCTTTAATGTCGAGAAGTGACCTTGGCAGAAAAATACAAATCCTAGAGTGCCGGAGCTATCAAACTCAAGGAGGGCAGCCCAGATGATGTTGATGATGAAGGATGAACCTGGCTGCAAAAACGCAGGTCCCAACAGCCTGTATGATAGACAAGTGACGCCAAGTGATGGAGGAGAAGCCACGCTGCAAAAACGTAGGTCCCAAGAGCCCTTATGATAGACGAGTGATGCCAAGTGATAGAGGAGGAGCTAGGCTACAAAAATACACGTCCCATCAGCCCCTATGATGGACGAGTGATGAAATCATTAACGCTTGATGATGGAGACCGTCACCAAAGGCTAGGATGCTGACGTCAACCTAGAGATGATGATGTCAAGCAAGGAGAAGGCCTCCAACCTAAAAAAGGCATGTAAAGATCGAGCCTCATGAAAAAGGAAGCCAACGCTAAGTAGATGATGGTAATGCCAAGTGAAAGATACTCCAAACGCAAGGCTTGATGCTGGAACAAGGCGTCTAAAGTAAAAGAGAAAGGTTGAAGGCAGCCACAAGCCACGAACCGCAATGTCTTGAAGGGGTGTGAGGGCAATGAAAGGGGCTAGCAAGAGAAGGAAAGTGGTGGTGATGACCGAAGAAAATGGTGAAGAATGACTGAAGAGTAGTGGGGTGGTGAAGAATGAATGAAGTGACTGCCTATTTATAGACATAAGCTGTCTAGGGTGGCGCACCACTATGTGGGTACCCACTAAAAAAGTGGCCAAAATGTGGACACCAATCCTTTTTTAGGCTATTAGTGTGAAACCCTAAATGAATTGTGTGAACTGAAGAAGTGGTTTCTCAACAACCCAATGTTCCATGCCCGCACAAAGCATATAGAAATTCATTACCATTATGTTAGTGAGCGGATGTCAACTAGAGAAATAGAGTTGTCTTATGTATCCATTTAAGACAACTTGGAAGATCTTTTCACGAAGGCTTTTCCTCAACCAAAGTTCCAGGCTTTTCGGCAAGCCTTGAACTTGATTCCATTTGTTCCATGATCTATCATACTCTATATTGTCATAGGTTGCTATATTCACTTAGATGAACTTGTACAACCATGACCTTATATTTTCTTTCATTTTCTAAGATTTTGCTATTTTCCCTAGATCAGTCCACCCATTTCATGGAGGGTTTGTAGGCCATCTTGTGGGCTATGCGTTGCATTAAATGTAGTCATTGCCCCTAGTATCCATGCACTAAGTGACACTAGGGTTAGGGTTTATTTGAGTGTCTCCTATGACAGTTAAGCTATTAGGGTTTCATATTTTATTCCTTTAAGACACTTCATGCCTCATTTTGCAGAAGTGTTGCATTATTCAATGTGATCGCCTAGAGCGTTGTACTCTCTCTCTCTCATTAATTCATTACTTCTTATTCGTGATCTAGTATTGTTGTGCATCGATTAATTCTTTCATTCTCATTCATTTTCCATTAAATAAATCACACAATTACTCCATGCCTATGCCAACAAAACTAGTCCCTTTGGTCATGAAAAATGGCATGTATCCTATATATGTTTGACCTATGGGACTTCATCACCACTCCCGCCCATTGTCTTTTGGTGGACCCCACATTGGTTCTACTCTTTATTAAGCAACCCATTTGGATAGGCTAAATTCTCAAGCCCATCCTCTCTCTTCATGTGCTGCCATGATGTACTCCTTGTGCATGCCAAAAGAATTTGCTCCTATTAGCAGTCTAGTCGAGTGAGTCTAGGCATGTGGTTTAGTGGGCTGGGTATTATAGACATTTTAGGCATTTTTTGTTGTCATTATTATAGTGATTTATGGCATTTATGGCTGGCCTACCAGCATTTATTGCTGGCTGGCCTGATGAATCATTTGCACTACTTTCTACCTATGATATGGCTCCCTCTTCCTAAGTCTGATTATTTATCACTTGCAGATTCCAAATCTTGTTTGGTATATGGATTCCATTTCTCGAGCATATCTCGAGCATATCTATGAGTTCTCCCTTTGCAGTGTTCTTTTGTTTTCTTCTAATTTCTCTTTTTTCTTTTGTTGTGGAGTCTATTACTATCACAACTCTATAGAAACAGAATTTGTATCCTTTTTCATTAATTTGTCTATATAATGATTTATTAAATTTATTTCCTTTGCACTAATTAGATATAAAGAAAAGTACATTGGAGCTGGCAAATGATGAGTGGTCACAGGTTATGGTGGACCCACGCGGTGGGTTAGAGAAAAGATAGTTCACACTTCCACCTATATGGCCCGATTAGGTGCCTGTGACCAGAACTCACGCATATCAGGGTTAGACTCACACACAGAAAAGATTGATGCCTTGAAGTGTGGGCTAGATCCACCAGAACAGACAATTACAATCAACAAGATGGCATGATCATGAAATGCTTGTATAATGTGCATGTGTGGACTGAAAGTTTGAAATGCACATTTCTTTGCATAGGAAAGTCACATGAATATTTTGATACCGTTTTTGCCATGTACACGAAAAAAGCTTTCAAATGACACTCATATTGGGGGGGGGGAGGGGTCCCTAAATTTTAGGAGATCCCTAAATTTTAAGAGTCTCGAATTAGCCTAAAAATGCTAGTCCTCAAAAATAGGGATGTCATTCTAAAAATAGTAAGTTCTGTACTCTGACTGTGCTTACTAAATTTGGTTGTTTCTATTCTTGACAGTATTCAGCCCAAAAAGGAAGGCCATAGAGATGTGACAAGTGGTGGGACACTTGGAAACTTGTCTTGTGCTACTCCACTTTCCCCTTTTGTACTAGCTCTTCCCTCTCCTATAAATAAAAGCTCGTTTTTCTTCATTCAGCATCATTTTTCTTTGTTGTAAACTGATGCACAGCACCCACAAATAGCCAGAAACTGGCCCCATCCATCCCCCCCCCACTTCTCCATTATCAAATTTTTCCATAGTGGCTGGACACTTATCTTGTGCTACTCCACTTTCCCCTTTTGTACTAGCTCTTCCCTCTCCTATAAATAAGAGCTCATTTTTCTTCATTCAACATCATTTTTCTTTGTTGTAAACTAATGCACAGCACCCACAGATAGCCAGAAACTGGCCCCATCCATCCCCATCATCATCCCCCACTTCTCCATTATCAAATTCCTCCATATTCCCTCTTCTATCACTGCTGTTTTACAAGACAGCAAGCCTGTAAATTCATTACAGCACCTCCTTCTCAAGCTATTTCTTCCATTTTAGCAACAAGAAGCAAGCCCTATCCATGTACTACTGTTCAACGATGGAGAAAGGCTGATTTCCCCTCTTTCTTCTCATACTGTAAAGAAATCAGTTCTTATCATTGCATAATAGACAATGCATGTGTATTTGTACATCTTTGCATGATCTTGTGAGAGTGAGAATTACTTCTCCTCACTCTCAAGTTGATTGTAACTGAGCTCTTCCCTAAGGGACTTGGGTTGAGCAGAAATACATTCCTTCGGGGGGGGGGGGGGGGGTTGCCCATCTTCAACCCTCAATCTTGTCTCCATTACTTTTACATTTTCATGGCTGTAATTTTGTGAGTAATTTTCATTTTCAGCTTTAAGTGTTCTCTTTTATATTAAATCTCGAAAACAAGCGAATATCATAATTGTTAAGCATACTACGTTGTTTGGGGTGTTTACAGTGGTATCAGAGCTTTGGCTCGGTCCTCACCCCAACACTGGTAGTGCTTCCAATTATAAGTTTGTTTGTTTTCAACCCTTGCATTGAGTGCTTGAGCATATTTTTTCTTAAGAGTCTCAATGGATCAGTCTAGTGCTATCCTTCAAGCCATTCAAAGTCTTAGAGAGGAGAATCAACAAATTCGTGACCAACTTCTCAAACTAGAAAAAGTTGAGAATCCCAAAGAATTCAAGGAAAGAAGCCCATCTGCTTCAAGGAGACAAAGCCATACCAATGAAAGGAGCCGATCAAGAAGTCCAACTACTTCTAAGAGGCAGTTCCATTCTACTTCAAGACAAAGAAAGAGATCACGTCGAAGCTCATCCTCTTCTTCAAAGTCATCTGGCGCCTACTCTGATGGACCCTCTTCTAGTGACGAAGAGTCACACCCTTCTCGTGGAAGACCTTATCATCGTCAAAGGCGTCGACATTCTTCACCCTCGTCTCCATCTTCATCCCCATCAAGCACTTCATCATCTTCAACCTCAAGATCCGGGCATGGACGAAGGCATAAGAAGAAGAAGAAGACTAAGTCACTATCTCAACTTAAAAAGAAGATCAAGTTCAGTATGTATGATGGTTCCCGAAATCCTGATCTTCTTCTGAAGTTTATTCTTCAATTTCAAATTTTGTATGGTCGTGACAAGTATAAAGAAAAAGAAAAGATTAAGTTTGTAGCTTTACATTTAACTGACTTAGCCCATACTTGGTGGACGGGTTTGGAATATGATCATGCTGCCCCAAAATCATGGCAGTCCTTTGTTCGAATGATACAAAGCCAATTTCTTCCTATTCATTTCAAAAGAGATGTAAAAATGGAATGTGATCGGCTTTGACAAAGGAAAAATGAGTCACTTGGTGACTATACCAAGAGATTTTGGGAGCTACTTTTGAAGGTCCAACATTTCAAGAAGATCAACAGTTCGGAAAAGCTTAGGAAGTTTCAAGGAGATTTGCATTTTAAACTTCGTACTGCTCTTAATCATTATCATTGTTCTAATCTCAGGGAACTCATTGACCATGCTGAGACATGGGAAATGGAGCACAATGGCAACAAATCATTCCAAAAGAATGATAAGAAGAGAGTAGCTGATGATGAGGAGTATTCAGCCCCAAATGAAGGACAAAAACAGCGGCAAAAGCAGCCATCAAATCAAAAGAAGATGAAGTCCTATGCACCTCCTAATGCTCCTCAATTTCGCTCCAATTTATACCCACAAGCAAAGCAACTTTCCGAAGAAGAAAAGCAACGCTTTATGAAAGAAGGGAAGTGCTTTAAATGTGAACAAACAGGCCACATAGCGAAGCAATGTCCAAACAAGGGACAAAGCAAGGTTTCTAACAATAAGCCTAAGTCGCCAATGAAAATCAATGCTATCAGTGATGTAGTTGCAAACACAACTCACACTCCAGAGACGCGCAAATTATTAAAAGCTTGGGGACAGTTGCAAGGTAAGCAAGCACTATTCTTGATAGATCTTGGGGCGAATGAAAATATCATTTCCTTGCAATTAGCTAAAGAGCTTGGATTAAAGAATGAAGAGATAGACACTCCGGCAAAAGTTCGCCAAGCTTTAAATGCTGATGAAGGTGACACAGTGAAGACTGTGACACCCTACATTAGCAAGCTCAAGTTTCAAATTCAAGGCTACAGTGACGAAGATACCTTCTGTATCGGAGACCTTAATGGTTGCGATGTGATTCTTGGCATGCCCTGGAATCATAGAGTAGATTCAACCATCTTCTCTCAGAAAAAGAAGGTAGAACTCACCAACAAAGGCAAGAAGTACGAGATCCAAGCTGGAGTTTCTGGAGACACCATACCTATGGTAAGCCATATGCAAGTCTCTAGAGCAATTAAGGATTGTGTTCAATGTTGTTTGCTTTATGTCACTGATGTAAAAGATAATATGAATGCTGAAAACCAAGAGCGACTTCAGCTCTTGGAAAAGTATAAAGATTGTTTTTCGGAAGATCTTCCTTATCAGCTTCCCCCAAAAAGGCCAGAAGACCGTCATATTGATATTATCCCGGGCAGTTCTCCTCCTAATATAGCACCATACCGTGTAAGCCGTTCTCAACAAGAAAAAATCAGAAAGCAAGTCAAAGACCTACTCAACCGTGGGCTAATTAGGCCAAGTAGCTCACCATTTTGTTCACCGGTTCTTCTTGTTCCAAAAAAAAAAGATGGCACATTCAGGATGTGCATTGATTATCGAGCCCTCAACAAAATCACTGTGAAGAATCGGTTTCCTATTCCCAGAATTGACGACATTTTGGATCGTCTAGGAGGCTCAAAGGTTTTCAGCCGCATTGATCTAAAGAGTGGTTATCATCAAATTAGGGTAATACCACAAGATGTACACAAAATTGCTTTCCGCACTTCATACGGTCTTTATGAATTCTTGGTGGTTCCTTTCGGATTAACCAATGCACCAGCCACCTTTAATCGAATAATGGAGCGCATCTTTAGAGAGCATCGACAATATGTTGGTACTTTCTTTGATGATATTCTTGTCTTTAGCAAGAATAAAGAGGAGCATCATCAACACTTGGAAATTGTTCTACAATTACTTCAACAAAATCAACTCTTGGTAAATGGTAAAAAGAGTGAATTTTTCATGCATAAAATAAATTACCTTGGGCATGTCATCTCTTCTGAAGGGATTCAGATGGATCCTGAAAAGATCAGGATAATCCAAGAATGGCCTCATCTTCATGATGTACATGAGGTGCGATCGTTTCTTGACTTATGCTCTTATTACCGCCGCTTCATCAAGCATTTTGCACATATGGCTTCTCCACTTCATGACCTTACAAAGAAGAAGATCTCTTTCCAATGGAAGGAAAAAAAGAAGGCAGCCTTCACAAGGCTGAAAACAGCTCTTACTTCTGGACCTGTTCTTATCATTCCAGATCTGGTAAAACCATAAATCAAGAAGGCCATGTCGTAGCCTTTGAAAGCCGCCATCTAAATGATGTGAAGAAAAGGTATGACATTTATGGAAAGGAGCTCTTAGCAGTGGTTCATGCTTTAAAGATATGAAAACATTATCTTTTAGGCAATGAATTTCTTATTAAAACTGATCATCAAAGCTTGAAGTATTTCAAGACTCAAAAGCATTTGCAAGAGAAACATGCAAGATGAAAAAATTTCTTGTCTATGTTTCATTTTCAAATTATGTACACTCCAGGAAAACAAAATGTAGTTGCTGATGCACTTTCTAGAGTGCCTCGCATTGCAACTATTACAGTGGCTCATCATGAAGATTTTCAAACGATGAAGAATACTTATGATGAAGATACTGATTTTGCAGCAATTTGGTCAAATTTACAGCAAGGAGGTTCTCATCCAAATTATTCCATCAAAGACGGTTACTTTCTCATGAACAATCGCCTTTGTGTCACTCTACCTGTTCGACAAAAGGTGCTTAAAGAAAGTCATGAACCCCCTTATGCAAGGCATAGAGGGAGGGCAGCCACTCTAAGTGCAATTGAGCGCTACTTTTATTGGCCAACATTACGAAGAGATACACATAACTTCATTGAGGCTTGTCTGGTATGCCAAAAATCCAAGTATGATAGGCAGAAGATTCCAGGATTGTTGCAGCCTCTTCCAGTGCCCAAAGATCCATGGGAATCTATCACAATGGATTTCATCTCAGGTATTCCAAGAACACCTCAAGGTCATGATATGATTTGGGTCATAATTGATAAGCATACTACGTTGTTTGGGGCGTTTACAATTACAGCAGTCTTCTACGCTTCCATCACTGCACCCACTTCTAGCATGGTATCAAACATCCGCATTCAAGCTCCAAGTGCTGTTTTCTGCTGTGGACAGTCTGCCCCCACAATTTTCTGGTGCTGATCAGCATTCTTCTGTCTACTGCAGCCTGGGCAACCAATTTCTGGGTACCTTTTCCCTGTTTCAGGCTTCAATCGTCTGCATTTTAATGCTCCAGTCTGCATTTTGATCAATATTTTAATGCTAATCGACTGCATTTAATGCTCCTGCTGTCCTGCATTTTTATCATCTACATTTGCATTTTCAGAATTTCCTGCTCCTACAGGCTGGGCACAAGATGGTCATGTATGCTACTACAAGGCACTATTGATAGAGAATTGACCCTATTTTCAGGTTTGATTGACATCAGCATTAGGTTCTCTCCAAGGCACCTTGGTGGTAGTGGTTTGATCGCCCATTGCTAGGGTATCCATGGTTCTATTCTAGTGGTCTCTATTGTATGGACCATGATGAGTCATTATCATCGTATCATTGTATTGTATCAGATCACCCATGATTTGAGAGAGGGTGATAGTAGTCTAGTTAGCTCATGAATGAGTCTAGGCATGTGGTTTAGTGGGTTGGGTATAATAGATATTTTAGGCATTTTTTACTGTCACTATTACGGTGATTTATGGCATTTATGGCTGACCAACCAGCATTTATTGCTCACCAACCTGAAGCATTATTTGCATTATTTTATATCTATTTGTACAGCTGCCTCCTCCTCAGTTAGACTATTCATCACTTGTAGATTTCAATGCAGGCCTTGTTGGAAAAAGGGAACCAATGTCGGAGCCCACACAACCAACAACTCACTATTGTATGCAACTATCTCGTGTTTGGTGTATGGATTCCATTTCCTGAGCATATCTCCAAGTTCTCCCTTTGCAATATTCTTTTGTTTTCTTCTGTTCTCTCTTTTCGCTTATGTTGTGCAATCCGCCTCCAATTTGATAGCTTTGCAAAGAGACATTTAGACTCAATTGGCATCCCTTTATCAAGTATGTACTTTGCATGTTTGACCCTCAATATGAAGTTGCATTAGCTATTTATAGCTAATTCCCTAACTATGAAGGAATATCAACAAGATGGAACAAATTCAGGATGAGTTAGCCTCCAATGGCAAGAAGATATCATTCAAAGACATGGTTGTGACACTTGTATCAAATTTTCCTTCTCCAAAATATGGTGCTTTCTATACTAGCCTCCTCACCACCAAAGTTTGAGATGCTATCACAAGGAAGGAGCTCATGCCCATGATCTCAGAGCAAGATGTTCGCCATAAGGAAACCAATGTCAATGGAGACACGACCACCAAACATGCTTTTGCGGTTATGACATCTCAAGAGGGGCAATGTAAAGCAAAAGAAACGCAAGAAATTGAGGAAAAAGTAAGAAAAGGAGAAGAATGAGAAGTTTTAAGGATAATTCGAAGTATCTACACTACAGGAGGACAACACATCCAATCAACAAGAGTAGAAACTTAGGAGTATCCCCATCTTTGGCCTAGAGCAAAGGATGGAGTAAGGACTCAAGGACTGCACTGGCTCTTGGCTTGTGCATAGCGATGTGTCCTCTCATATGCTTCACCATCAAGATTGAATCTAAGATTTCCATAACAAAGGGGGCAACATCACCATTGGTAACAATTCATTTGTGCCTCCTAGTCATTTCTTGACATGGTATCAAAGCATGTCCATCATTTCTAAACACGGTATCAAAGGCAAAGGTGCTTAAAGAGCCACAAAGATCCTCTACATCCGAGAAGGTAAAGACAGGTTGTGGGTTCTTGACATCATCTTCTAATTTCCCTCTTATTTCCATTGCATCATCAAGAGATACCCTTCTCTTCTTCTCTCCCACCCTACCCTTTTCTAGGTTGGCACAACGGTACCATGGCTTCACCCATGACAAATGGAAATTCTACTAGGTGCTCCTACTGCCGCAAGAACGGTCATACCATCGAAGATTGTCGCATTCGACCTTTGCTCCCCACAGCACCAGAGAGTGTGCGTCTAGCACCCGGTACTCCGTGTGACACATCCCCCTTCTAGACCACAGAGCTTATTCTACATCAGCTATCAAGAGTATTACACTCAAGGCAATAAGACACATCCAATGTGCTAAGTCCTTACAGACAACAGAAGGATCATCAAGGACCCCAACCTCCTGAAGACACCACAATGCACTACCGACATTTCCCTCCACCTATTTTCAGGTCCAATGGCTTTCACGGCCACAAACTCCAATCCTACAGTTCACTTCCCCAAGAGACCGTGATTGTTGGATACCGTCTTCTCGTCAATCCACTCCTTCAAGATACAAAAGCTATTAAACTCCTTCCTCTTCTTTAGCTCCACAATCCGCTCCACTAAGAAACAACAATTGTTGTTCAACCATGGCTTCGCAAGAGCTATCTATTTCCTCATCTCCATTCTCTTGCTCCACAGATAGCGACTCTGTTTGAGGGATTGAGGATATTCTATGTGATACCCCTTCCTCCACCCCCTCTTCTACTCAAGTTCGAGAGGCCATCTCTAGGAGCTACCTCACCTTTGTTTCATTGGAGCCCCAAATACCTTCTTCAACACCACTCCCAACATTTCCTTCACCTTTCCATATTTCGAAGAACGTTATCCATGAGTTTCTTGATTTCCTATATCTCTTCGAGGGCGATTCAACAGGGGATTCACAAGGAGCTCATCTTTCTTCTTCAGAGGGAAATCCCACTCCCTCAGCTTCAAAGGGAATCCCTACTCATCCTATGGTTCCTCACACACCCTTTACCATCTTGGAGTGGTTGGCATCTCCACACCATCTCACCCATTGATTTTTGACCCATTGATTTCCCTCCCCCTTTATTCCAAATGATATCCAAGATCTATATGTTTTTCCTAGTTCGGGGCTTTGGATGTTTCAACCATGGCTTGGTGGTTAGAATTGCATATATTCTCCAACATGGAGTAACTGAGCTTGTGGCTTCTCTCCTAAGGTTGAGTTTCAAAGTTGCCAAGGAGGTATTTCAACTTTGTGCAGCAGTTGATCTCAAAGTCCACTATTCCCACCTTCTATGAATCTCGAGTGTCAACTACTGCGTTATACTCTATTATTCAATCAGTTTCATGGGGCATCACCTGTAAAGGGAACTCTTGTTGCTTCTTCCCACAAGGGGCTGCAAAGGAAGGGCAAGAAATCTCCAAGTTCCAGTCAAACTCAAAATCAATCTGGTGAGACCCAAGAAAACACCTACTCTACTCTCAAACCCGATTAGCAAGATGTACCTAAGAAAAATAGGTATTGTTAACATTGTCCAAAGGCTGGTCATTTTGGTCACAAGTATCGATCAAAGGCTAGAGGCACACAGCCAAAACCCACATCCCAAACCTCTGCCCCTCAATCGGACAACCCCCAACGAGGGAGGCAAGGTAGTGGCGACTAATCTCAGGGATAGTGGAGAGGTCAAACCAAAACCAGCCTTCCTTCTCGGAGAGGGTGGTAAAACCTAATGAAGCACTTAATTATAGCAATTAATAAATGAGCATAAATTGAAATACACACATTACCTTATCAATCTTGGACAATAGACACTCGGTTGGCCCCAACATTGGTGCCCCTTTCAGTATTTATTTAACTTTAATTGCTAATGGATTCCCTCTTACTGAACAAATAATCATCAAGCAATTTGGGCCAATTGCCCCTTGATTTTCACCCAAGACTTGCACAAATGAAAACACCAACTGGCCAAATGTTGCCCCAATTCACAATGGATGGCCTAGCATTTGAAATCCCTGTCAATTCCACGAATTTCACGTGCTAATTTCAATGTATGATGCCTTTTCTTGTTGGCACGGGTCCCAAGGTGACTAGTAAACCCTAATTTCTGCAAAATTTTAGGGTTTATAGTAGAGATCCCTCTACTGTCCACCAAATTTGATTGAGATTTGCTCAAAATAGCTGAGAAATGCTGAGATCTCCTAAGAAGGGGTTGGAGAATATAAGAGAGAGCTAAGATGAGAGAGATCTAATTTTCTTTGCAAGAAAACCCTAAAATTTATTTGTTGTCTGCTCCAGCCTGCATTTAATGCAATCACCTATTGCCAAGCACCTCGAAAATATTGTCACCTAATCAACAATGTTGTTGTCTCCCCACTATCCCTTGCCTATTGAGGCTCCCAAATGGCTGTCTTTTAAAGCAAATTGTTGTTCTCTAATCAAAAAATGGACCAACAACTCCTCTCACTCTCTTAAGTTGTAAACTGATTGAATGGCTGAAACCCAACTCCCAAAAAACGTTTTCACATTTTGCATGGGCATTTTTGCCAAGTGGCAGTCTTCTAAACCCATTTTTCACCATTATCCAATCATTTAATTAGTTTTCAAAATTAAATAATCCTAATAATTAATTTCAGCCTTTCTCGCCCTACCCAACATTATATGTGCCCATCTATAATTAAATCTAGGCCGTTTGAACTTAGAGTGGTCACCAACCTTTGTTGACCCTTAGATAGACATTAATTAATTAATTAATGCTAATCCTAGTGTCACCACTGACACTTATTGGACAAATGACTCTCCTAGGGTCAAAACTGACACCAACTAATCCCCAAAGCCAAACTAGCATGACTTATCACAACTTTTGCCTTTGACACCCATTGCACCTTCGAGGTCCTTGGCCTAGTACCATGAAATAATTGCCATGTGTATCACATGTACTAAACAACCTTACATGTTGGATTAATAACTTAATCAAATGTTATCATCAAGATTAAAGCATCTCAAAATTTCATATCCCCATTACACTACCATATATCAATCATCATAGTCTCCAACATTCTCAACATCAAAGGGCTTGTCTGATCAGTCTGCCAAGGTCCACATTGTCTCCATAGAGACATTTGAGGTACAAGTCTCCAATATTCTCAACGCCAGAGGGTGTGTCTAACTAGTCTACAGAGACCCACCTCATCTCCATAGATACATTTGAGAATGCAAGTCTCGTTTACATCTGCAAGTTGCCTCTCGACAAGATAACTACAAAGGCCCACTCATCACATCCGAGTACTTCAGCTACTCCTTGGATTGTGAATAATTAAGCTACTCATCATATGATCCCCGTTTTGGACATTTTCCTCTCCGAATCCATTGCAGTCGGAATAGTCCATGCCGAGAACAACTCCTCCGTCAAGATTCAGATTCTCAATCACATCAATTTTACCATTAGTCAGGCCCCAAATGCACTACAATGGATGATGTGTACTATGTCTCCCAACTTGGGTGAACTTATTATCCATTCGGCAGCTCTGCCAAATGAGACAAGCAGTCTTCTTTACAACAACCACAGCTGAGGTCCTCAACTCTCAAATTGGTTTAGTAATTGCTCGCAGTAAGGCACAGCCTAGTGGCCTATACCACATGGCACAATTTCTTTCCAAGTCAATAGCTAATGGCTCTAAGTTCCATCACTTCTAGGCTTTAGCCATTGGACTGGGAGCCTACAAATATTGAGCATCTCTAGCATTTTCGCTCAGGACATCTCAGATACAACTCTCTTATGAGTTTGTTGCATCATCGATGGTTGAGGGCCTTCCATGCCTAAAGCTATCTGAAGATATCTACAAAGCATATCAACTCAAGAAATACTACTGTACTCCCTTTTCTTAGTAGTCCACACATAGAGCTAAGACTCCCCTCAGATTGATTCATATTGATCTTTGTGGACTGACGCCCACTGCCACCTTGAATGGCACGCTTTATTTCTTCTTTATTGTGGACGATTTCTCTAGATACATGTGGGTGTACTTTCTTAAGTATAAGTTAGATAGATGCTTTCACATATTTTTTTTCTTGGGTATTGCTGGTTCATAACTGAATTGGACGTTGTATTAGTTACATAAGGAGTGATAGCCGTGGCGAGTTTACCTCGCACAAGTTCTCCGAGTTTCTATAAAAAGTATGGCATCTTCCACCAACTCACCTCTACCTCACAGAATGGAGTTTTAGAGTGTAGCAACCGGATAATCATGAATATGGCCCGCCCTATGCTACTAGCAGCAGAGCTCCTTAATCATCTATGGGTCGAGGATGTGAACACCTCAGTGTACATCTGCAACCAATGCCTGACAGCAGCTGTCCCTCACTGGACTCCCTACAATGTATTCTTTGGAAATCGGCCTATAGTGTCCCACTTTAGAGTCTTCAAGTGTCATGCCTATAAAGAAAACTGCTAGGGTTTACACTGAGGAAACACAGAGTATATGACCATGACAAAAACACAAAGAGATAAACACAGACACAGAAAGTAAAACTCAAACCCTAAAAGCAAAACTCAAAATTCAAACACAAATAGAAGGAAGAGAGAGAACACAACTCTGAAGTGAATGAATGTAAGGGTGTAGAGTGTGCTCCGGAGAGTGACATCCACCGGGGACGGATCCCAAGTCTGTGATCATTAGTCGGAGTGTAAAGAGAGAGGAAACTACAAAACACTAACACCAGGGGATGCTAGAGACAGAGGCAACAGCTGCAAAATGGAGAGATGATGCCAAGTGGCTCTAGGAAGGTGCAAACGCAAGCTGTAGGATGTCGCCCAATGGTGGAGATGCCGGCAATGGCAATTGGAGGCCAAACACAGCCTGGGAGATGGCACCAAACAATAGGCGACGGCTCAAAGAAGGCGCTAGGGCACTGCGAGGCTGGAGGGAGAGGTAGCAACAGTCAAGAAGGATAGACAACCACGTGGATGTAGAACGTGGAGGTAGACTAATGGCTACAATCTGCACTGGAGAGTGTGAAACCTGCATAGACAGAACGAGATTCAATGGGGGCAGCCTGTCTATTTATAGATATAGAAGGATACCCCAAAAATTAGGGTTTTTAGGAGGCCACTAAAACTCTCTCGAACTGCTCCTCTTTAAATTCTGAAGCCTTTGATACGAACAAAATTTCCATTTAAGCAACTTCCAAAAATAGTAATCTCCTAAATTTTAGGAATCAACAAATTTAGCTTCTAGAGAGCTTCATTATATAGGTTCACCGGTTCATGGTTTGTTTCTTCAATCATGATCATCTAGTTTCACTTTTTGAAACCACTCATTATATGGGTTTCTATGGCCTTCTAACTAAACTTTTAACTTCTCTTAGGCATCTTGTCAATGACAACCCAAGTATAATTATAGGAAATAGAAAGATGAACATTTAATCATATTTTAAAACACTTAACTAATACAAATCGCCTTTCAAAGTACGTAAGTATCAAATTAATATGGAATCATTGAGCCAATATGTCTTGGTAACAATTGATTTACAAAAGGTTTGTTACACAGGACTTCTTTCCACTCTTGATCCACCTACAGATGCTTCCATTGTCATGTATTATGAAGAGACCTTTGCTCCTACTCCACGGTTAACATTATTCTATTTGTTGATCGTACTAGTCAATCTCCATAGTTGGCCCGATCTATCAAATCAATGTCAAAAGTGTGTTTCTAAATGGTTATCTAGAGGAGGAAATCTAGGTAGAGCAACCACCTAGGTTTTCTTCTGCTAATTGGAAAGATAAGGTCTTTCACTTGCGGAAAGATCTTTATGGGCTGAAGCAAGCACCGCGGTCTTGCTTCTGAAGGATGGATGAGTTCATTCAAACTCACGCATACCATTCTACCTCTTATGACCCAAACTTATATATCCATATCACTTCAAAGGGGGTCAGCTATATCCTGATGTATGCACATCATTTGTTGATTATTGGCTCAAATTCTACTACCGTAGCAAAAATTAAAGCAAAGCTTTGTGCTACTTTTGAGATGACAGACCTTGATTTGTTGTCTTATTTCTTGGGGATGGAGATAGTTCATTGAGGGTTGTATTTTTATGTCTCAGTAGAAGTATACTCTTCAACTAATGGAATAGTATTACACTGATCAAACACGACCTGTAGCCATACCACTTGATCCCATTGTTCACTTATTTAAAGATATCTTAGGACAACACTTTGATGAGCACACCTATAGTTCTGTAGTAGAAAAAATTCTCTAGTTGATTCATACTAGGCTAGATTAAGCTTAGTCAACCTGCTCGATCAATATTTCATTGCACCTCACATGTCACATTGAATTGCTTGTTTGCATATTTTGAGATATGTTCGTCTTACCTATGCTTATGGTTCGACATATGGTTTTGGTCTATGCTACAAGGCTACAATAATTCTAATTGGGCAAAAGACCCCGATACCCGACGTTTCCACAACGACTACCTCTTTACCTTGGGCACGGCTTTCATTTTATGGTCAAGTTGTAGACAAGATATGGTGGCAACTTTCACAACCAAGTTTGAGTATCAGACATTGTTTGAAGGTATCACTAAGGTCGTCTACCTAAGGAGTCTATTGGTAGCACTTCATTTCCCATGCGACTCCTACCATTGTCTACTACGACAACCAGAGTGCCATTGTCCTTTCAAGCAATCCGATCATCATACCACAAATGCAATATGTGGAAGTCCACTTCCACTTCACCAAAGTGTGTGTTAAGCTAGGTAATATCCACCTAGAGTTTATACCATCACCCGACAACTATGTAAACATTTTGACCAAAGTAATCAATCAACCGGTGTTGCAGTGCATTCTACCCAAGATTGGCTTGGATACATCCTCCCCTACTTCAGAGGATACAACCTTATAGCTTTCCCTTCCAATCTAAGAGAAGGCGACTTTCTTCTCTTGGTAATGATAGGATGGTTTTACAGTCTTTGATTCAGACATTTGATATTCCGTACTCTTGTATTCTATTGGGATGATGTGATTATAAAAGGGCATTGAACAAGTAAACAATTACCCTGTGAGGGCACTGGCTAGTAGCACCATTTGCATTGCACTTTGCTTAAGCATGTCATCTTTGCATTTCCCTTGTATTACCCCATGAATGGTACTCTGTTCTTGCAAACATGCACATGTGCGCATTTATCTCTTTTTAGTCTTTTTGAGTAGTCATGACACGGGGACGTGAAATTTTGAGTTGCTTTAATCTTGCTAATAACATTTAATTTAGTTATTACTCAAATGTGCAAGGTTGTTTAGGACATGTGATGCACATGGCACTTATTTCATGGTAGCAAGCCAAGGACCCTGAGGATGCAATGGGTATCAAAGACACAAATTGTGATAAGTTATACCAACTAGGCTTTAGGGATCAGTTGTGGTAACAATTTTGACTCTACGATAGTTATTTGGCTAATAAGTATCAATGGTGATACTAGGGACTAGAATTAATTAATTAACTAGCATTAATTAATTAATCATTAAGTGATGTCACTCTAACGATCAAGACCGCTCCAGATTGCAAATGGCCTAGCCAATCTAATTATGGGTGGGTACATTTAATTTTGGATACAGTCAGAAGGGCTGAATTTAATTTTCAAGATTATTTAATTTTGAAAATTAATTAAATGGTTGGATAATGCTGAAAAATGATTTAGAAGGCTGCCACTTGGCAAAAATGCCCTTACAAACTAAGAAAACGTTTTTGGAAATTGGGTCTCAGCCATTCAATCAGTTTCCAGCTTGGGAGAGGGAGACAAAAAGCTGTTGGTATATTTTCTAATCAAAGAACAGCAATTTGCTGACTACAAAAGACAACCATCTAGGAGCCTCCACAGGCAAGGGACAACAAGGAGTCACCTTGCAGGGGCTAGCAACAGCATTGCTGATCAGGTGACAGCATTTTTTTGGAGATGCCTAGCAATAGCTGACTGCATTAAATGCAAGATAGACAGCTAGCCGAATTTCAGATTTCTCTCTCATCTTGGCTTTCTCTCACCATCTCCAACCCATTCTCAGATCTCAGCATTTCTCAACCATTTGGAGTACATCTCAGTCAAATATGGTAAACACCAAATAATTTTCTGCTGCAAACCCTAAATTTCTATACAGATTAGGGTTTAGTGGCCGCCTTGGGCCCCGTGCCAACAAGAGAAGTATCGTACACTAAAATCAACACCTAAATTTCGTGGAATTGACAAGGATTTTAGATGCCAGGCCATCCATTGTGAATTGGGGCAACATTTGGCCAATTGGTGGTTCCATTTGAATTTTGTGCAATTCCTCGGTGAAAATCAAAGGGCAATTGGCCCAAATTGCTTGCTGATTGTATGTACAGCCAGGGGCTTTTGGATCAGCAAACGAAATCGTGGAATCTCAACTTGTACTCAATCCGTTAGCAATTAAAGTTAAAGAAATACTAAAAGATGCGCCAGTTTGGGGGCCAACAGGGTGTCTATTATCCAAGATTATTAAGGTAAATTGCGCATTTCAATTTATGTTTATTTGTTGATTGCTGTAATTAAGTGCTTAATCAAGGAATTACCACCCTTTCCAAGAAGGAAGGTTGGTTTCAAGTCGACTCCGGATCCACCATATTCGTGGACATCCTATGGCAGTTCTTGAAGGCACTCTCCCTTTGCTTACTTAGCTTATCTAGTTTGCTTCCACCTATCTTTTTTGCCTCTCCACATACTCACCATATTTGTTTCACCCACCCTTAGCCATTCCTTCATCATCGACACCTAGTAATAGTAGGGATAGCTTGCCTATTTTGTGAAGGTCTTAGGTCTGACAATCTTTTTATTAGTCCCCCATCAGTTACTTAATCGAACGCAATGTATATTTTCTAAGCAAACAATCAAAACACACGTGCACGCACATACTCAAAAAAAAAAGTTCATTGTGATTCCATCCGCCTTTGCAAGCCTTAGTAGGCCATGGGGCAGTCAATGTGTACACTTTGTCCGATGCCCTAGCCTCTCTCCCATGACCACTTAGACTCCCTTAGTAAGATAACCATTGCCTCTGTAGTCTTCATAGGTCATTGGATAGCCAACTTGCAGCCTTTGTCTAATCCCCTGGCTACTTTGGGATGGGACTGATAAAAACAAAACAAACAAAATTTGGGTTGCCCTTCCTTTCTAGCTCAATTTTGGGCCTAAGAGGAGGAGTTGAGTTGAAATATGCATCACATGTGGATTACCTCTTAAACAACTCCAAAATATGCCTAATTGATGTAACAACCCTAAAACAGGGAGCAATTCGAGAGAGTTGAAACGAAGAGAGGTTTTAAACTATTAAGGACCCAAACTTCCTATAACTAGGCATGCTATTCTCCATTTAACCTTAATCTCGTTTTTGCAGGTTTCAAGCACTCTAGCTTTGTTACCCACCCCCCATTCGCAAAGAACATCTCATCTGAGGTTTGCTCGAAATACCTACCTCCATCCAGCACCTATTTCCAGCCCTTCGATGTTGCCTACACCCAAAGTTGCTATTGTCAACTACCATCCACACCTCCAAAGGCTAAGTTTCAGCCTACCAACCAGCCTACTAGCTTTGTTTGCTGTTATTTTGACCGTACGGACTGCTGCACCTGTGCTTATTATTGATCTGTTGCCATCACCCTATACACTCATCAAGAGGCTGCGTTTTGCAACTACTACCGCCACATAGCAAGCTTACATCCTCTACTTACTACATTTGGCAACTTTCTCTCTCTTTTACCTTCCGGCACTAATCCAACATCACTTCCGCTACCTTTACTACTGTCCAACAACTTGAAGGCTGCTTTGCTGCAATTTGGGATCTGTCAAGAGTACGATACACTCTCCAACTCATTATCTTTGCCTTGGTCCTCAAGACACAAGAGTTTGAGGTTTAGTGTTCATTCCCTATACACTTTGTTTGTTGCATGAGCATTGTACTATTCCGATTCATTCATTTATGATCTTCCCTGCTTTCATTGTCTCTCAGTTATCTTGACCCAACAATGTTTTGTTGAGCTTATGCTTTGTTGTACACTTCTATTTATGTTTCTATGTTAGGATATTTCTTTGCATCCCTCACAACACTAAACAATGAAAAAGCAATGGTATTGTGGGTCCAAATTGCTTAAATTACAATAGAGTTTACACATTTTACTACCAAACAGCAAGATGAGAACAAGGGTGAGAAGTTATGTTGATATGAGAGTTCACACTAGAGGATCACAAAACACACTTGGATGGAGCTTTGACCATACTATAGACACTCTCAAGAGCTACATTGACATTTCATCAAACATGCACATGCTTATAAATTACTAGCTAATGGTCATATGGAAGTCTTATTGAGCCAATCCAACCACTCTAAATTAGCAACTATCACATGGCACCCTTGACAACCATGCTGGGAATGCGTACACTTTGGGCTCGGGTTGCTAGGACATACAAAGTAGGTCAGGGTCACGACACAACTGAGCACAATACAAACCAAAAACTGGAGGCTCAAGCTTAAAGTGCAAAGCTAATCGGTTACATGCAGTAACTCAATGTGGTTGTCAAATGGTTTTGATGTCTTCTATATTAGCTTCTATCTCAAAAAACAAGAGGATTAATTATCTATATGTTTAGATTTACACACTATTCCACCAATAGTGTTGATTTCTAATGGTTTTGATGTCTTCTATATTGGCTTCTATCTCCAAAAACAAGAGGATTAATGATCTATATGTTTAGAATTACACACTATTCCACCACTAGTGTTGGTTTATGTGTGTAAAACTAAAATAAGGTTCTATTTCTAACACGAACTGATTCCTTTTCAATGAGACTAAATTCAAATGCTCAACTACCTGAAAAGTCATCTGTAATGAAGACTGAAGTTTTAAATATACAAAAAAGGTACAGCACAATGCACTCGCCTAAGTAAATATGATATACAACTGTAGAGATCACACATTGTGCTCTGCACGAGGCCAACAAGGCGCTCTTCCAGCAGGCAGGTACAACCAATTCCCGAGCCACGGACCTACATAAGACAGTTTGTGCCTACTGCCCCAAAAAATGACCATATACATAATCGTGTGCTCCCCCTTAACAGCAGTATATAAAGTTTCGACAGGCACATTGCAACAACTTACCATTTATGCAGCCCGCAGTACAATTTGTCTGTGTAACAACGCCCCTTGATAAACTTCCAACTGTAGCCGTCAAACTGATTTTTCTCTTCATGATCAGAAAACAAAGTATTCTTTCAATAGCTTTATAGCCTGCCGAGCTCTTTGACGACACAGACAAAAACAGGATGCCTATCCAAAAGATCACATCTGACCAAACAAAGAGAAAAACAGGCAGAAGGTGGGAATGGAACCTGCGTGTAAGTCTCGTTCCATCCCACAGGCCATGCCGGATGCGAGTGAGGGAGATGGTACGACATTCCCGTCACTTGGCCCTCGCCGCACGACCTTTGCTTTCCTCTTCTGTCTACTCGGTTGGCACCACCACAACAACAATAACGTAATTTTAGAATTAATATTCAAAAAAGCGCTCTCTCTCTCTCTCTCTCTCTCACGCGACGGATCACGTAGATCGATCTCGGCTGCCCAAAGGAGTACACTAATAAAACTCGAGTGTTCCCAGCACCTGGCAGCTTGAGGAATGGTAGGTCAAGGGTTCAAATCCTACTTTTGAGTGGCTCAATAGTACCTTTTATCTTCAAAGGTGCAAGGATTGGGATGAAGCCCAATCAAATATTTCAAATTTGATGCATTAAAAAATGAATACAATTTGGTGATTGGTAAGTATGCATGTTTGTAGTAATCTATACCTATACTAACTAGTAGCATTTAGAATGGGTGTTAGGGTCCCCCCCCCAAACTCTCTCCCTTGCTTGCAATCGTAGAAAGTACAAATAATTGCCCTTATTTTGCAAGGCACAAGTGTTAGGATTTGTACCAAGTGACAATGTATCTTTTGAGCTCTCTCTCTCTCTCTCTCTCTCTCTCTCTCTCTCTCTCTCTCTCTCTCTCTCTCTCTAACAAATTTCTTCATGTCATCACAAAAAGCTACAAGTGTGTAGCTAGTTTGACTCACGTGAAGCACATGATGTTTGTGATGCAAGAGCATCATTGTATCTTGCAAGCCTTACACATACGCGCACACACACACACACACTCTCTCTCTCTCTCTCTCTCTCTCACATGGAGTAGTTAGTGCCTAACATAGAGAGAACCTCAACTCGATTTAACTCTCGCATGCACACAATCTCTTTCTCTCTTTGGCACTAACTACCCCATCCGTACTCCTCATAAAAATCGAGCACCACTTTTGCAATGCAAATTGAAAGAAATGGCAAGGTGTTCTCTGTCTCTCTCTTTGGCTTTCTAGGTGAAGTAGTATGTCATGAGACAAAGCAGCATGAACAACTACCACAACAGTGCGACTAGTGTTATGGGAGCACTAGTCTATGCTAAAGAGACTAGACTAGATGCAAGCTTTGTTACAAGAATTCTAATTACAAGATAATCCCATGTAAGGGCATAAGGTATAATGATAACTTAGCAAGAGGACCGTAGGTATAGACAATAAGACTCGATAGGATATGAAGGATCCCACAACTCGAGACCGTAGGTATGGATACAAGATATCAAATTTACAAGATCTCCCTCGACAGGGATAAACAAGATACAAGACACTACTAGATAAGATCTCGTATTACGAGATTACACGGTGACAAGACAAGAGGAGTATAATGGAAGACAAGACAAGACTAGATACCATGACTAGACAACAACTAGAACTGGAACTCGAAGTTACTTACTTGGAGGTCTCAATTCCTTGAGCGCCCAAGACTAGCATTGGCAAGATTGAGGAGCTCTATGGCAAGTCCCTATAGGTGTTAGAGGGTGGCTAAAGATCTTCTAGAATATTCCACGATGATATCATCAATGATATAGACGATGTCATGGCATATATTCTAGAAGGTTCAATGGTGACATGGCAAGGGTGGATTAGCATGGTTGGCTCGAGGATGTTTTGTTAAGGGTACGTTAGCATGGGGTATGGATTCATATGGCATGAGCAAGAATTAATCTATATACTTAATCATGGCATGTCCATGATATCACCCCCTCCTCTAGCGACGAGTTCCATGAGAAGCAACTTGGTAGTTTGGTCGAAGTTTTGTTGGATTCCTCTTGTGAAATTCTTTAACTTTAAGAGGTGCTCTTCGGGGATATTCTATAGGTTCCCAAGTACGATCATTGATGTCATATCCTTTCTAGTGTGAACAAGGGATTTCAATCGACCTCGAGAGATCCTCAAGTTTGAGACATGCTTGACCTCAAATTCTTCATAGTCTTCAATCTAGACAGGTGGTGGGGGATTAGATCTCTCCCTCCTCAATGGTGAGTTATGGTATGACTCGAGCAAGGAAACATGGAAGACTAGGTGGATCTTCATGGTGCTAGGGAGTTGGAGTTAGTAAGCAATTGGGTTGATTTGGGCTACGATAGTGAAGGGCCCAAATCTTTGGTGGTCTAGCTTGGTGGAGGGCCTTGTTATCTATAACGTACTCGCCTTTGATTACATAACCAGTAACATTTTAGTAGTCATCCAGAGTTTACCTTCCAATCGTCGCCATCCGTACTCTAAACAAAATAATCGGATTTTGTTATTTGCTGGTTAACCCTAGGTCTACCTCGCAAGGGAAGCGTCCTGCCATTACCCACGGAGGATCGACCTGAAGATTCCTAATTGATCTAACAATCACCTATTAACAACTAACTCACATCCAAAGGTGTCCTTCAAGAGGCTTCTTGTCCAGAAGGAGCGACTGCCATTACTCTTGATTCATGGAGTACAACGCTTTTTTTCAATAGCAGACTAAGGATCTATGAAATCCTTCGCAGTGCTCTGGCACGACCGTCATACCTTTCCCCTAAGATAATTTACAGTTTGGGTTCGAGACCAAACCCTAAGTAAGTCAGTGAATCGGCCCTTCCTAGTGTTTGTTTTTGGGGAAACCTCTCGGCTAACCAAGACCACCCTGCCATAGGACTCGATTCATCGGGAATCCATCCACCCGCTTCCCTCTATGAAAGTTTTTAGTTATCTAATTACCTACCATATTATGTGAAACATATAAAAACAGCTTCATTAATTAAAATCCCTTTGTGCACAGTTGTTCGTTTACGTAATTTACTCACAGACATACAATCAGAATTAAAAAAATTCATTGATTATATTCCATAATGTGTGTTTTCCTACCCATATAGGAGAAAATTTACAATTTCACATGCTACCTCATCCAACGCATCTGCATGTCACCAAGCTCAAATCCCCCTATAACTAGCGTTATAGGTGTCCCAAGTAGAAGGCCATATAGGGAACCAAGTAGTTCCTAGGTGCGAAAAGAGATTTACTAGCCAGAGCCCCCCTAGCACCCTATCCACCTCCCACTTAATACGATCCATGCTGGGAGACCTCTCACTATTGAAGCATGTCCATGCTTCCGTAGCGGTAAAAACATCCCCTCTTGGTATGGGGATTCAGCACCTATCCTTGGGGGAGGTATAGGGCTCCTCAATTTTTATATGTTCCAATACTTAATTCAATCATGATCTGTTTGCAAGCAGTTATGACTTCAATAAGTCATGCAACTTTCAAGTGATGCTTAATTCTAGTAGCAATCGACACTTGAGTTTCACATTATAAAATCTTCCCCTTGAAATTTAACTTGGGGTATCTAGATTTTGGAATCTCTAACTTCCCAATTCTTGTAACCAAGTTTCTTGACCTTAAGTCAGTATTTATCAATAGACTTATCTTATTTTTATTGAATTTGGATAGAACTTTTTTAGAAAAATGTGTGGTATCATGGTTGGTAAAGGGTTGTTATCCACTCCCGTGACTCCGTTAGTAACTCCCGTGCTCGCAACTCCAGTTATTGCTTCCACGTTAGTAGGATCATTCACGATTTCCACTTTTGAATTCTTTTTCTTTGAGGCCATGACAGAAATATGATTCGTAGAAGAAGAAGAAGAATACGACAATAATACCAGTTGGCAAGGGTGCAAGACTCTCAATGATGATGATGGATATTGCAAGATTTAATGATGTAGGCCTTACGGATGATTCTTCTTGCCTCATGGAGAGCAATACTTCACTCTCTCCAATAGATGGAATAGAGATGAGAATAGAGGTATGATAGAATAGGATAGAGTTCTTCAGTGCCTTTTCTTATCAGATCAGAGTAGAAGAGGATGAGAGACTTTCAGCATATCCCCTTCCTTGTGTTGAATGGAATGATGTCTCTTCGTCTCGTGGAATAGAGTCTCCTCCTTCTCAATCTCCGTCTCATTCTATCAGGATTGCTCTTGTCCTCCTACTGGTAACCCCCAATCCCTCATTTTATATTTTTGCAAGGGGGGGTAGAAGAGAGGACGCATCATCGAGAGAGAATGCTTCCTTTTAGCGCTTAGCTTTAAAGCTTATGCTTCTTCTTTTTTTCGTTTTTTTTGCCTTGCGGTTGGATTATAACTTCGTAGTATAAACTCCAAATATAGCTGTTCGGATACTCAAAATGATCGGAACGCATCTGATCAACAAGAGAACATGGGCAGAATTGCGAAAATCCATTAAAAAAATGCAAAAATAATGATTTTCGTAAATCATGTTATTTTTATCCATCTTTTATCTTGGACACCTTATTCCCTTCAAAATAAGTCAGTATATATTTGGATCCATCTAAAGTGGGAATTAAGTCATCTAAACATGATACTAGAGATTTTAAACTATTTTAGTAAACCAATCTTGCTTCCTATAAATCTTGTAGAGATTCTACAGTTTTTATCTATGTGTGGATGTGTAACACCATGTATACGCACCTTAAAATAAACTAAGTAATGGGGACATTACATTATCTGGAGGTTATGCCTGAGTAACCATACTCTATCATTGACTTTGTATGATGGATGTTTGAGACAATGCTGGTCCACGTAGTGTTTGTATTAATTCCAAGCCTTTTGGATTTGTTGCTTGAGTTCTTGGTGAATATCTACTAGGTGTTGAGCTTTATCTTGGGCGGTAGGGTTGTTTTCTTGATTGGAGAGATATGCATCCATCCTTGGATGTTGGCCATAGTTTGCAAAGATAGGAGTTTGCTTGTTAGATGCATGGATACTATTATTATAAACAAACTCTACAAAGGTGACCGTCTTTCTTTTTCATGAACATAATAGGGGTTCTAATAGGAGACTTTGAGTACCGAATGAACCCCTTGTTTAAGTTCTCATCAATTTTCTTGTATAGTTCAGCTAGTTCATTAAGGGATAGCCTATAGATGTGTCCAAAAGGTGGTCAAGTTCCCTTTAGGAGTTCTATAGCACAATCATATAGTTTGTGTTCGGACAAGAGATCTATATTTTTTTTTCAAATACATATTGGAATTCTTGATATTGGCTTGGTAGCTTGAGTGACTCATCCTTATTAGATCCTTGAGCTGGTACATGATATATCATGTAGGTTGGTTCCTGCCTTGCTATGTGCATAAAAACTTTGGCTCCTAAATATACTGACTTTCCTTCATTTTCACAATGTGTAATCTTTGTCTTAACCCAAAAATTTGCTAGGTTGTGTTTCTTTAGCCAAGGCATCCCAAGGATGATTAGATTTATGGGATTGGATATGACATTAAAGCATACATGAGATGTGTGATCACCAAGAGTTACCATGAGAGGTCGGGTTTCCTTTTGGTAATATCTCCAAATGCTAGAGGTCTTCCATCCACGACTTCAATTGGTGAAGGATTATACTTTTGGAGTACTAGAATCTGGTATCCGTTCACAAAGCCATCATCAATTAGACATGTAGAGGCCCTAGAGTTGACTAGGGCTTTGAGGGAAAGGGTCTTTCTTGATAGGATCATTTGGACTGTGGCAAGGAAAGTTTCCATGGGTGTGGCTGGGATCAAGAGACCCTTTCTTATATCAAGGTCCGGTTGTATGATCTCATTTACAACCGAACATCTTCGTTTTTCTGCTCGAGGATGGTTACAGCAACTCTTGGGGTTCTTGCTCTCTTATTTAGGCAATTTAGAGTGATGTGTCTATGGTTTCCACAATATAGGCATAGATGATTATCTTGTAGTCTTTGCTTTTCTTATGGGGTCAAGGAGAATTTGGTATTATCTATTTGCATCGGTTTCAGCTTGATTTCTTCTATGATTGGGTCTCTGATTGAGGCTAGGTTACATTTGCAAGGCCTTAATTCTTCTCACTTTTCGTGCTTTCTCTCGAACAATCTATTATCACACTGGATGGCTTGCATGATATAATCATTGAGTGTTTTTGCCTTAGGCATAGTGAGCATGAGGTCCTTGATGTTATCTTGAAGATCCCATCTGAATTGGCTGCTGATAAAATACTCCTCATGCCAAGTGAGGTCACATATTAATTGCCTAAATTCAGATGCATTAGTAGAGGTAGGGCAGTTACCTTATGGTAGCTTCCAAAGTTTTGTTTCTACTACTCAACTAGTGTCTACATCTCCAAATGTGAGCTCGCAAAGAAATGCCTCATAGTTATGAAGTCTTGGCATATTCTTTTCCAAGGGCGCACCATGATAAAGCTTGACCACAAAGTAAAATCCTAATGAATCCCACCTTGGAAGCATCATCTGGATACCTATCTGGTTGCATGCAGATATAGAGCTTTACTTGTTGCAGGAATCCCTTGAACTTATAATGGTCACCATTGAGCTTCTCTAGCATGTTGATCTTGGGTTCTCTTGTTGGGGGTTGATAAACACGTGGAATCATATGATCACTTCCTCTGTTGTTTTGCAAGTCTTGGATCTAGTCTTTCATCTCTTGAAGTGCATGGCCTAGATGCATAGGGTGTTCTATTTGAAGTTGTGCTTGTTGTTCATTCAAATCTTTAATTTTTTGTTAGAGATTTTAAAGGGCGGCTACAATTCTTTCAAGGGTCGATTCCATGATACTCAGAAAGGCTAGAAAGTAGCCTTGCCAAATTGTTATGGGAGCACTAGACTGTGCTGGAGAGACTAGACTAGATGCAAGATTTGTTACAAGAATTATGATTACAAGATAATCCCACATAGGGGCATAAGGTACAATGATAACTTAGCAAGATACGAAAAATCCCACAACTCGGGAACGTAGGTATAGACAACAAGACTCAATAGGATATGAAGGATTCCATAATCTGGGACTATAGGTATGAATACAAGATATTAGAATTACAAGATCACCCTTGACAATAGGGATTAACAAGATACAAGACAGTACTAGACAATATCTCATACTACAAAATTATTAGGTGACAAGATAATATGAGTATAATGGAAGATAAGACAAGACTAGATACCATAACTAGACAAGAATTAGAACTGAAACTTGAAGTTACTTGCTTGGAGGTCTCGACTCCTTGAGCTCCAAGACTGGCATTGGCAAGACTGAGGAGCTCTATGGTGAGCCCCTTCTTTTATAATTTTTGGAGAGTGGTTAAAGATGTTCTAGAATGTTCCATGATGACATCATTGATGATGTAGCCAATGACATGGGTTCACTTCAAGGCTTCTTCATCACTTGCTTTAGCCTAGGACGAAGAGCTTCACTTCAAGCTTTCATGGTAGCCACACACCGAGGTATGCATCAGCTCCATTGATCTTTTGCTTACTACAACTTGTTCTAGACTTGTTTAAGTTAGTAAACATGAAGAATATTGATGTAGAGTGCACTTCTCGTATGCTTATAGTTAGAGGAAAAAATGGTGGACATGGTTATAATAACCATGGTAGAGACTCATATCCCTATAGGGACAATTCTCAGTCTCATGGGCAATCTCATAGTAAGCCCCACAATCATGAGTCCTCTTTGACATGTCATTATTGTGGGCAACATGGTCACATTAGGCTATAGTGCCATAAAATGTGCAATGATAGGCACAATGAGAAAGGCAAGGGGAAAGTGGAGGAAAATGCAAAGTCCATAGAGATTATACCTAAGTCCAATGTGAAGATAGATGATATAAATGACTTGGAGTATAGTTCCAATGATTACATTATTATCACTTGATGCTACTAAGTTGACCGATACTCCATCTATTTACTCTTAGTGTTGGGTTCTTGATTTAAGGGCTTCATTCCATGCTACCCTACATCATCATTGGTTCCAAAGCACTGTACTATTATAGGTTCTATTAGATTGGAAGACGACACTACATTGGGTATCATTGGCACAAGTGATGTTAATCTGTAGTTTGATACTAGTGCTCCTTTTGTGCTTCATGATATACGCAATGTCCTAGCTTTTATGAAAAGCTTTATTTCAGTTGGACAGCTAGACGATGACAAATACTATAAGAATCATCCATGATAGTCTTGTTTTTGCTAGAGGTGCCAAGGTTGGCATCCTCTACCCTTTACTTGTTTCTGAGTCTAATGACCATGTTTTACCTATGATTGATATTCCACATGTATCTTTATGGCCTCATTGCTTGTGTCACACGTCTTTAAAAGGAATGAAAGCATTGACTCATTTGCAGTATCTTGCACCCTTGAATTATTCATGTTTTGATTCATGTGATCACTATTTGTATGGTAGGAAGGCTCATAATTCACATAAGAAGTATGGGTTCTTTGTATGTGGGTATTCTTTTGGTTCTTGCACATTTTGATGTTTGTGGTCCCATGCCATATTAACCCTTGGGTGGCACAAAGTACTTTGTTACATTCATAGATAATTATTACATTCATAGATAATTATTTGTATAAGGTTTGGGCTTATCCACTAAGAAGAATTTGGATGTTTTGCTTATGTTTCAATGCTTTCTTATTGTGGTTGAGAACTATATTGGGTGTAGGTTGAAATGTCTATGGTTTGACAATGAGGGTGAATATGTTTCTAAGGCTTTTGAGTAACCATGTGATGAGAGGTGTATTAACCATTATTTGATTGTCCTATACACCCCACCCTAGAAATGGTGTTGTAGAGTGCATGAATAGGACTATTCAAGAACTAGTCCATAGTATGCTTAGTCAGACAAGCTTACGGTAGAATTTTTTGGACTGAGATTGTTATGACTATTGTGCACCTCATTAATAGATCCCTATACATTGCTCTCATATGCACACTTGTGAGTCTTTGGATGCAAGGCTTTCAATCATATTCCTAAAGACAAGCATAATAAGTTGGATTCGAAGTCCTATCAAATGGATCTTTTCTTATTACAGCAATGTATGTAAGATAACATATTATATTTAGGATCCATTGGCTCAAAAGGTTATCCATAGCCATGATGTTATTTTCCATGAGGAAAATATGCATATGAGACCAAAGTAGGTAATTAAGGTACATAGGGTAATATTTTAGGAGAAGCCTCTTGTTACAATACAACCAGCCCTTGTGAGATAGCTTGGTACACTTATTAATGATGTAGTAGCCCAATATATGCTTGTTATGTAGCGTTGTGATGTTGGACAGAGAGCACAAGTTGTACAGGCCCTATGGCCAGTTTTGAGACTCTCTATTAGAGCTTCACGTCCTCTTGATCTCTATGAGCCCTCTATGGATTATATAATAGTGATAGACTTTGTTGAGCCACTTGCCTATGAAGAGGCTATACGCAAAGATGATTCTCATTCTTGGGAGATAGCTATGAAGTTCGAGTTTGATTCGCTATAGAAGAACCATACGTGGGACTCGGTTTCCTTGCCTAATGGAAAGCATGCATTGCCATGCAAGTGGGCGTACAAGTTGAAGAGTACCCCTACCCATTGAGATGTCGATCTCTACATGAGTTGGCATCCACTATGCACCTTGGTGATGTGGTGAGATATTACTCACTAGCATATTAGATGATTGACATGAGTATCTACTTGTGTTTCTATAGCTGGACTACACCTACATAGTCCACCCTTGGTTATGGCACATTCATTATGCCACCTCTTCTTTCCTTAGTGGGTTCACACTTAGTAACCATGTATACATACATTGTGCCATATTTATATTATTATTTTATCATGTTATACACTTAAGTTCTTTTGAGTGAAATAAGAAGAAATATGAAGAAGATTTTAGCCCTATATCTCTATGTGCTTAAGTCTCCATTTTTTTGTGTGTGCGCTATTGGTTTCTTCTCTCTTCCCTCTTATTTATTTTTATGATACCATCCCATGACTTTGTGGTCTCTAATTGCAACTAGACCCTTTAAGACTTTCTCGATGTCATTTTTAGTATCTGAGGTCATTTTGACTTCCGTTCTAGACTTGCAACTAGTATGACAATTGCTTTTGGGTATACTACAATTTTAACTATATCAGACATTTACAAGTGCACATGTTACATATTTAAAATTCATAAGGTTTCAAGTGTTTGCTAGGTTGCAGACATAGAAGATATTTGTGTACACATTGCAGATTGTAGTTATTATTGTGCATTCAATGAAAAAGGCTACATACATGTTTAGTTGTGGTGCACCTGGTATCACCTTGCTTGCATATTGTAATTTTTTGCAAGGTTGTTTATTTTCTTAAAATATCTAATAACTTCAACCAGATTGTCAGTGAAAAGTTTGATAAGAACAATTATCCTACATGGAAGTTCAGGGTGATAAATTTCTTGAAGGGCAAAGGAGTTTCAAAGTACATTGAAGGAGACATGGCAGTAGCACCTAAAGTTACTATATGAAATGCTACTGCAAAACAAGTAAAGGCTAGATAACATGGTGTGCTATTTACAAGAATGTGGTATCCTCACTATTGCATGGAAGAATCTAGTAAGGCTATTTGAAGTAAATACAAAGGCTAGAATACCGCAACTCAAGTCAAAGCTGAATCAAGTGAAAAGAGAAAACCTATCCATTAATGATTATGCTTGAAGATCAAGAGTATTGTGGAAGCCATTAGATCTATAACCATTGTAGTTGATGATGTTGTTGTTGTACATAATTAGATGGACTTGGAGATGAACACAAGAGCTTCAGGTTATTTATGAATTCAAGGGATGATATCCTTGATTTTGCAAACTTGATTTCAATGTTGATACTTGAGAAGAAGAACCTTAGCTTGGATTCCTCTTATTTTCAAAGTAAGAACAAGTCTGAAACATGTGTTTTACTTTACTAGCAGAGGTAGAGGTCATGGCAGAGGCCTAGGTGATGGTCGTCGTTAAAGTTACGAAATTAGGAATGGGAAAAAGCAGTAAGGCAGTTATACATCCGATAACAAGAATAATGATGAATACTACGACTATTGATGTTTCATTAAATAATTATGTATCATATGTAGACTCAGGTGTCTTTAACTACGACTTCTCACTCGGAGAGTGGTTTAGAGAGATACACAATCTAGAGTCTCTAGGCTATGTAGAGACATGAGAGGATACAACTCACCCCATTACTCATGTTGGAAAATTTCTTTTGAGTATGTAGGATGGTAAAACTAAGTACTTGGCTAATATGCTGCATATATCAGCTATTACAAAGAATTTGTTTTGTTGGTCAAATGGTAGAACAAGAATTGTAGTTTTGGTTCACATTTGATGGTTGTTATGTGATAGGTAAGGGTCTCATTCAAGATTGAATTTGAGATGAAGGATTAGGGTGAGGTGTACTATTTTCTTGGCATAGAGATAATCATGACTCTAGAGGGTATATAATTTGTCACAGAGACAATATCCATTGGATATGTTGAAGAAGTATAGTATGGTTGATTGCAAGCCTATTTCTATGTCTTTGGATGTTAATTCTAAGCCTAGTGTACATGAAGGTGACTTGATTGAGGATGTCACTATGCATCAGAAGATTGTGTGCAACCTTGTCTATTTGATTATCACTAGGCCATACCTAAACTACACATTTAGTTAGGAGAGTCAATTTATGCAGATTTCATAGAAGCCATATTTGGATGCAGTGTGATGCACATTACATTATGTCAAGTCCACATTGGATTATGCCGTATTATATGGTGCAAGGATACCATTGGACTTGCATGGTTATAGAGATAGAGATTGGGTTGGTAGTATTTTAGACAAGGGGTCTACTAGTGGTTTAATATTTTCCTTTGACAATAGTACTACAATTACTTAGAGCAATAAGAAATAGCCAATAGTCACCTTGTCTAGTATAGAGGCAGAGTACAGAGGTGCTACCATTGTAGCATGTGAGATAGCTTGGCTACACAAGCTACTTGGTGATTTGGAGATGCAGCTAGACAAGAAGGCTATAACCTACAATGATAACCTTAGTAACCTTCAATTGGCCATGAACCTAGTGTATAATTCATGGAACAAACACATAGAGGTCCATTACCATTTCATTTTGGAGCGGGTTTTGGCAAGTGATATTGACTTAGTTCATGTCATCATAGAGGATCAAGTTGCTAACATTTTCACCAAGGCCTTGGGAGATGAGAAGCTTCAATGCTTCTAGACTATGGAGTTCACAAGCTCATGTTGAGCTCAAGAGGGAGTGTTGAGATGCCAAATTCTACATAAATTGGCATCCACCATGCACCCTGATGATGTAGCAAGATATTACTCAATGTCATGTTAAGTGAATGACATGAGGATATGCTACTGATTCTATAGTTGGTGGACTTCACCAATGTAGTTCATCCTTGGCCCACCCTTGGTTGTGGCACATTAATTATGCCACCTTTTCTTTTCTTAGTAGGTTTATACTTAGTGACCATGTGTACATACATTGTGGTACTTTTATATTAGTTTTTTATCATCTCGTAGACTTAGTTCTTTTTTTAGTAGAAGAAGACGAAAGACGAAGAAGATTTCATCCATATTTCTCTGTGTGCTCAAGTCTCCATTGTTCTTGTGTGTGTGCTCTTGGTTTATTCACCTCTCTTCTCTCTTTTTTGTTTTCATCTCACCCTAAGCCACTATATAAGGCCAGATTGGTTACCAAGGATTTTAAGTAATAAAAGGGAGTTAATTTTGATAAGATCTTCTCTCATGGTGGTCAAGATGACTACCCTATACTTGGTCTTAGTGTCTTGGTTGCTCAATTGAATCTGAATCTTTATCAAATATATGTTAAATGATTTTTTACATAGAGACTCACATTAGGACATTTATATGCAATAGCCTAAGGGCTTTAAGGAAAAAGGTAGGAAATATCTAGTGTGCAAATTGAAGAACAATCTTTATGGACTTAAGTAGGCACCTAGGGAGTGGTACCATAAGTTTGATGCTTTTCTACATTCATAGGGGTATTCTTGCAATGACATAGATCCATGTCTATACACAAAGAAGTCCCGCGATGGTAGCCATATGTTTATTGTCGATGATATGCTTTATATTGTGAGTGCTTGTGCTAAGTTATCCATATCATCATTCATAAGTGCTTTATGTTGATGATATGCTTATTGTTGTGAGTGCTCGTGCTAAGTTGGATACCTTAAAGACTCAGCTCAAGAAGAGCTTTGAGATGAAGGACATGGGATAGGCCTCACACATACTTGGTATGTGGATTATGTGCAATCACTCTAAAAGGGACTTCTCTACTTGTCCTAGAAGGAGTAAAATAGAGTACTTGAGTGATTCCATATGCAAGATGGTAAGTCTATTCATTATCCTTTACCTTCTCATGTAAAGGTTAGTCAGGTTGATTGTCCTCAATTAGATGTTGAGAGAGCTGAGATTGCCAAGGTTCTATGTGCATCCATAGTGGGTAGTTTAATGTATGCTATGATAGCCACTCATCCTGACATAGTATTTTGTAATGAAAGTTGTGGCACGTTATATAGCTATACCTCTAGCAAGAGTGACATAAGAATGCCATGATATCTTAAGGGCAATGTAGATATGTGCATTTGATATGGTAGCTAGGATGTAGGAGTCTGGATCACACTAACTCGGATTATGTAGGATATGCAAATAGTAGGAAGTCCACCTCTAGATATGTCTTTATCTTTGCTACAGGTGCAATCTCTTGGATGTCCAGGGTGCAAATTGTCTACTACTGAGGTTGAGTACATTGTAGCCCCACTGAGGCTTGCAAGGTGGCCATATGGTTAGGCCATCTGGTTGCAAATCTTGGTATGACTATGACTCCTACACTACATTCAGAATTGATGAGTGCCATTCAATTGACCCATAAGTTAGTTTTCCATATGAAGACAAAGCACATTGAGATGCATTATCACTTTATCATAGAGGTGGTAGAGGATAAGTCCATTGATCTTTTCAAGATTCCTATGGATACCAATCCTAAAAATCTTCTCACTAAAAGTCTCCCATTGAAATGATATACCTTCCTTAGGCGGTTGATGGGAAGCACAAGTGGAAGCAAGAAGGGAGCAAGAGCTATGAATGTTATTGGGGGTTAAAGGCTACCTATGCCTAGTTGCCTACATTTACTTGTATATTGTACCCATACACTTGTACATTGCAGGTGATAAGTACCCATCACTGTCACGTTATTCTTTATTCCCTTAGTGGCAACAAAATAAGGGAAGGTAGGTGCTTGAACCTCCATAGCTCTTGTTCCCGTCTTGCTTTTGCTTGTTCTTTCATTTTTGCTCCACCTTTCACATTCATTTTGACTCATAATAACTATCTTTTTTTTTTCTTTAATGACACAAAGCCATTTTGATTGTTTATTTGATTAATTATAGTATGACGCAAAGTGAGGTGGAGGAAGAGAGGGGTGGTGCATTATTAGGTTTATCACGAGAGAGAGAGAGAGAGAGAGAGAGAGAGAGAGAGAGAGAGAGAGAGAGAGAGAGAGAGAGAGAGAGAGAGAGAGAGATTTTTCAATTTGCACCCTACTATCATGTAGAGATACAAGACATCATGTGATGCTAAGAAAGGAAAGAGGCTTACTTCTAGTGACATAGTTGATGAGTAGGTCAAGCTGCCACAAAAGAAGAGGTGATATAGAGGGGTGAGGAAAAGGCCATGGGGAAAGTGGATGGTAGAAATAAGGGATCATCAAGAAGATAGCTAGGGTGTGGCTTGGGATGTTTAATACAGTGGAGGGAGCAATCTAAGCCTACAATTGGATGGCCCTTCTTTGCAAGAGGGAAGCAAACAAAGTGATCGGCAATGCAAAAGCAATCAAGCAACTGGCATAAGAAGGATGGCAATGTGGGCATGGCCATTTGTGAAGATGTTGGGGTTGTTGGTGATGTAGATGTGCTTGGTCTGGTGCTAGGTGCGGTTGATTTTTTTGATGCTGTTGTTCTTATTAACCACTAGGTGTAGGTTAGGGAAGGTGGCGATGAGGTCTTGTGACACCTTGTCACAACTAACAAAATCTTGGATGGAGAAAGGATCATCAAGGCATTCCCAATGGCAATAGACCTTGTACATCTCTCTCAATCCATGAAGCTTGGCAGCATAGCCTTTTGTGCTAGAACACATAGCTTACTCTCCATAGTTGAGGCTTCAAGGCCGAGTTCAACTTTCTCAATAACACCTCCTCTTTGGGAATGTAGCTCTATGTAGGTGTCACTACTCTCATCACTACCCCTACCCTTTTCAGCTCCAATGGGCATATTAATATTTCTACTTGTGATACCTCATTGTTGTTATTGTGTACGCTTTTCACCGTTCATTTCAATGTGCTCAACGAGTCTTTAGTGTGCTCTAGCTAGCTAATATTCAACATGCTCCTTTCCACATGTTGGTAAATCACACATAAGCACCTTACTCATTGAAGGTTCTAAGCAATATCTATCCACAATTCAGTCACTTACATAGCTCTTTACCACTACTCCATCTTTGACAACCTTATGGGTTGGGTACTTTCTTGTTGATAGTCATGCAAGCTAATCATCCCTTCCCACTAGAGACTCACTAAGGAAAATTTGGGATTTTTTAAATCACAAAGAAAAGAAAAAGAAAATCCCATTCAAAAATAAAAACACTCATTGAGCCACCATGCCCCTACTACTTTGAGGTGGAACTTCTCAAGGTAAATAGAGGTAGTTCCTCATTGCCTCTATTGCCTGGGTAGGCCATTGGGTAGCCAATATGCACCCTTTATCCAATGCCCTGACTACTTTGGGGCGAGACCTCTTGGATGAGCTATGCTTTGTGGTCCATCTTGGCTCAAGTTTTTGGGATGAGAGGGGTATTGAGAGGTAAATTAAAATTAATAATACATTTTCATCTCATTGAATATCCTTAAAACTTAAATAGTAAATATAGCTAAAGTGTTGGAGTGCCCACATTTATGTAAGAGTGAGTAGAGAAAGGAAATCAAACACAGAGTGAATAGAGAAGAAGGAGGTTGAATACAACATAGGAGAAAAAAAGAGTAAATTAACAAAAGGGTGAAATATATAAGGTTGCAACAATCAACCCCAGCATGCAACATTGTGCTAGTGTGGGAAAGAATGAGGAGGGATAGTTGATTTGATGAGCACAATGGATGGTGAATGATGGATGAACAAAGTTAGAGGATATGCCACCTATAAATAGGAAAATGAAGGCCACAAGTGGTACATAAGTGGCTAGGCCTAGAATTTTGGCACCTAGGATAGCTTGCTTTTTTTATTAGAATGGTCATAGTGCCCAAAACAAAATGCCTTGATGCCAACTCTATCCAACTACTCTAAAATATGTAAAATGATAGACAAACATGATGTTAGATCTCCCAAGATCCCCATTTACTGACTCTAATTGAGGCTCATAGGTAGGAAATGATTGTACAAGACACACGTCTTCTAACACCCCCCCTTAGATTTAGGTTGTGGTGGAAGGCCAAAGGACATGAAACAAATCTTAGGGTGGTGGGAAGAGTGCCACTACCAATTGAAGTCCATTGATGAAGAATGCCAATCAAGGAGCAAGAACCCCTCTCTAGATGAAAGGTCAAACCAACAAGAGGCACAACCATAGGCCAATGGAAATGGAGAGGCCTCAAACAAATCACTCTAGGAAACTCCAATTGAGGATGGGTGAGCCAGGCCTCAGATCCAATGAGAGATGATAAAAGACTATCGAAGTCATAGTATCTTGCCGAAGGAAAACAACAAGGACTAAGGTATGAAAAGGGTATGCAAATGGCAATAGAGGATGACTCGATAACAAAGGAAATAGGCCACTACTGAAATAAAGTCTCAAAGTTAACTAGAATCCATGAAGAAACTCCTCAAGGTCTTGGACATCCCCCTCTCAAACATAAAGGACTAGGAAATCCATTGCCACATCATTGATATTGTCCCCCTTTAAAAGGTATGGATAATATAAGAGAACTGCCACAGGAGATGGTGGGGGATGGGATAGAACTTGGGGAGTGGGTGGTGCATAATCAAGAATAGGTGCAATGATGGAAATTTGACCTCAAGGACCCATCACAATGGAAGGGGAATGGAGCTTGTATAGCCCCCTCTCTTGCTAGCCTATTGCAATAATGGCTCATGTAGATGAATCCTTAACCAAAACTACATACTTGATGAAGAAAATTTGAGTACCAAGTGTAGTAAGACCATGAACTAAGACGAGATGGAAGCCAAAGAGAAACATGTAAGACTTTTGAAATGGAGCTTGATGGATGGTTAGAAAACAAAGGCAAGGTGCTAAGACCTCAAATAGACACCAATGAGATGTCACTTATAATGGTTGTAGCCTTAAATGAATAGAGATATTGGAGCCAATCTCTTCAAGGAGGCATATGAATCGATACACCAATGTCAATGAGAAAATGCCTTTTAAATGATGAGACAATCAAGGCTCCTCCATTACATGGATGTGAAGGAACACAAACTTATAATAATAGTTAGTGTAGATTGAGAAGTAGAGGTGGATGGAGACTCTGATGATGTAGCTCCATTCTTCACTCTTGGACAAAGGTGAGGGTATTTCTTCCAACACTTCTCTTTGGGATGCAAGGTCTTACCACTATGTGGACATATGGGACATCCTTTGCACTTCCCCTTGGAATCTATATCAAAGTCTAAATATGACTCCGATTTCTTAGACTTCTTCTTCCCTTCCTTTTGCTTTGCTTGTTTTTTCCTTACTGATGATGTCACAAAGGCATGACTATGTGCATATCAAAATTTATCTCCTTGTGATGTGTATCCTACTCAAACATAGGTAGATATAACTCATGCCAAGTGAGAATGGCCCTTGGATGAGAGTTGAGGAGATTGGTGTAGAACACATCATATTTAAATGACAAAAGATGCAAGAGAAGTGTCATAGCTAGGCCTTATGAAGACATGATCTCATCAAGGGATGTAAGACATGATCTTATTAAGGGATAGAAGATATGATCTTATCAAGTGTCATATCTAGGCCCTACGAAGACATGATCTTATCAAGGGATACAAGCTTATCTTGAATCTCCTCCATCTTGTTGATGTGATAAAAGTTTGTTTGCACACCAAAAATAGAAGATATACCCAACAATAAGCTCAAAAAGGAGACCAATGACTGCAAACAGAGTGCCCCGCAAAGCCAAGCAATGGGTATCCAAATATCAAACTAGCATAAAATTGATGCAAAAATGATATTTTAGTGCTCCCAAAGGCATATGTAATGTTTGCAAGCTTTTACAAGGTATTTTGACTATCTTTTGAGCATGCAACTAACATTATATATTTTAGTGCTCCCAAAGGCATATGAAAATTTTGCAAGCTTTTACAAGGTATTTTGACTATCTTTCGAGCATGCAAGTGCCATTAGAGACAAGTACATAAAAATTGTCTTCATAAATCAATTTTGGCCTGCATAATCTCTATAAAATGAGCATAAATTGGTGTGAAAAATCCATCGAATTATGTGTGCAATCCAAAGTCGAGAGAAATCTAGTAGCCTTAAAATGCAAATGGACTATAACTAGTTAATGTTTAAACCTTATAAAAAGGTTCTATATAAATGAATAACCCCCAAAGAGTAGGCACGAAAAATACACCTTCTTCTAATGGGTTGTTTTTTCTCCAAAGAGGTATCAAACATCAAGCAATTGGATTTTTAAACTTTGCACACTTTGTAGATCAAGTACTATCACATAAAAATCAATCTCTTCTCTTCTTTGTTTCCAACAACAAACAAAAGTAGAGTCTCTACTTAAGGATCTAGCTTCAACTCCTTGCTTAAACCCTCTACTTACAACAAGCAAGCCCTCCACTTCCAAGAGACAAGTTGCCCCTATTTAAGCGAGGCATGTGCTTGCATACATCAAACCTTGTACCAATATCTCTTCTTAAGCATCCATACCCAATATGTTTTGTCTCTATCCTAGCCACTAATGGCTACCCAAATCAATGTCAAATGGGCTATTGTTGCCCTAAATCAAGTCTCAATGGCTCAAACATGCTTGGTTCAAATCTAGATTCTAGTGATGACAATAGAGGCATGCAAGCACTCAAGTTTCAAACATAGGCACTAAGGACTCAAGCACTCAAATGGTTAGTCTTTATATTAGTCATGGTCATCTTAGAGTCTAACAAAAAGCATGCATAGTCACCTTATTCTCAAAACTCTATTGCACCTCTTCCTAAAGCTCTCACATAGATCAACAATGAAACAAACCTCAATCTTATGCAAGCTACCAACTGAATCAGAATGAAAATCATGATCTCACACAAGATTGAGGGTTGAATTTTCTTTGAGTTTTTAAGCTATTTGAGAAGACAAAGAATCTAATCTACTCTAGCCTCTACTTAGTCTCATTCATCTTATCCTCATAAAATAGCCTCTTCTATCTTGTTCTAATTGTATGTACTTTTCAATGAGTTCCTCTATTTGGCTTCTCCATGGCTTTTTGATGAGACCCTCTATATGTCACATTGACATGAGTTCAAGCAAAGCTCAAGAGAGTGGATTTTGTCTATGTCTCAAAAATGGAACCAAGATGTCAAGCTCTATAAGGAGCTCAATAATGGGCCTTGGACATACTCTCTCATGTGCTGTGTGTGTGTGTGTGTTTTCAAGCTATCGCGCACCTAGCTAGCTTGTGCTCTTGCTCCAAAAAGACTAGTTCTCTTCTTTGAATCCTATGAAGAGAAAAAAGCTAAACAACTCAAGAATAGATCTACTGAGCATTGCCTTAGTTCTTTGTACTTGTGGCACAATTTGTTGTAGGGTTTCCCACTAAGCTCCACAATCCAAGTGTAGTTGATCATCCTTCTACTACCACCATTCCAAAGCCGAAAGGAGAACAAGAAGAAGAATGATGATGACTAGCTTCTCTTTCTCCTTGAGTCTCTTAGTCACCCTCCCATTGTCTCTTCCTGATCCTCAAACTATGCTGAAACAAAAAAGAAGATAGAGAAAAAGAGGTTCTCAATAATTTGCACACACAATAATTACTTCTCCATTCATTTTTGCATATAATGCATAGTAAGATTTTATTTTAGGGCTAGGTCCTCTAGCCTTTTCCACTTGTGACCAGTCATTTTCTATTGTCTAGTGCCCAATCTTTTAGCCTAGGCCTTTGCAACTTGTTTTTGGGACATTGAAATGTATATGTGGGATTTTCATATTTAAATTGCAAGCTATTTAGTGCACATATGCATGGTAGATATTTTAATTTTGCTAGTAGGTACATACAATTTTCCTGGGAGTAAGCCTAAGCCTAACTATTCTTTATGCATTACAAGTATCTTATGTATTCCCTAACACATAGAGAGATGTCAAGGCCTTAAATATCTCCCAAAATTACACTACTACTTTCTACGCTTAGTGTTGATTGCTCCTTGCTATTTCTAGATGTTGGTCGCCACTTGCTATTTTTAATAGCTACTATTTCTAATTGTTGCTATCTTCAGTAGCTTATGAATTTGATGCTTTCAGTAATGGTTGAGCTACAAGGAGAATGGAGATTGCATAGAGATGGAGAGAGAGAAAACACTATGTTTGTGATGCCTCCAATAGCTCTCTTGTGAGCAACACCTTATTGTCTTATACCTCAAAGAATAAATAATAAGTGTACACATGTATAGTTAGAATTAGCAAGTAAGATGGGCAGCTTGCATTATCCCAACAACCTCCCATTTAAAGGCCAATGTGCCCTTAAGGGAGAGAAAAGAACGAGAGAATATGTGAGTATAATAGATGTGACTTACCCTCACCCAATGCCCATCAACTCATTGCAATATGCAAACTTTTTGGAGGGTATAGTCTTGGTAAGAAAGTGTACTAGACATGACTTCATTTGTTGTTCTATTATAATTACTTCACTTTGCAATAGGAGCTTCTTGGCTAGTCTCTTATTTTCTTTGTATTTGTTTTCCCAAAAGACCCATTGGTGGATGGAAGGTCTTGGGATAGTGACACCATCTTTCTTACTTTGAGCCCTCGTAATGGCATTGGCAAGTATGGATGTTGTGTCTTCGTCATTAATCATCTCTACCTTGAAGAGTGTGAGAGGCACAAATAGGACAATGACCTTACTAGTGCTAGGCTTCCTCCTATGATAGTTAGGGTACGTATGAGTTATCCCACATTTGGGACATCGCTAGTTCTGTTGATTATCCTTGGGAGGCTCTATTTTTTGAGGGCATCTCAAGGACATATGTTGTGCTACCCATAGTTCAAACATTCAATGGGATCCTTATATTGGGTTGGCACTCTACCTCTTCCTTGCCCTAACATCATGACTAGAATGGATTGGTAGTCCATGAGATCTGTTTACCTTCCTTGTCACAAGTCATGTAAGGATTTGAATATTCTTCCTCCTCGATCAATTCCTTGATGTAGCAAGCAGGAGTGTCACTTGGAGAGTAAGTGACAATCGGGGCTAAGGGTCAAGGTATTCCAGATGGGTTGATTTTTGCTCCTTGAACTATTGGCTTTTGCTCATTGGGGGATGACAATGCAAATTGCTATAGCCTAGGTAATATTGTGCCTTGTTGTGTTGTTAGCATGAGTTGCTACTGAATGGGTGTGCATAAAATAAGCACCTATCATGGCATCATAGATGCATTCATCTTGTATCTCCTTCACAAATGCCTTTGAGAAGGCCTTGGTTTTCGGCCTCTCAACAAGAGGGATTCATTTATACAAGCTTTAGAACTTTCAAACATATTCATGTATGCTTTCATCTTTCTAATGTTGTAGGTTCATGAGCCATACAATGAGGTTATCCCCATATCCAGCTTCGACCAATTGCATGATGAACAGGTCCTTGAGGTTAGGAAGAGCACCTTTTCACTCACATCAAGTCTTGTGAACTGTGTTCTACCCTTATCATTTAAGTAGAGATCAAAGGCCTTGGTCTTGTTATCATCATTGGCAAGGTTGTGCACCTCACACACATATTCAAATTGCTCTACAAAGCTATATGAGTCATTGCCAACTCTATAGTATCTATCTACTTGGCCATCAATGGGGTTTTTGCATAGTTCCTTAATCCTAGTGTGACTTCGAGTCTTGCTAAACAAGGAGTTGGCCATGCATGTTCCAATGTGTAGGCATACAAATGATCTAATAGGCTCCCTTGTACTAAGTTAGTTTGTCAAAACAATAGAGGATCCAATGATGTTTGCGCTATTCAATGATTGTCTTATGTCATCTATCTCGTTGCATGCTTTCTTTCTTACACTAGCTGGCTAAGGTCAGGTTCAATGGCTTGCCTCTTGCCTTGTCTAGTTAGGGTACTATATTGGTCTTCTAACCCTATTGGTGACACCTCATTCACATCCTCTATTGTAGTTGTTTGAAAGTTCTCTAGTGTTGCCTTTAGTTCTTTGGGCACATCTCTCAACACAACACCTCTTTTTCCATTTTGGTAAATCTTATGAGGTTGTTAACTATGCTTTTGACAAAGTGTTTCCAAGCCTAGGTCAATTCAATTTTGTATCAGTTGGTCATTGTTTTAAAAGACTTTTGTGTGTTGCCCTCATAGCTTATTATTTAGACTTGTAGAGATCGCGTTTTCATTTCTCAGAACAACTTGAATCCTTCAAGTGACGCGCTCAGTTAGGCTTTCATTCTTTTCTTCCATGTAGTGTGACTTGTGCAATGTAAGATATTTAGTGTGAATACTTATGTTCAATCAGGTTGTTTGCTCTCTCTTTCCAACAAATGTGATCTTACAATCAAGAAGTCTCAAAGCCATAGTTCACTTCCCAATTCAACGATCAATTGTCAAACTTTTGATTGATCAATGATTGAGATTCTTCCTTGTTAATGGATTGATCAACAAATTGATGAGTCGATAGGCTGATATCTCAATAAGTAGAAGATTTGGTTGTTGTTTGTGTTATTAAGTGGCAAGGGTCCTTGATGATTAGCCCCCTTCCTTAAGTGCTCAAGAGTTGGTATTTTGGTTATCTTTGTGTTGATATGTTGATCTATTTGAGCATCCCACCAAGCTTTTGTGTTTTTTGATAGGTTGATGGGTTTCCCTTTCATTGACAACTTGATGAGTTTGGTTTGGCAAGTTCAACTTGACACATTAGGGAGGGTATGTTTAAGTTGGCAATTTGTAGTGGTAGACTCACATTGACAAGCTCATGTTGATAAGTTCATATTGAGGAGCTTGATTGACAATTTGAGATTGATAGACTTAGATTGACAAGTTCATGCTGATAAGTTCTCATTGAGGAGTTTGATTGACATTAGGGAGGGCATGTTTGAGTTGACAATTTGTAGTTTGATGATACCACTCGGCAAGTTTTGAGGGTCGATAGACTCACATTGATAAGCTCATACTATTGATAGGTTTGTATTAAGGATTTTGATTGACAAGTTGAGATTGATAGACTCAAATTAATGGATTTTTGATTGATGGGTTCAAGGTTGACAAGTTAGGCTTAGTCGTTTGAGCTTGATGAGTCCTATCAACAAGTTTTTAAAGGGTAATGTGATCCATGTTAACAAGTTTATGTTGATGAGCTGACGTGGACATGTTCTCATTTGACAAGTTCATGTTGACATGTTCTCTTTGACAAATTCACATTGATAGGTTCCCATAGATAAGTTCAGGTTGAAAGGTCCACATTGACAAGTTCTCATTGCAATAGTGTATGTTGACAAGTTCACATCAATGGTTTCTCATCAACAATCATAGATTGATAGTTTGATAGGTCAAGTTTGACAAGTTGGAATAACAAGTTATTATTGAAAATTTTAGATTGATGAGTTGGGGATCAATAAGTTAGGATTGACAATTGGGATGGCTAAATTTGAATTGATGAGTTTGAGGTCAATAGGTAAGTTTAACAAGGTAGGTTGACGAGTTGAGTTGAATTTTTTTGGATTGGCAAGCTTGTTTTGAGATGTTGGGATTGATAACTTAAGACCAAAAAGTTGGGTGTGATGAATTTCATTTAGAGAGTTGTTGACAAGTTGGGATTGATGGGTTTAGGCTAATGTTGACATGTTTGATCTTACTTGAGTAGTTCAATTGATGATTTTAGTTGACTTTTCCCATTGGCAAGTTCTTGTTGTTAGGGTTTTATAGAATAGTTTGGGCTGACAATTTCATGTTGATGAGTTTATATCAACAAGTTCCCAGGGGTAGTTTAAGCTTGACAAGTTTTCATTGACAACTTCCTACTAACACATTCCCATTGACAAGCTGCCTAGATGAAAGCATGTTGACACGTTTTCTTTGATGGGACCTATCGACTAGTTCACATTGATAGTTTTGGATTGATGAGCTCACTCTAACAACTTTTGTTGATAGGATTTGATGACAAGCTTAAAAATTGTTGACAAGTTTCTACTCGTTGGTAAGTTTGCATCGATGGTTTTGGATTGACAAGTTCTGGTTGATAATTTTACTTTGATAGTTTCCCATCAACAAGTTTCCTAAAAAAGTTCATGTTGATAGGTTCCTATTGATAGTTTTATTTTGATAGTTTCTCATTGACAATACCCTATTGACAAATTCTCATTGACATGTTTTCCTTGCTATTTTCACATTGGCAAGTTTATGCTGATGAGTTTACATTGATAGGTTCACATTGGCAATTTTAGATTGACAAGTTGACATTGATAGTTTTACTTTGACAAGTTGAGGTTGATGAGTTGCAGGTTTCATTCAACATAAATATTCTTCCAATATTTTAATGGTAAGGTTGTTACAAAAAGAACAACTTGCAAACAACCATTCTAGATAATAACAACTTTTGATCGTAGCCCCCTTTTTAAATGCTCCACTCTCTCCTCCACTCATTGATGCAATCAATATATGTTACCCTCTCCCAATCACTCACAAAAATTCCATATGCATCAAAGAGAATCAAAAAGGCATAAATCCCAAAGCATCAAGGAGGATCAACAAGGATAAAATTTGAACATGTGATACTTGGAATTGATTATAGTCCCCTTCTTCCTTCCTTGCTAATGTAGATCAATAACTCCTCCTCTCATGGTGGTAGTGGATGAGCCATTGTAGCAGATCCTCCTTGAAAATGACTTAGATCCTTTCAGTGGGTCAGCAAATCTCCTCTTCTTGTAGGCCTTCATAGGTGGACATGGTCGAGTGAGAGAAAAAGGAGTTTCGATGGGGGTAGAGAAGGAGAAAGGTAGAATGTTACAATGGAAGTTGGAGGGTTAGAGGTGGGAATAAGAAGTGGATATAGGGTGGAGGGGAGGGTCACTAGAAATGTGAGGGATTCCCAATAGGTGAATCGGCATGACTAATCCAAATCTATGAACCAATCAAGCATATAGTGAGGTGATGAACCAATCTAGTTGTGGTTTTGAGTATTACCAAACAAAATAGGACAAGAAAAACCACGATGAGTGGTAGTTGTCTACTTGTAGGAAAAATTTTTGGACTAGCTTTGAAATTGTAAGTGTTATTGTTAGGTTGAAGCGGTAGGAACCGTTTGAAACAACAGTGGATATGGTAGCATAAGCACCAACCTAAGCAAGCTTGTACTTGATAGCTATTAGAAGATGGTATCATTGATAAGCAATGGCATTAGAACCATAGCATAAGGTGATGTGGAACATCTTGATAATGATAGAGACAACACAAGGTGAGCCCGATGATGAGATGAAAATAGTTGCAAAAAGGTAGCAAGGTCTCAACAAAGAGGCTATAGGGTCCATGTGGGTGGGAGGCTAAAGGAGCAATGAAGAAGGAGAAGGTTGGAGGTGGCAAAGAGGAATAGGGGGGCCAAGTTTATGTTGGAGGCAAAGAAGAGGAAGAAGGGGATGGGAGAAGGTGCAAGTGGAGAAGAGGAAGAAGAGTGTAGAGAGGGCATAAGTGGAGATTAGGAACAAGGGCATGCAAAATTAATAGATAAGATTATTGGAATTGAAAAAACAACGACAAAAGAAACCTTGCTTACATCGTAAGGTTTTTGGGAGGGTAGAGGGGACATAGGGGAAGAAAAGGAACAAGAGGACGGAGAGGACATTGGCAAAGAAGAGAAACAAGGGGGTAAGAGAAGGTGTAGGAGGCAGAGATTAGAGGCGGCAAGGAGTGTAATGAAAGAAGCTGAGAGGACAGAGAAGGAGAGCTGAGAAGAGAGAAAGAGAACAAGAAGAAGAAGGAAGAAGACTAGAATAGAGAGAGAAAGAGAGAAAAGAGGAGAGAAGGAAGGAGGAAGCCATGGAAGCTGGAGATGAAGGTGAAGAGTATGATCTTGGTAATAACTAGTTGCCCTAATCTGGGGCTCTTACACCTTAAATACCCCGGTCAGTGTGACAGGGTGTCTAAACCCTAGTCGGTGTGTATCCTGCTTGTTACAATCCATTCCCACTCGAAAGGTTTTTGCCCTCAAAAACAAGGAGAAATAGAGGGGAGTGATGGGTGGGCTAAGGGAGGGTTGCAGGGTACTACTTAGGGCCCTTTGACAATGAAGATGAGGTGTGGAGAGACTAGGGACAACATGCAGTCTGGAACTGGTCTACTGAAGTAAACTGGTCATAACTTTTGATAGGCAGCTCCAAATGGAGCACACCATATGTCGAAACAGAGCTTATGATGAGTAATTTCAGCTTATGTAGAATGCACATGCATGTGCTTTGAGTAAGTACAAAACTGTTCTAAAACACTGTGTAGTTTGCGGGCAAAGGGTGGGCAATTTGGGGGGCATGATCGGCTAGTCTTCCAGCCATTGGGGCTCACGGAGGTGGGAAAATGGACTGGGGAGTTTGCGGCTTGCATCTCGGATGGTGTCACTTTGGGCCTCATTTGGGCATGTACCTCTTTAGTGTAGGCATGTTGCGCTTTGGTGGAGGAGCTTGTGCCATATGCTCCCTCCGATGGTAGAGAGCTTCCTTATAGGCCAACTGCAGTGTGTGCTCCATGACAACTATTGTGGGGGAACCTGCAAAATGTAAATCAAGGGTTAGGCCCTGAGACAGGATAGAATTATTCGCATGAAAGGCATTAAACAGTGGATTATCAAGCGCATATGACGAGGAGGGGTGAGGTAAGGCATGTAGTAGTTGTTGTATAGGGATGACTCCCGTGATGATGTTCATCTTGCCTCGACTGCGGGGCATATTCTAGCTAGTAGTAGATCTTTGCTCACTCCTAGTTACACGGACTGGTTGTGATGGAATGGGGCAGAGCTCATCCTTGGAAGAATGGATTAGAAACGCGAAAAGCCTGTAGAATGGGACGATGCCCCATGTACGCCCTCAGAAGCGTTGGTCAAGGCTTTCCATGGCAGCCATGAGGACTACATGCCCTCTACTCGGAGGCGGGAATGGTCACATGACTTCTAGATGTGTAGCAAGAAGAGGACCTTAGGAGCTCATCCTGTCAAACCCAACTTTTCTCCCTATGCTTGTGTGTGTTGGCATTATCTACACAGTTACAAAATTCATTGTTTATTTATGTACATATTTATGGACCTGTGTCACTTCATGAGGATAAGAACCAATTGTAGAACTCAGGGTTGTATTGGAGTATGGCACACACATCCAGTACTCGTGGCACCCTACTCAATAACAATAGATATTTTGCAATATCGAGTAGCATGGTACCTTGTCTGAGTCTACTTGCAAGATGTAGCTCCTCCTCAGTGAGAACCTTATCAACTAGAAAGTTTTGTTGGCTAGTTCCAGCTAAGTCCATATCTCAAATGGCAATTAGCACTTGAAAGGAAGTTGGTGCCACATAGGTTGGGTCTCTTTGAGACTACCATTTGGCCCATTGCTCCTCTGAGACCATCATAATCTAGGCTTCTCATTCGGCCATTCTAACGCGGTTTTTAAACCAATGTTTTTCAAATTGACTTCGACCCTCTAATTGTTACTTTAGTTGCTCTATCTCTAAGAGATTTGGTAGGCAGAGTACTTCGTTGAATGTCACAGTTAAGTGTAGTTTGTCGGCCTCCTTGTTAGAGATGAGTTGTATGAGTTCATGAAGGAGCTTGTCATAGTGCTCGTTAAGATATTCTTGCTCTTCCCAGGACAGTGGATATGGCAAGTATTCCTCAAGCTGCTCCCTAGGGAATGTGCCCATGTCCGTAAGGACGTAGATATGTTCAAATAACTTGAGTTTAGCCTCCCATTCAGTCAAGCACTCTGTGACACTTCTATGTTTTATGACGGCTTGCTTAGTTGCTATCTCATGTAAGATTTTAGGAGTTTTTCTAGGCTTTAGTATAGCTAGGGGGTCGGGTCTAGATGAGCAAGATCGGTCAATGCTAGGATTGCTTACATCCTTAGGGTTTTCATGTTTCTCCTGAGGCTTTACTGCTATTGTGTCATGGTTCTCTGCAGATATGACTAGTATAGTCTTGTCACTCTGTGGTGACAATGTTGTATCCACTCGTGATTGGTCAATGCGAGTTCTGTTATCGGTGGATTGAGTGTTGCAAGCAACCATTGATGGTAATGGTTGCTTTGATTTCTTAGAACACACGGATGCGTATGAGGTTTCACCGCTACTAGTAGGAGAGATGGCGATGGGTTCATTGGTGGATGGACTTGACGTTTTATTCCTCAGCTCTTCAATGCTCTTGGTCTCGATCTTCTTGGCATCTACAATCACTTGCAATTGCCATTGTTTTCATTGTTTTCTCCTCTTTTTCTTGGGCAATTGAGGTATATTCTTTAAAGACTCAGGACCTTGAACTAGGTCCGTTGTTGATGTGCTTGGTTAGGCCTCAACATTCTCTTTTGCTGGTGTGTCCTTATGGGATGTAGTCGTGGCCTGCTTGATAGCCTCACTAGGTTGTGAGGGTACAACTGCCTTTCTTTTTGGAGAGTCTAGTTCTAAGCTAATTCTCCTTTGTTTAGCTCCTCCTCTGATTCTTGATTGGAATTGGTAGCTGCTAGTTCAGTGGACTAGCTATTGTTGGTGGATTGGAGTGCCAAGTCCTTAGGCAGATCAAAAGTGGTCATGTCTTTTGTTGCCCTTTGAGCATTCACTTGTACAGATCGAGCACTAGTTGAGTTAGCCACAATGGGTTGCACAAGCATATCTTTAGGCTGAGAGCTAAGGGTGGTGTCATGTCCCACCTCTTGGACATTTGGAAGCTTGGCTGGAGATAGAGATCGGGACTGAGCAACTGCACTTGGCGAACGTTGTTGTGCTTCCTGTGTCCGTTTAGGGAAAGAGGATGTAGGAGATTTGAGACTCCTAGATGGATTTGGTACTGGCTGAAAGATTTGCTCATGGATGTTAGATGATTCTACCATTTTCTTTATTGAGCAATCAACCTTACCATGAGAAATGTTACGCCTATGATGCTCGTAATCCTCTTGGGAAATCAAAGGCTTTTTGGGCACTGGTGGCTTTTGTGTACACCCGACGGTTACATATGATATCTGCTTGTTAAGCATACTAGGCTGAGGATCTATCTTTCAAATAGTCATGTTTGGTTTCTTGATTTCAATCATGAGGGGCTCAGCCATTCCAACCTTGTTGAGTAAAGACTTGGATTTTCATTTAGATTTCCTCATGTGCTTCTTTGCTCGTGATACGATCTAGCCTTCAGTTGACAGAGGTGGTTTAGCCGGGGGTTTTAGCACCCAAATCCATCGGTTATCAGAGTAATACCCTTGAGCACGTAGCAACGCTTTGGATATCCATCGTGGCATTGTGCTAACTCTCCATCGATACCTTCGTCTATAAGGCTTGGGCTTCTTTTGTGGTCTTCTATGCTATTTGTAAGCCCAAAGCCTATCCTTGGCATTATCTCCTGACCTTCTAGTTTCAAGCATGGCCCCGTTCACTGGTTCTCTCTGTTCAACATACGCTTATACCAACTCTTTCAACAAGTCCTTGGTGTCATTACTAGGCTTGCCTGGTATGTCAGAATATTCATTGCCTTTCCCTCGAGGCTTGATGAGGTCACCTTTACTAAAGGTTGTGACTATCCTCACACCCGGTAGTGTAAAGTGTATCCTCTATGCTACATAATTGGCCTCACACTTTGTCGCCCTTTTGAAGGGTCATCCTAAGAGGGTTTCCTTTTGTAATAAAGCATAAATGCCTTAGTCTAGGGTAAGTATAAAAGGTGGAGGTGTAACATGTGTAGCATCTTTTTGCCATTTTACAAACATTACTTGTTTGAGATTTCAACCTCCCACCAACTAAGAGGGTGAATACTCTTGGCCACCATAGCTTGGGGTGCATACCTTGTTGCAGCCTCTCATCATTTGATTCTCAACCAACATTGGTAATATCATTTCTTGCCAAGCCACCTTGACTATGGTTACTTGAAATTCTATGCATATTTCTTGTATTCTCAGTTTAAAAGCTTGCTGTGGAATTTAGATTTATTACATTGGTATCAGAGCATTAGTTTAGATCTTGTTAGAAGTCATTTTCATGTATTAGACCTAGTTGCAGTGACTAGGAAGTGAAAACCACAATTAAAATTTAGTTGCAGGAGTTAGTTCTTCCATAACCATGGTCTGACATGGAGATCTATCACAAACCGTGACCAAGATGGAGGTTCTTGGCATGAACTAGTGTATAATGGTGGGTTCCAGTCAATTTTAGCACGTCATGGCTCAATTTTGGTCCAAAAATGAAGAGAGTTGGACGAGGGTTACATGACTTAGTTTGGTTTAAACTTGAGTTACTTTTTCAAGAACAGGAGTTTTTGACTTCCCTTTCCTTTCAAGCTTCTGTCAAGAATCCATGGCCAAAGGCTGATCAAATCTCTTGCCCGTGATCTCTATCTTGCCAAAGGACTTCATAGCCTTGTTTTCCATCTCTCAAGTTTTCCAAGGAATGGTGGAATGTCACACTATGCTTCATTCTGGACTAGGAACACAGCAGTAGGTGCAGTAGCAGCGTGAATTACGCCTGCTGCATATTCCTATATATTTCATCCATAAAATGAGCTATGGTGCTCCAACTAACATTGAATAATGCTCTAAAGAACTTGACTATTGGTCTCCTTCAAGCTTTGGCAAAATTTCTCTCTATTATGGACTTTCTTGTCTCCCATGAAACCCTATTATTGATAGTTTTGGATAGCAACAGAGAATCTTTGATTTCCTAAAGCAAATGAAGGGAGCCTTGGTGGCAACTCACTCTTGAAGCTTGCTTATGCACGTGGCTTTAATCCATTGACAACATTGAAGCAAGATTGAAGCAAATTTTTCATCTTAGAATTGGGGAAGACAACGTAGCCATCAATCTTCATCAAAATTTTCTTCAATAACGCTTCAATTCATAGGGCTTTTGTTGTTTACAACCCCGAGAAGGTTCAATTGAAGGTATTCCTCAAAGATTGGACTTATATTGAAGAATTTCTTCAAGTTTGAAAGCATTTTCAGTCTCTTGAACATGGCCATGTCTAAAAATTCATGGAATCCATGATTGTAATGAGAATTTATACTCATTAAAGTGCAAAGGGTCTTCTCCAACAAGCTATTGTGGATTCCTATCAAGTCATTGACTTCTTTTGATTGCATTGGAGCAATCTTATTGATCGGGAGCTGAAGATTACTTGGGAGCAATCATATTGGACAAATTCTTCTTGAAGATTGGTCTTATTGAAAGGGAGCGACGGATCGAAGGTTAGACTCCAGAGCTATGGCGGGAGAGCAAGAGCAAGAAAGGGAGAGACTAGAAATGGGAACTCCAATAGTCACAATGTGTGATCGGACCTTCCTTTATTCAAACTTTCACTAAAAGAATAAAGAATAAAGTGATGGTGACAGGCGCCCGCCACCTACAGTGTGCAGTGGCGATGAATGTCAGTGTAGTAATACACGAGCGGCTAGGCAGAGGCGCCTTTACCCCCAACAACCTCCCACTTAAATGAGAATCTGTCCCAATGAGGAGCGAAAATAAAAAGAGAAAAAGACAGTACAACATGTACACATGTACAACATGATGAGAAAAGGCGTCATCTCATCCCATGCCCATCAACCTCCTGAGGAAGACAAAGCGCTCTAGCACTCATAGAATCCGAATGCAGTGTAGGGATAGCATCAATACCAAGGTCAACAACTAAACGACCCAACCAAATGGCCTCCTTGCAAGCCTTAGTGGCTGCAACATACTCGGCCTCTGTAGTAGAAAGGGCCGTGCATTTCTGCACCATGGACATCCAAGAAACAACACCTCTAGCATAGGTGAATGCATAGCCAAAAGTGGACTTCCTACTATGTGCATGTCCTGCATAATTAGAGTCAATGTATCCCATGACTCCTGTATCCTGGCTGCCATAGCATATGCACATATCTACAATGCCCTTTAGGTACCTCATGATACCCTTCACCGCATCCCAATGCTTCTTGCCAGGTGTAGCCATATAGCGTGCCACAACACCAACTGCAAAGGCAATATCTGGACGAGTGGCTATCATGGCATACATAAGACTGCCCACTGCGGATGCATAGGGAATCTTGGCCATCTCAGCCCTCTGCTCATCTGTCTGTGGTCAATCAGCCTGTGATACCTTCACATAAGAAGGCAATGGACAACCAATAGGCTTTACGTCCTACATGCAGAAGCGCTCAAGGACTTTATGAATGTACTCCCTCTGTGACAAGTAGAGGAGTCCTTGATGCCTGTCGTGTCTAATGCGCATACCAAGTATGTGAGCGGCCTATCCCAGATCTTTCATCTCAAAGCTCTTCTTGAGCTGAGCCTTAAGAGCATCTAGCTCATCATGAGCTTTTACTGCTATCAGCATATCATCCACACAGAGTACCAAAATCAATAAAGAACCATCACGAGCTTTCTTCGTGTAAAGACACAGATCCATAGCACTCCGACTGTAGCCTTGTGACTGCATAAAGGCATCAAACTTATGATACCACTCCCTAGGTGCCTATTTCAAGCCATAAAGACTTTTCTTCAATTTGCACACTAGATGCTGCCTGCCAGGTTCTGCAAAGCCCTTAGGCTGCTCCCTATAAATCTCATCATGCAAGTCTCCATGTAAGAAAGCCGTCTTGACATCCATCTAGTATAAATCCAAGTCAAGCTGAGCAACCAAAGCCAAGACTAAGCGCAGGGTGGTCATCTTAACCACATGAGAAAAACCTTGTCAAAGTCCACACCATACTCCTGCTTAAAACCCTTTGCTACCAATCTAGCCTTGTATGCCGGCTTGGGGTGTCCAAGGGTACTTTTTAGCGTGTACACCCACTTGCAAAATTGCAAAATCCAGCTTACTTCTCTTGTCCCTGGGCACATGGCAAAATGCCTCACATCCAAAGACATGGAGATGCGCATAAGAGGGAGGTTTTCCAATCCATACCTCCTCTGCAACCTTGAAATCCAAACCACTAGAGGGTGATTTGTTTATGACATGCACAGCTGTACTAACTACCTCAGCCCAAAAGCTCTGTAGTAGGCCTGCATGGCTAAGCATACTGCATACACGCTCCTGGATGGTTCTATTCATCCGCTCAGCCAAACCATTCTGGGGGGGGTGTAGGGGGTGGTCAACTGATGGTTAATACCCCTCTCATCACATAACTGCTCAAATGCACCTGAGACATACTCACTCCCATTATTTGTCCTTAGGCATTTTAGCCTATACCCAGACTGGTTTTCAACCAATGCAAGCCATCTCTGAAACATAGCCAAGACATCGGATTTCAGCTTAATGGGATAAGCCCAAACTTTCCGTGAAAAATCATCTATGATCGTAACAAAATACTTTGCACCACCCATAGACTGACAAGGCATGGGCCCACAGACATCCAAATGTACCAATGCCAAGGGCTCACTCATGCGTGGCCTACCAGACTTCTTATGCGTAGACCTAGTCTACCTGCCATAAAGACAATGCTCACATGAATCAAAACATGCATAATCAAGGGGTGGTAAGTACTGCAAACCATAAAGCATTTTCATTTCCTTCAAAGACATATGGCCCAAACGGGCATGCCAAAGAAATACATGTGGGATAGAACCCACAGACAAAACATGATCAAGGGAAGAAGCTGATACAATCAAGGGATAGAGGCTGCCAGCCTTGGCACCTCTCGCAATCACAAGTCTGCCACGAGTGATCTTCCATGCAGAGTCTCCAAAAGATACATGATAACCTACATCATCAAGCTATCTAACATATATGAGACTGCGTGTCAAAGCAGGTACATGACGTACATCCTACATAAGAAAACTGCTGCTAGAAGGAAACTGCAGCCTAACATCACCAATGCCCACAATATTAAGAGAGCTATCATCACCCAAGTGCACAGAACCCGAAACAATACGGTATGAATGAAACCACCCTTGGCAAGGTGTCACATGAAAGGGCGCACCTGAGTCCAAGAGCCAACACTGTACATACATAGAGTGTATCTCTATCATCTGCGAAGCACTAGAAGAAGCTGCAAGGATATAATCATCATCAATATCCTCATGCTGCATAACATTGATCTCTTCAATTTTAACATTGGACTTTGCAAGCACTATGCTGCGATCAGAAGACTTATCCTGCACTTTGTCTTTCCCCTCATCTTTGCGCCTTTCATTGCGCAGTTCATGGCATTGTGGCCTAATATGGCCCTTTTTCCCACAATGGTGACAAGTAACATCTGCATTCCTGCCACGGGATTTGCTACATGACTTCGCACGAGACTTAGACCGAGATTTCTAAGAATCCCGTCCACAGCCATTACCACTGCCATGATTTCCATATCCATCATTCCTCCCTCTAACCGTCATAGCATGAGACACACGAGAGGCATCCAAATTCTTATGGTTAACCTCTTTCTGCAGAAGAGCACTCTCAACATCAAATAATTTCAAGGTAGCAGTAGAGGCACATAATGCAATGTGGAATACATCCCATGACTCATTAAGAGTACCAAGCAAGAAAAGAGGAGTGACATCCTCTGCAAAAGTGATGTCCTGCGAAGTCAAGTTCTTGAGTATAGTATGGAATTGGCTCAAGTGAGCAGACATAGTCACATTCTCCTTCATGCGCAGATCCATAAGGTGCTTCAGCCAATACATTTGACTCGCTGGACTTTTCTTGTCATAGAGATTTTTTATCTTTTTCCACAACTGCCATGCACTCTGTTCTTCCTCAAAGACATTATAGTGAGCCTATTCTGTGAGAGACAATACAATAGTGGACTTGGATAACTCATCAAGCTCAAGCCATTCCTCATCTGGCATAGTTGCAGGCGGATGCCCACTTAACCTCAAAGGTTTGATCTACGATTTCTGCACCAACACCTGCCAAATCTGGCTCTTCCAATAAGAGTAATTCATACCATCAAGCTTAGTGATGTTGAAAATAGCATGATCAGTGGATGAACTTGCCATAAATGCAGGTTGGAAGATTGTAGACAGTTCAAAATTGCTTGCTGTTTACTGTAGAAAGTGACAAAAAAATCACCAAAATCGAGGAAATATGGTGAAAAAAGTGGAACCAAAGCTGCTGCCCACCACCAAGTACTAGTGAAAGTATATCATTTTAGAGTATTTCAACATGAAAAATCCATGTCAGTCCATACATATATGCTTGCTGTAATAAATTTCAGATTTTAGTAAAAGAGAGCTAATAGTGCCAAAATCGGATCCCAAGGCAATTAGATATTGCCAAGACCAAAGCCAGCATCATGCGGGCATAGCATAAGCAAATGACGGTCGATAAGCATGAATCCAACACCCAAGTATGTCATACAAACATCTACCAGTGAGTAGGCACACCCCCTAGTCAACGAGGCAAAGTGTTCCTGCCACTACCAAAACTTGACACAAGTAGGTGTCAGCTCACAAAGATATGGATCCAAATCTGAGAATTAGCTCATAAGCATATAGTGGACCAAATATATGATGTATCATCCCAAAAGGTAAGAAGTCCCAAAGTCTCAAGTGTCTGTAACTGCTCAATAGCATGTAACGACTCAATGCATAAAAGTACCACCTGCTTAATGTCTGATAAGCATTCAAGAATGCTCCCATTGGCACAAAAACCGTATGTACGAGCTCAAGAGCTCAAGCCAAGGCAAGACACAGTGCCAATGACATAATTCCAAGACAATACGTCAATAGTACATCCCGAACATGTAGGCGGTAGAGCATCCGTATGTAGCATCCATAAGCATGTAAGACATCAAGTACATTCCAAGATACAACTCTGGCAAGCCAATAAATAGCTCAAGTAAGCTCTGAGAATCCAAGGTGAAGCCAAGACCAATCTCCAGTAGGAATAGGCTCCAAACAATGTAACTAGCATGTAGTAATGGCATAGGCTAAGCATCTCAAGACCGGTCAGACATAAGCAACGTACATGCCATAAGTACATCCAAGACGGAGCATCCAAATGCTTTGCAAAGTGAGCTCAAGCTCAACCAACGATCCAAAATCAAAACCAAGCTCTATGTCGAGCCCCAAGTGTTAATACATCACCATATATGCCTGAAACATAGCCCGAAAAGCATAGGCATAAGTATACATGAGTAAAATGACTTCAGTCCAACTATGTATAGCAATAATTTACTATTCAAAACTGAGAATTTCAGCACCAAAATCATCTCCAAATGGTTGCCAAAAAATAGGCATACATTCCCCTAACATCCGAGCATCAAATGGGACCAACCGGGCATAAATGACAATGCCAAACAAGATGTAGCATCAAATGTTAGTGTAACACTGTCATAAACTGCATGTGGATTGTTATGACAGTCCCAAAATAGTGTTAAATCAGTCAAAATGCTATGCCAACACATCAACCATCAAAACCAAGCATAAAAGCATGTTCATATGCCTGAAATGGAGCCTTTCCAAGTGCCAATGGAGGGGGAGAGCTGCTGTTGTGATTGTTAATGCTGAAGACACATATAGGAGGGCTGTGTGATTCCACCAACTATAAATGCTGGTCCTGGGGCTGCAAAAAATGGTGGCCAAGCTTTGGAGAGGTCCGGTTAAAGCCAAGGAAGGCCTCAAACAAGCTCCAGCAAGTCTTGTTCAAAGGCAAGTGAGATATGAAGCAAGGGAGATTCAATGGTGGCTGCCCCAATCTTGTTTACAGCCTATGAGACTTGAGAACTGAAGTAAACCCTGAAGAAAATGATCAAATACCTCTGATGTAATGCCTTGAAGGTGCCCAACAATGCCAGGAAGGTGCTTGGGAAGCAGGGGAGTGACTGGAGCTTGAAGGAGTCGGATATGGTTGCCAAGAAGGAGACCCAATGCAAGTAGGGAGTCGATGGGATGCTGAGAATGCCATGAACTAAGTTCAAGAGTTGCAAAGAAAAGCTCTGATACCAATTGAAAGGGAGCGACGGATCGAAGGTTGGAATCGAGAGCTATGGCAGGAGAGCAAGAGCAAGAAAGGGAGAGACTAGAAATGGGAACTCCAACAGTCACAATGTGTGACCGGGCCTTCCTTTATTCAAACTGTCACTAAAAGAATAAAGAATAAAGTGATGGTGACGGGCGCCCGCCACCTGCAGTGTGTAGTGGTGGTGACTGTCAGTGTAGTAATACACAGGCGGCTAGGCAGAGGCACCTTTAACCCCAACACTTATTGATTTAAATCTTGGTCTATTGATGGGGTCTTATGCTGAAGGTTGATTGAATGGATTCATCCACTACTTCCCATCAACATTAAAGAGGTAATTCTAGTACTTTCAGCTTAATCTCTTTTTTTATCCAATTGTTGAACCTGTCCTATTGTTCATAAGATAGATTAAGTGTAGTAGAACCTCTTAATTTCTATTGAAGGCATGTAGAATTCAGCCCAGGATTGATTATGATTGTTTGATGAGTTCTTTTCTGCCCATTCAAATGTTGAAGCTCAATTGATTGTATAAATGCTATTCACTACCTACTTGACTTGGATTTTTATTGAATGGTTGAGCATTGATGCTATAGGACTGAAATAATGATGAAAATGGTAAGTGGGAACATTGTAAAAGCAGCGAGTCATTGCAAAAGGGTAATGCCCTATCCATAGCCTTTTCAATTTAGCCATTTCCCAATACCCACTTGCATCTCATCAAAAGTTCAAAGGCTTTTTCAGTCAATGCATAGCATCCTTGTTTAATTAGCCATTAGAATGTACTTGCCATGTTGGTTCTTGGGAGGAAAAGCGGATGCTAGGCAAGCTGGGAAGACAAAAGAGAGGTGACCCTCCCTTCTTGATTAAGACCCTAAAGGGGTGCACAACCTGGCTTGAGGTGGAACTTTGCACACCCCTGTTGTCTCGAAGCCCATGCTATTTTCAAATTTACGTACAGGTACATTTCCATCATCAAAGTATGGCCCAAGTACAGCATTGATCAGCAATAATCAGGGTTCCATAAGTGGTTGGTGAACCATTGGAAGAGGGACAGAGCATCTTCTATTTTTAGGACACCTATAAGTGTTTGACAGCTAAAATAATAGGTATATATCCATCTACAGGTTTTTCTTGAGCCCTACAGGTGCCCCATAATCCTCTCATGGTTGCTACAGTGGTTTACAAGGGTTTCCCTCACTCAGGGTATTTCTACAGGGTCAAATAGAGTTTCCCAGGGTGTTAACAAGTTGTAGGAATTCTCTAGACAGGTACACAATTCCTACTACAGAAAATTATGTCATGATCTGATTTGGGACCTTAATGGCTTGATTTGAAGAGGGGATCCTAATCTCCTAATTGAATAAAAAAGTTTGTAGTTCTGGCATCGGGAGTAAAAGTTATGGCCAATTTACTTACAGGGGGTCTAGTGGACTGCACCTAAACAGGCTGTCTGGAATACATTGTTTAAGTTCATTCTAACTATATACCTTATTGCAAGTTGAGATATTATTAAATCTGTATATTCCCATATAATAAGCTTTCCATAGAGATATTAAGCATTGGGATTGGTGCCATATTTAGAGAGAAACAAGGGGTTAAGTAACAAACTGTCTACTACTACAACACTGTTACCTAATGGCCAGGAATAAGAAGAAAGACCCTATTAGTGAGGCATTGAATGATGGTGTTAGAGATTTCCAAGAGGATCAAATTACACAATTGAAGCCCATAATGTTGATCAAGTAGATGAAGAAATGAGCATTGGGATTGCTCATAGCATGCATCAATGACAGCAGGACATACATCAAGAGCATGCAGGGAGTGATTATTTCCTATTGTCAAAAGAGTTAGGACATGTGAATGAAGGCCTTTCTAAGGATTTGAAGGCTTTGAATGAAGGATTAACCCATATGAATCAAGTTTTGTTGCAAGGGATGGCACAAGTAAACCAAGGAATCTTTTATTTGCACAGCAAAGCAATAAATTCTTATTTCAAGAGCTTATCTCAGCCATAAAGGAAATCGGAAGCAAACCACAAAGTGAACCTCAAAATATTGAAGACTCCCATGCGATTCCCTTTGTTGGTAATCCTTCCCATACAAACAAAGAAAAGTCTCAGCGAGTAATGCACACCTTTGAAAGGGGAGAGCCATCTAGAGTCAGGGGCAACCAGAATCCTTCACAAATTCATGGTATTCATACCCCAAGGCCTCAGTTTAGCAGTCCAAAGGATAATCATAGACATAAAGGGGAACATGACAACACTCAATGGGACAATGATTATCATGGATGTGATCCCTTCTACAAGAAATTTTATCATCAGCCCTCAAATGCACAAAAAGGAAATGCAGTCAATAATCAAGGTCATGAAGGTGGAAGGCATGATGAGCGAAGATTAGCCCATGACATTCCAAGCCAAGAGCATGTTTCAAATGGACAACCCTCATCTCATGGTTTTGAACCACTTACTTTTAAACAAATTTCATGGAATAAAGATTCATGGAGACAACAATCTCATGGGCAACCATCTTACAATGAAAAAGAATGTAAAGATAAGATCAATATCACTAATTTCAAAGGAGATAATGCATCACCTTCAGAATGGGAGGAGTGGATCAATAAGCTTGAATTGTACTTCACCCTTTACCCTAGAAGTGAAGAGGCCAAAATTTATTTTGCTGCTCTTCATCTTGAAGGTTATGCCCATACTTGGTGGTGTTACATGCAAAAGATTGGGCAAAGTTTTGACTCTTGGGAGGAGTTCAAGCAAGCAATGATTGATGTTTTTGTGTCTCCTTTGAAAAAAGAAAGGTTTCAAAGAAGATGGTATACGTGTGCTCAAAGGGGAATGTCTATTAGAGACTATTCCAATGCCTACTTGAATCCTTACATGTATGTTTCAGATTTTGCTAAGCTGAATAAATACATTTTTGGTCTTGACCCTGCCCTATCATCGAAGGTAGGAGCTCAACAACCAAAAACATTACATGAGGCCATACAATTGGCTGAAAGATACTCTTTGAAGTACAAAAGGGATGCATGAGATTTTCAGCAAAGAAGTATGGGTAATAATGTTTCCAATCAACCTATAAAGTATGGGCAAGTTTTCAGCCAATCAAGAGACTCTTTTAGATAGGAAAACAGAGGTTACAACAGTCCAAACAGTTATAACAGCAAAGTTCCAACATTTCCCATGGTTTATGCCTCTAAACAAAGTGGAAATTTTGTACCAAAACAGGGGCAAACTTTTAGAAATGTGGCTGAGCCAAGAAGTACTTTTTCAAGAGCTGAAAATGCTCCTAAATTGCCCCAAAACAATTTTAACAACAACTTCCTTCCTCGCGAAAAACTTCGGAAAATGCATGTAAAAGATTATGCTTCAAGTGTGGGGAGAAGTGGTCACAAGATCATAAGCTAAAGTGTAAAACTAAGAACTCAAAAATCAACATGATTATCACTCAGGAAGTGGAAGTTGAAGAAGAAGAAGATCAAGAGGGAAATTTACTGCATGTTGATGCATGCCCAATGATTGAAGAGATTCATGAAGGAGAGCATGCCACCAACGAAGAATTCTATGATCCCATGGATGAATTTCCTTTTGATCTAGGTGGTAATCACGATTCTCATGTTTCCTTGTATACTATCTCACATGATACATGGATCAGGTTGCAAAGGGAAAAATACACTTAGACTGAAAGGTTTCATTAATGGCAAGGTTACACATATTCTAGTGGATACGGGCAGCACTCATAGCTTCGTCAACACCAAATCTTTGAATGGGCTGAAGTTGCTACTCATTGATATGGATTCTTCCTTGCGGATACAAGTTGTCAACGGTGCATATGAGTCTAGTAAAGAAGTGTATCCATGTACCTCAATTGAGTTATCGCCCCTCTTGCACAATAAAAGTGGATTTGATAACTTTGGATATGGGGCCTATTGACATTGTCATTGGTTGTAATTGATTGAAAACACTTGGAAAATTTACCTTGGACTTGGAGCAAATGCTAATGGAATTTTATTGGCAAGGATAGCACATAGAGCTGAAAGGCATAGACCACAAACAAATAGAACTCATCTCCATGAAGAAATTGCGAAAAGAAATCAATGCAAAGTCATGCATCTTCACTCTTTTTCTTGCGAAAGTAGATGAAGGACAATCAACAAATTAGCCATCTTGTTCTTTAAGGAAAGGGATCCAAGATTAGAAGAGCTATTGGAGGAATACAAGGATTTATTTCAGCCACCATCATATTTACCTCCAAAGCAAGAGGTTGACCATCCTATTGACTTGTTGCCCAATACAAAACCCATCAACAAACCTCCCTATCACTTGTCCAAGTTCGAAAGGGAAGAAGTGGAGCGTCAAGTCAAGGAATTGCTGCAAATGGGTTTAACTTAGCAAAGTCAATCCCCGTTTGCCTCTCTCGTATCTTAGTAAAAAAGAAGGATGGATCATTTCACATGTGTATTGATTATTGGGATTTGAACAAGTCAACAGTCAAAAATAGGTATCCTATTCCCCGAATTGATGATCATTTGGATGAGCTTAAAGATGCAAAAGTCTTCACCAAAATAGATCTTCAATAGGGTTATCATCAAATTTGAATGAAGGAAGGAGATGAGTTCAAAACAACCTTTAGAACTGAAAGAGGGCTATATCACTTCTTGGTTATGCCATTTGGACTATCCAGTGCACCCACTACTTTTCAAGCTCTCACGAATAAAATATTGTAGCCCTTCTTATTCTTGTTTTCTTTGATGATATTCTAATCTATAGTAAATCCAAGGATGAGCATTTGAAGCATATGAGAGAGGTCTTCGACACTTTACGAAGACACACACACTCTTTGCCAAGATGACGAAGTGTTCTTTCATGGAAGATGAAGTTGAATACTTAGGTCATGTTGTGGGAGAACAAGGGATTAGAGTGGACCCCAATAAGGTAAAATGTATCAAAGAATGGCATACTCTTACGAATGGAACCTCTTTGAGAGGATTCCTTGGGTTGTCATCCTTCTATAGAACGTTTATCAAGAATTATGCTCACGCGGTGGCTCCATTGATGGATAGGCTAAAAAAGGAAGCTTTCTTTTGGGACTCCATCACCGATCAAAGTTTCAATGAGCTGAAATCTCTTCTAATTTCAGCACCTATCCTTGTATGTCCGGATTTCTCTAAGGAGTTTATCATATGTGCGGATGCTAATGGAAGAGGAATTGGGGTATTTTATCATATATGCGGATTTCTCTAAGGAGTTTATCATATGTGCGGATGCTAGTGGAAGAGGAATTGGGGCTATTTTATGTCAAGATCATGGAGTTATATTTTATGAGAGCTGAAAGTTTGATGACAAGGAGTGTCAATTACATGTTTATGAGCAAGAGATGTTAGCAATATTGCATGCTATTAAAAAGTGACATCATTACATTTATGGCAGCCATTTCAAGGTAAAAAACAATCATCGTGTGCTAAAATATTTTCTTTCACAACCAAGCAACTAAGATGGTTAGCTACTCTTCAAGGATATGATTTTGAAATATCTTATATGGTTGGAAAAGACAATGTGGTGGCGGATGCCTTATCAAGAATGTGGGCATGTTCCATTTCTACCATTTCAACCGTGCATAAGGATTGGATCCATGATATTCAAGAAGAGTATTTGCTTGATGAGCAAGCATCAAAGATGATGAAGGAATTTCAGCAAGGCGAAGAAGAAGAGTATCCAAATTTCAAATGGCACAACAATCTTTTATGGTATCATGGTAGAGTATTCTTGACACCACAATCTTTTTTCAAAGACTCTATCTTGCATGAGATGCACTCTTCACCCTTAGCCGGGACATCATGGATTGTTCAAAACATTTGATAATATCCATAAGAGTTTCTATTGGAAGGGAATTTGGAGGGATGTTAAGGATTTATGTTATGTAATGTCTACCGTGTCAACAAAAAGAAAGATTCCTCTCTTCTACCTAGTGGTTTACTTCAACCACTTTCTATTCCTCAAGGCAAGTGGACTGATATTACAATGGATTTTATTGTGGGCTTACTTACAACAAAGCATGGGTGGAATAGCATTTATGTGGTGGTGGATCGGTTAAGTAAATCAGCTCATTTTATCCCTACCAAGGCTCAATTTACAGCAAAGAAAGTGGTTGAACAGTTCATGGAAGGTGTTTTTAAGCTTCATGGTATGCCATTGAAGATAGTATCGTGATACTAAGTTCATGGGAAGATTTTGGACGAGTTTATTCACTTCTATGGGAACAATTTTGACTCCTAACACGGCATATCATCCCCAAATCGATGGCCAAACGGAGTGCGTCAATAAATGGTTGGAAGTCTATCTTTGATACTTTTGCCATGACACTCAAGCTTTGTGGGATCATTGGTTACATCTTGCTGAATTCTGTTATAATAATACTCATCATATGAGCATTGGCATGTCACCATTTGAAATGCTTTATGGATATAAAGTGCAAATACCTTCAGTCCTTTTTCATGAAGACATGAATCCACAATCCAAGGTTGAAGTTGAGAAAATGGAAGCTCTTATGCATCAATGCAAGGAAAACATTCGGAAGGCACAAGATGTTATGAAGGCTTATGCTGATGAAAAGCAGAGACCTTTGGAGTTTGAAGAAGGGGATTGGGTATTCCTCAAAGTGCCTAAATCTAGGTATGCTTCTCTCAAAGGCAGTCATAATAAGTTGGCTCATCGTTACTATGGGCCTTATTAAATCCTCAAACGACTTGCTGAGCTTGCATACAAGCTTGATTTGCCTTCTTCAACAAGGATTCATTCTACCTTCCATGTTTCCCAACTTAAAAGATATATGGGTCCATCCATAAAGGTTTTAGAAGAGTTACCTCCCATGGATGAAGATGGTCTTATCATTTATGAGCCTGAAAAGGTTATTGGCAAAAGAGAAAAGGTTTTAAGGAACCGTTCACTGCTGGAGTACCTTATTAAATGGAGAGGTTTGCCCATGGAGGAGTCTACTTGGAAACCATCATCATACCTTGATTCTTTTCCATGGCTTTTGCATGAAATAAAGTAATATCTGAATAGGACAACTTGCTGTATTAAATTTCTCTCATAAAAATAATTACTCTATGGTCATCAAAGTTGGATTTTTATGGCATGGCTGGAAACTAGGGATTGTCCTCTACATTTCTGTAGCTCATCATGATGATTGGACATTCCTTCTTCAAGTTATGGCCATTCTTGTGCAGTAGCATGTTTTGGATAGTTTCCAACAGTATATTTAAATTTCATACATATACTTCATTGATATATGAGATCTTCTTCAGCTTGGAGTTTCATTCAGCATGGATTCATCACTTACAAGCTATTCTGTAATCTTTCTTCATTAATTGTCCCAATTTTAGCTTTGAGGACAAAGCTCTTTTAGGTCGGGATGGCTTGTAATAAAGCATAAATGCCTTAGTCTAGGGTAAGTAAAAAAGGTGAAGGTGTAACATGTGTAGCATCTTTTTGCCATTTTACAAACATTACTTGTTTGAGGTTTCAACCTCCCACAAACTAAGAGGGTGAATACTCTTGGCCACCATAGCTTGGGCTGGATACCTTGCTGCAGCCTCTCATCATTTGATTCTCAACCAACATTGGTAATATCATTTCTTGCCAAGCCACCTTAGCTCTATGGATACTTGACATTTTATGTCTATTTCTTGTATTCTTAGTTTAAAAGCTTGCTGTGAAATTTAGCTTAATTATACATTTCCACAATTAGCACTATTTGGAGGAACATGAATATGACATGCAAGTTTTCAGTTTCAATAGTTACAAGGATTTTGCACTTCCCTATAAGTGCTTGTGGGTGTCCCCCATAAGGACTAAGAGTTGCATTAGTTGGTGTGAGATCTGGTTGGCCTAGTAGGGTCCATGCTTCATAGGTCAAGATATTAAAATTTGCCCCTTCATCGATGAGAGCATCAACACAATGCTCTCCTTTTGTGGTGAGTTTGACCCTAAGATATGTAGACGATACTATGTCTTCATCTTACGGGTCTTGGGTTGTAAATTTAAGCCTTCTGATGCATGCCTTTGAGTTCCCAACTGCACAACCAGATGTGTGTTCTCTACTGATGTATTGGGTCATCTGTGCAGTGCCGTCCAAGATGCATCTATTATCAGGACTGTCATGTCTAGTCATCCTAACAGTTGTCTTTTGATGTTGTTCCATTCTGCTTTGACTAGATGTGGTCCAAATGCAACCTATACATGTTTTTGTGGTGTAGCCTCTTTGCCCTTATTGGCTAGATTGGCCCATTGAGGTTTTAGGGTTTTTGTTTGTCATCTTTGTTCGGTATGGGCTTTTGGTTGCTGTTTTGCAAGTGAGAATTGATGCTTGTGTAGAGCCCTTAATACACTAAGATCTAATTTGGAGGACCTGTCACGGTGCATGTTTTTTCTCCAACCTACTTAGGGAAAGGTGCGGAGAGGGCAGAGCCTCTCTATAGGGGTTTGGGGGGGGCAATCCCCCCCAACCTGCAGGGTCGTTATACTAAACACCATGCACAATTTGAAGGAATGTTTGTAGCCAAGTTTTGAACTACTTGCTCTAGATTTCAATCTAGTGATAGATCTATGATGTTCCTTTTGGCTATGTATGGTCTCAAGGTCAATTTCAGGGTCTATAGGTTAAAATTTTAACAAAATCCAAATTCGGCCCAACAGGTTCAAATTGCAAGGGCCGAATGTCCGATTCGGCCTGTCCGAATGGTTGAGGGCTGAAGGCAATTGGTCCGAGTGTTGAACTCGGATAATCCGAGTGTAGTTGTTTTAGGGCCAAATTAGGTGGACCGAGTCATTAGGGCCGAGGGCCGAGTGGTTCATCTGAATGGGTTTGGACTGAACGGCTAAGGGTCGAGTCAATTGGGCTGAGTGTTTAGTGTCAGAATGGTGAACTCGACTGGGCCGAATGTCAGCTTGTTTGAGTGGGATAGGGTCGGGTCGACAAGGCCGAGGGCCGAATATTAAGTTGGTCTGAATGGTTGACTCGAACGGGCAGAGCGATGAGGGAATCAAGTGGACCGAGTGGTGGAGATTTGAGAGTCAGGTGGTTTGAGGGCCGATTCTAGGACTCGGCCCAAAATCGCTATCACTCAGACATGCCGAGGGTGCAACACGTTTTTCGTCGAACTCCACAGAAATCATTGCGTCGAGCGATTGAGGCCTTTCTACTAATCGAGCACCTCTAGATCCTAGCTACTCATGTAGGGGAATGTGTGGAATTACTTGTAATGGGGCAAAGAACTCGTCGATGGCAAGATCGAAGCAGGTCCACACAATGAAGCTCTCTCTCCCTCTCTGCAGCACTCTTGAAACCTTGTAATGCAAAATGTGGTCTTCCTTGCCACTCCTGGTCTCTTATTACCCTTCCCAGGCCTACATTCACCTTAGTCTTGCTCCTCTTACCAATATTTAACCCAAAATTTCATTTTTTGCCCTTCTTTTCCCTGTTTCAGTCTATTATACACAACAAAAAACCCTAATGTGTGCTCTAATGTTTTGCTCCCTACCTAAATGTAAGCAAAAATCATAAAGGAAATATCTACACTACTCCAACCTACATTTCCAAATCCAAAAAACCAAAATCCTACTCGATAAGGAGATCGAATACCTCTTCAAAATCCCTCGCTTCCTACCTATCTACCTCAAGCACCGGTTCAGGGAAAACCCTACTTCAATGCTCGATTCGAAGCATGTAAGAACTCAAGGCTTGAATCCATTGGGCAATGGAACCAAAATGTAGAGGCGACTAACTGCCAAGACCAATGAACCGCTTATTGCTTCAAGCGTTCCAAGCCAAGCACTGATGTCTACCTCTCACATAGCTGACGTGCCATCCATCTCTACGAGTGTAGTAAGCTTACATCCATACCCAATCGAATTACCTCTTCTCTCGAGCACTCTGGTAGCTCCATGATCCAAGTGCAAGCTTCAAACAAGCTCCATCCTCAAGCTCCATGCTCCAAGCTCCATTGCCGCGAGAAGAGAAGAGAAGAGAAGAGAAGAGAAGAGAAGAAGAGAGGAGAAGATTGAGAACTCCTCCTCCAAGGTTCCTCACCCTCAGACACACACTCACTCACACTCTCACACTTCCTCTCTCAAGCACAAGCTCAAGCAAGCAAGCAAGAAGAAGAAGAAGAAGAAGAAGAAGAAGAAGAAGAAGAAGAAGAAGAAGAAGAAGAAGAAGAAGAGGAGGAGGAGGAGAGCTTCTTTTGGCCACACACAAGAATGAGCTACTCATTCACTTTTCAACTTTATATACAAAACCCTAAGTCCCTTTTGGGCGGTCATCCATCCCCTTTTTTACATGGTCAGCCTGGCGTAGGCCCTTTTTCCCATTGTCCTCCTATCTTCCCAGCTTCCTTCCTACCGCCCATCTACTTTTACAAATTGCATGAGCACTCTTAAAATAAATTATGATGTGCCTTGCACTCGTTTACAAAAGTATTGACTTGCACTTTTCTTGTGCGCCTCTTTCCTTGATTTAGGACTTTTTTGCACCTCTTGTGTTTCCATATTTTTCATGGTGTGCCTTCATGTTCCGTTTCACTTTTGCCTTAGCATTGTCCTTCGCTTTAGATTTTTCGGATTTTCCAGCTTGTTCGTTTGAGGGTTAACAATTGGATTTCTTTATTTACAAAAAATCTTTTAAAATCTTAAAGTTCTTTCAAATTGCAAAGGGTAGCCGTTTAATCTCAAAAGGGGTGGGGGGGGGGGGTGGACAAACCACTATAAAAGATGCCCTTCACATTGATTCTTTAATACTTTGGCTCTTTTCTTGTGTGATGATCCTTCTGAAACCACAAATATATTTCTAAATCCTTGTTTTTGTGTAGATGAGAGTTTTAGACTATTCATATGTAGGAAATGAACTTTATTTTGCAAACTTTCTAGTGGATTATTCACACACAATGGCATTTATTAAAGCCTATTCCTTGTGCATCAGGTTTTTTCTACCATGTGGATCCTTCCAACACCAACAAAGTTAATATGGAGAATATGAAATCATGTATTTCTGAAATTTCCTTATAACAACAAATCGTTCTTCTTCAGAATAATTTGAATGCAATTACACATGCACTTCAAGGGTGTGAACATCAACAAAATTCTATGGATTAAAACAAAGACGGTTGTATTGCTCGGATCCTAAAGGGTGTGTTTGATACTCAATAAATTAAGAAGGACCAAAAAATAAGTCGTTGTCTTTCCAATTTTCTAAATTTGATGGAAAAAAGGATTGAAACTTTATTTTGTCTTGGTTGAGCTAGTTTGATGATTATTTTTACAAAGAAGCTTTTCTCAAGAAGGATAAAATCAAGTGCATAACTTGTTATTTGACGAATAAAGCTTCATTTTGATGAATTAACCTACACCATAGCACTGATTGACTGAGGACATGGACCAACTTTTAGGAAAAAGTTAAAGAATATTCTCTTTCATTCCATTTTTATGTTCAAGCAAGGTATAATTGGCCTAATTTATCTTGGCAAGAAGGCGTTAATGTTTTTATCTACACGAAAGATTTTGGCAAATTCTTTTACTATTGTGCATGCTTGAGATAGTTTTTGAGAGTAGCTACAAGAAAATGGAAGCATAGTAATAATGGTTTCTGATGAGATTTAGTGGTGTCATTAAAAATGTCACTATATATAGTGATGTAAATAGCAATACTTTGTGATGCGTATAGCACTATGAGAAGTAGTACATTAAATTTTTGGTAGTTCACACTATTGAGATATAGTGATGTAAATAGCAATACTCTCTGATGCATATAGCACTATGAGAAGTAGTACATTAAATTTTTGGCAGTTCACACTATTGAGATACATTTAGCAATTTACAAATTGTCAAACTTAGTGTAGTGGATCTCACAAAAGAGATAAGGATATCCTCCATTGAATTTGCAAGACAAGGAGCAGTGAAGACGATCTATCTCTTTGAAATACTTATCCACAAGCATGATCATGATACAAACTCATCTCCTAATATATCTTAAGGACAAAGTGGAGATTACAAGACTAGTCCATACCCAATAAATCTTCATCTTGGAGTAGTTGATGAAAACCTTGAAAGGCTTTGTGCAATAATGAGCTTATCCAAAGGGCAACATGGCTAAAGATTTTGGCTAGTATCAAAAGTATCCAATAGGCTCATCCAAGGGGCAACATAGCTGAAGATTGGCAAGAGAGTTGATGGCAAGCCACAGATTTGAACATTATAGTGGATGAGATGGAGTATTTTGGTAACCTACAAAGTGTTATTTCAATAGATTATCATAGCTTCTCTATGATCCTATTCGATGTACACTGTTTAAAGTGGTATTGGAAGGAGCAAGGGAAACCATTCAACAAGTGCCATTTGGATTCTTGAAGGTAGATTCCAAGAAAAGATGGAATGATTCTTGCAATACATTTGTCTTTTTGAGTCAATGTGAGCAAGTACTTGACCCTTTTTAAAAATTTTACCATAGCATAAAAAAGTCACAAATACTTTTTTTTCCCTTTACAACACACTCTTGATTGATTTAAAATATGTAATCTTCTACCCAAACCTATGATAACCTCCATGGTGGTATGTTGTGTATGCAACGCCTTGGTCGTCTTGAGTATATGATGAAAGCAATGTCCTTAGCATGGACATGGAGAGTATGTAGGTTGAGGAGTTGTTGTTTTGGGGGATGGAGGATGAGAAGGGCTTACAACATGCAGAGGAGACAAGCAGAGGCAAATCAAGGGGAAGAGATAGAAGTACAAGGATTCTTTGAGAGTGAGGTAGACTCTTTTTTCTACGGGGACCTATGTATATCTTTTGATGCATGTGGAGCTATGCCAAGAGCTTATCATGGAGCCATAGGATCGGTTGTATTTGCATCCACTTGTTATCAAATTTGTCGACTATTCCCTTATATTGGTATTTTATTACATGTTTTTTACCTTTACATGCTTCTTTGCAAAGATATGTTATCGTGCCTCACTTTTACCCTTATATTGATTGTGCTAGTATAGTTTTTTTGCTATGTAGGTCACTACAGACGATCCAAAAACTAGGATGGAACCGAGGGTACACATATGAGGAGCTATATGAGATCTTGATGCATATGTCTCCAGATCAAATGGCACAAGTAAACCAAGAGTTATCTTGATCGACGCCTAGCCGTTTTCGTATTCTACCTCAGCACGCCTTGACGTATCAATCTCTAGCAGGCAGAGTTGACAATCTAGGCTAGCCACGAAGGGAGGCTCAAGGATATCTCACTCAACCAGTGAGGTGGTGATTGTGGTGGATGCCTCGAGGATCTATAAACTTCCTCTCCTCCTTGTTTTAGGGGTGATTTTGGGGGTGCTACGGATATATCCATGTTGTGACCCCATGATTGGTTGCTACTCCTTATTTCTATGCTGATTCTAGGGAGGATGGCTTAACTGCTTTACTACAGAGACACCAATATAGTATCCCCATCCCGTCGATCAAATGGATGCTTATCACCTCTTTTCTACATCTATAGGTACATCCAATTCCTTGACTCTAGGTTTGGCTCAGGTGTTTAGGGTGGCACTCCTTATGGGTGCTACCCTGAGAGGTACCACCCTTGCAGGTATATTAAACATAGTTTTTGTGATGCATTGTGTACTCTAGATTAATCTTTGGTTGTTTATATTACAAAGTCCATTCAATGATCCATTGTATCAAGACGAGCTCTTGGATGGTGAGGAGCAGTAACAATCACTTGGATTCATGGAATACACATTCCTTCCTTTTTTGGGCATGTGCTCCATGCATGCTCTCTCTATGTAGCTTTCTTTAGATACATGTCTCATTCTTTGCATGGAGTTGCATTTTGTGATATTTATGGATATATTTTTCTGTTTGATTTCTTGTCTCTATTAGTCTATGTAGTTCTACAAAATCTCATCGTTAATATTGTACTTATTTGGAAATTGAATCAATGGACTCATTCTTTCTAGTATCTTAGAATGTATATATTTGGATAATAGTTGTATATTCAATTCATAAATGATTTATGGAACATTGTTTAGTATATGTGGCTGGAAGGTGGCATGCATGCCCTACCACCCAATTTTGTTTTCTTGTAACTATCATTATTTGTGTTGTAAATAAACCTGTGTGTTATTATTTGTGTCACAAATACTCTTGAAATTGTTGCTATTTCCATCGCAACTGCCACTATTTGCATTGCTATATAGTGATGCAAATAGTGTAATGTCCCCATTACTTAGTTTATTTTAATAAACAATGTGCATATACATTTCGAAAGTTGATTTATGTTGAAAACAAAATTATATTTTTAAAACTAACTCTAACTATGAAGATAATAATAATTATTAACGAGGTATTATATGCCAGCTCATGGAAGGAAGGCTTGAGAAACCCTCCCAAGACAAGCTTACTAAAATTGTGTTTGTAGTATAGAACAACAAAAAGAACTAGCCTAGTGGATAGTCACTTGGCAGTTAAGTGCACTTGGGTGATGACACTGTAAGAATAGGTGACCTCCTGGAAAGCTTTTCCTACAACTAGTGGGAGTTTCTCATACACATCCAATGGCACCAACGAAGCCTTTGCAGCTCGTTTGGCAAGTATGCCAAGGCTAAGATGCCAAGAACTATGCCTTGGTCACCACCTTAGTCATTGTGAACCTTAGAGTGACACCCGCCTGACGATGCGATGCATGGTGCTCACTCGTATATTTGTAGATTTTTATATTCATGCTACAAAAATGGATCCCCCTCTCTAATATCATTGATGATATCATCAAAAATGCTAAAAGCAAAGCAGTCTCTTTTTACACTCCCCTTCGATTACTATATAAACAGGGGTACAGTGTCACGTCAAAACAACAACACATGCGTATATTCATAGATTTTTATCTTCACGCTACAAAAACGGAGCCCTCTCTCTAACAACATCAATGATGTCATTGAAAATGCTAAAAGCAAAGGTTCCCTTTTTACACCCCCCCTCCGATTACTATATAAACATCGATGATATCATCGAAAACGCTAAAAGTAAACCATTCTCTTTTTACATCCCCCCCTCCAATTACTATATAAATAGGTGTAGAGTGTCACGTTAAAACAACAACCCATGTGTATATTAATAGATTTTTATCTTCACGTTACAAAAACGGAGCCCCCTCTTTGACAACATTGATGATGTCATTGAAAATCCTAAAAGCAAAGTGTTCTCTTTTTACACCTCCCCCTTTGATTACTATATAAATAGGGGTAGAGTGTCACGTCAAAACAATTGATGTAGAAGTCTCTCTATTGTTGATGCAACGAAGCTCTACTACAATCAGTCGAGCCTCTCTCTCTCCACATGTACGTGGAAGCGCTGCTCAAATCCATCAAGCTTCTTCCATGGCTCCCAAAAGACGTTGAGATGCTGAGGGAGGTCATGCACTCGGAGAGCTTCCAAACGCAATGAAGTATTGTGCTGAGGGAACTCAACACGAAGCTGAAGTGTAAGCAGAAGTTACCTCCAAATCCATTCAACTCGAAGCACTGGTTGTTCCACAACAAACCGAGGTTGCAGTCATAAACCATAATCACGATGGATGGTCGAACAGACATAAGAAAAGGATTACTTTTAAGTTATTAACTCTAAAACTTCCTAATTTTTCTATTGCTAGAAAAGCCCATAGGATAATTCTATTACATAGATTATGATTAGTTAGAATGTACTTAAACTTACAAAAACATGTTAGTATTATCAATTGCTTTTTAGGAAAGAACACGAAAATTGATGAGAGGATAGAGTCTACGTATTGCATACATTGACAAGTGTGTTAAAAATGTTTTATGGTTATGAGATTGCTTTAGGATTTGTGAATGATGAATTATGTCTCTTATGATTTCATGCTTGCATAGTCAGATGAGTTGTGGATTGTGGTGGTTCGGGACGTTGGGGTCCCCAACCCAATGCTCCCTAACACTCTGCAGAGTGCAAAAAAACTCACATGTGGGTGGGGGTCCTATGATCCCAAGGGAGGTATGTGTTTTTGGTTTTTTTGATCACTTGAGTACCCGAGAGGGAAAAGGGCTGAGTGATAAGTGCCCCTACTATGTAGACGACTCTTGAGGTGCTCAGGAAAGCTTAGAGGGGCTATGAGCTAGTAAATTTCATGTTGACCCGCGAATGGAGTGTGATCACATACAACCCAATCTTGAGGGATTGGAAAGTCCTATCCTAGGCTGGACAATGTCTTTCTATGAAAAGACAGATTTTGTACCACTCTGTGGAGTGATGGTTATACTTGTTATTATGAAATAAAGTGTTTGATTTTTGAATTATTTGTTATGTGCTAAAGATTGAGTTTAGTGAACCTAGTTTAATAGAATAATAAAAGGAAGCTATTTTTTATATGTCTAGACAACATGTAGTATGCTTTGCTAATTAGAAAACTAAAGCAAACCCAATCGAGGAAAGTGGGAGCTTCGATCATGACGATCGAATGCCTATGGTTGGGTGGACCCGATAAGTCAACAACACTAGATAGAGATGATTAAATCTTGACCCTCCCAATATCGGTAGGATTAGTTACCAGGTTTAACACCGTTCTAGAGGACCAAAGCTGAGATTTTACCTTATGGGTAGGGGATCATGTTACACTCTCCCCCATCTCTCACTCTCTTTGAACCAAGTGCAGTGTTAACCTCACTTCTACCTTTGATTGGTTACAAAGTGGTCTTTCTTAGGTGAGCATTAGATTGTTGTTAGGGGTGACTTGTCCACGCTTTCCTTGTGAAGTAGAACTGAGATTCCCATGTTCAACTAAGTCCTAGGTTTCCCATGGGGAGACTGGATGGTGATGTGCATAGATATGAATTTCGATCGACTACTAAGAGGACTCCTTTGGGTCTGTTGGAGGAGGGACCTCACATATGGTATCAAAGCCTAGGTTTCAAAAGAGCTTTTAGTGTAAGATTAAGTAGTCAACGTATAAAAGGAATTAATAAAATAACCACACATGTTTGAAGAAAACTGTTGTTGATGAGGAAGCTACATGTTTGCAGGATATTTTTCCCATCATGTATCAAGTAGCCTTAGGGTTGAATCATTTCTCATACCACGAGGCTATATTTGAGATAATGGAAATGATATTTATTCCTCCAATTGTATTGCAACCTTATCCTAACTCATGGTACATGAGAGATTTCTAGCAAAGGAATAGGTCACATATGGGGATATATTGTGGGCATAACATCCTTCTTCATTACGAGCTATGGAGGATTTGATGGGCTGAACAACTAAGGATAGTTAAGATATACCTTTTGTTTAGTGCCTTTGTTGAACGGTTACTAAACATTGGGGATGAGCCTATACATGAAACCTGGTGGGTATATCAGAAAGTGCTATAAATAGTACCACATGAGAGAGTTTTTGTAGTGCCAAGAAGGCCTTATTTTGGTATGGGATATTTTGGTTACCCCCAAGAGCCACCATATTATGTTGTTTGCCATGTACATGAGAATCCACCAAGATATGAGAGAATAGAGCATGATAAAATCATGAGGACAGGATCCATGAGATGGTGTGTTGGTAGATTCTAGTATGATCAATATATCTTTGTAAATGCTTTTCATAAATATAAAGTCTTGTTATTATTTTTGAAGAGCGTGAGTTATAAGCTTATGATGATAGTTGAGTTGCTAATGATGAAGTACACTTTACACAATTGATTTTTGAGATCATGTATTCCACTACTTGCCAGTCAAACATGTTGGAATTAAGAGAGAGCCTATTGGCTATCTTAGAGAAGACCCGTCTATGGAGTTGTTTAAGCTTACGAAGGGGCTACAACTGGAGCCCAACCTGGGGACGGAACGACCCTTACTTTTACTTAGACTCAACTCTGTACAAAGATGTGAAAATCCATCTCAAGTTGTTGAAATGGCTTGAAAACCTCAAATTGATAGGACTTTATAAGTACAATACTCTTTGAAAATGATAAGGAAAAAAAATGAAAAAATTGCAATAAGAAATAAATAGGTGTATGACCAATATACAAAGGTTATTTCTCCCGATATGCCCTTACCGGAAGTGTAAAGTCAAAAAATTATGAGCTTCCAGAGTATCCCAATCTCCCGAAATCTTATCGATTCCTAGATATGAAGGCCAAACCACCTCATTTTGTAACAAAGAAGTTACAGAGATAATAAAAATCGCCAACTAGTGTGAATTGATGAAACATACAAGGAACTGCAAGACAATAAGTTTCTTCTCAAGTAGACACCACTACCTAGGTTTAGTGGTGAAGGACCCAAGGTGGAGCAAGATGCAGAAGCTTGGATTGAGGCTATGGATTACTATTTTCTAGTTGCTGAAACTACTATTGCAAATTAGTCCATGACTGCTTGTCTTCATCTTACTGGCAAAGCTAAGCTTTGGTGGAAACAGTTTTGCCGAGATAAAGGAGTAACAAAAGCTTCCCAAACTTGGGAGTAGATCAAAGAAGATGTGAAAGGACATTATCTTATCCCATCTTTTGAATCAATCAAGATGATTGCATTTTACAACTTATGGCAATTAAACTTAACCTTGGAAGGATACTATTCTAAGTTTGTGAGTTTGTGCAAATATGCACCCCCAATGACAGTGTCTCAACAAATTGCAAGGTTCTACCAAGGACTAAATCCACCCTTGGACACTCACCTTGAATAAATGAGACCAACGACTGTCAAAGATGCTTTTATGCAATCAAAGCTAATGGCTAAGGAAATTGCTTGAAATGGCCAAAGGAACCACCCAATAAACAACTATGGAAGGGGTTACCCAAACTGTAGTGTCAACATGGCCAATGCTAGAGGGAATGGTAGAGCTAATGCGATCACCCAATGACCAAATGGGAGATAGGCCACATGCAATGCTACCAATGCAGAAGGATTGGAGACGTAAGGGAAAATTATCCTAACCATCCTCAAAATCCTAACCCAAACTAGGTTGGTGGAAGAGGACGAGGGAATGACAACAACAACCTAGGCCATGGATGTGGAAGAGTAGCTGGTGCTCGGGTAAATACCATGATTGGACAGCTCGATGAATGCACTTTAGGTGAAGAAATTGAAAGAGGATCCATTCATGCTGCCATGGAAAGGAAATGGTCGCACCCATTCCTTTCTTACATGCAAAACAATTAAAAGATTGCATCTAGAATCCAGGGGGATAAGAAAAATGATAGTAGGATTGGCTAGCACGGGAAGGAAATCACCTCGACTGAAACTATAGGGAAACTTCAATGTGAGTTAGACAGCCATATAATTGAAGCAGAATTCCGAATCCTACCACTAGGATCCTACGATTGCATTCTGGGAATGGGTTGGCTCAAGAAGAACAAAGTCTAGATTCTATGTGCTGAAGAGGAAATAATCTTTCAAGTCTTGGAAGGAGAAAATGTAAAGGCATATGGGAAAGCTAGAAGAACTAGAGTCCAACTAGCCAAGGCAAGCTAACTCAGGAAAGGATTGAAGAAAGGTTAACCAATCTACATGATCTGGTTGAATAAGGTAAAAAAGACTAATGAAGAAGGCACTCTACCTTCCTCGATCAATGAGTTCGAGGATGTCTTTCCAAAAGAACTGACTCAACTGCCTTCAAATTGTAAGGTTGATCATGAAATAAAATTGGTTCATGGAGCCGAACCAATATCAAAACGACCATACAAAATGTCTATTCCTGAAGCTATTGAGCTTAAGGAGCAATTGAAGAACTGATAGAGCAAGGAATTATCTGCCCAAGTAATTCACCTTGGGGAGTGCATGTCCTCTTCTAGAAAAAGAAGGACGAAACACTTAGACTCTGCATTGACTTCAGAGGACTAAACTAGCAATCAAGAACAAGTACCCCATACCTAGGAGAGATGAACTTTTAGATTGCCTACACGGAGCCAAGGTTTTTTCCAAGATTGAAGATCTAAGGTCCGACTACTATCAAATCTGAGTCAAGGAACAAGATATCCCAAAGATTGCCTTCAACACTAGGTATGATCCTTATGAATTTTCGGTCATGCCATTCGGATTGATTAATGCCCCTAGCCACATTCAACCATCGTCTAATGCAAGACATCTTTCAACCATATCTAGATGGTTTTGTGCTAGTATTCTTTGATGACCTTGACACATCCAATTTCAACTCACTTGCTAGTTATTTGGTGCTACTCAAACATCTAGTATGGGAAAAGATTCACTATCATGCCACTTCAAAGGAATGGGCTTCCACACATGGCATACAAGAATAAAGATAATCCTCATGATAATTAGTGGACATGAGAAAGACCTAGAGATGCTGCTCTTACAGCAACAAAATGGCAAAAGAGTGATGACAAAGCCCAAACAATCATCAAGCTTGAGCTTGATGACAGTTATACCCACCATGTAGACACATGTGATACATCTCATGCCACTTGGGAACAATTGGACACATTGTTTGGTGTCCAATATAAATATTCAAAATATGGATTGTTGATTGAGTTTTTCACGTTCGACATGAAGGCTAATACATCTCTTGCAACTCGCCTTAATTATATGGAAAGTTTGCTAGCTCAACTTGTAGGAGTTAACTTAAAAATGGAAGAAGACATATGCATTGGAGTCTTGCTCAAAAGTCTTCCTCGAGAATTTGGTAATGTCTCCACCACTAATATGCCAAATCCAAAACTACTAGACATCAAAGTATCACTCCTTGAATGTACTTGCATTAATGCTTCAATCATAAGCTTTGTAACCCTCATGTAACCTACGTACTATAGCCTTTACACACTTAGCAAGGCCTTGTGATAGCCTCTAGCTTTATATGGTTGGTTTTTCCATGTCTACACTTAGCACGATTCTACTCATGATAGCCTTTGTATACTCAATGCTTTTTATGGTTGTGATTGAGGAGGGGTGTTGAGATTTATGCAACCATACTCCTAAGACAACCTCTTTGGATGGAGCAGTAGGGCAAGGGACATGCAACAACTTAGGAGAAGTTGCCTTTATCCCATAGGCACAATGGAAGAAAGTGGTACCATCTTGCAACTATAAAAGAGTCTACTCGACAATCATTTGAATATTAATGCTATTGTACTTTGTACTTAGCTTTAGCATGTTAGTATAGAATACGATGTAAGATTAAGAAATAATTTGAGTATCAAACTCTAATATTAACACTATATAAATTTCGTAAAATTTAACTTGGGAATTGTTGAAAATTTCTCAAAATTTTGCACTCACAATAATTCCCAATGAAGCTCAAGAGAAAATGAATCTTTTCAAGCAAGTTAAACCTTTGGAATTTTATAGGAAAGGCGAGAATGTGGAAGCCGATGCAGAAATTTGGATCGAATCCATGGAAGATTATTTTACTGCTACAAGAACTATCCCAGTCAGCCAAGCCATGATAACTAAGCTAAAATTAATTGGCAAAGCTCGACTTTGGTGGAAGCAATGGTGTCGAGATCAAGGTGTCCTTGAAAATACAATTACTTAGGATTTGCTGAAAGAAGCTGTAAGAGAAAGGTATATGCCTCCAGCTTATTGCACCTAGAAGATGAATGAGTTCTTTAATTTGAAGCAAATGGGACTCACCCTCCAAGCGTATTACTCCAAGTTTGTTTCACTTCTTAAATATGCACCCCCCATGGATATTGTTCAACAAGTGTCCAAGTTCTACAATGGGCTAAATTCTCCTCTGAACAATCGTTTGGAATTAATGTGCCCAATAGACCTCCAAGATGCTTTGATTTGAGCTGCTCCTATTGTGCGAGAAGCACAATTAAAGCCTAAAAATAATCATTTCTGGAACTACAATAACTAGAGCAAAGGAGGATTCAAAGGTCAAGCAAAAAGAATCCAAGGCCAATTTTACCAAGGACAGAAGAAAAAAGCAAAATCCAATGTAGTTGGAAATTTTATTCCTACCCATGGAAATAAGGATAGTTTTAGGTGCTTTCATTGTAATGAGCCATGACATTTAAGAAGAGATTATCCAAAGCTTGGTGGAAACCATCACCAAGGCCAATTTTGAGGTCAAGGCAGAGCTGTGCAAGGCTGTGGTCAAGTAGCTATGGCAAGAGGAAGAACGCCAAATATTACCCTTAAAGAGACCAATAGGGAGAAAGACCCTACTATGGAAAAAGATATTGAAAGAGCAACTGTTCATGGTGCATTCCACAGGAAAGATCCAAATTGTCAATATTTGGTAGTACAGACACCAACTAGTCATTGAGGTAAATCATTTAAAGTTTTGATTGACTGTGGAAGTACACAATCATTTATTTCACCCAAGTGTGCCAAGAAGTTAGGAATAGATATAGTAAATGCATCAAAACTACTTGTGGAATTAGCAAATGGAAAGGAAGTACTTTCTACATTGCAAACTGCCAAGGTAGAGTTTAACCTAGGAGAAAACCTTTCAAGTATGAGATTCAGAGTAATGAACTTAGGAGCTTATGAATGTTTACTAGGAATGGATTGGCTGATTCCCAATTATGCTCATATGCATTGTGGAAAAGGTCAAGTCACATTTCATGACCTGAACTGTGAAATAGCAACTACACAAGGTGAAATAGGGAAACCTAAAGTTCATCAATTAGCAAAAGCTTATCGAATTTTGAAAGGATTGAAGAAGGGATTACTTGTTTACTTGACCAAGCTTAACAAGGTAAATTAAGATGGTTAGACAGAAGAAGAACCATCCTAGTTAAAAGAGTACATCGACATATTTCCTAAAGAGCTAATTGAGTTACCTCCGGAAAGAGAAGTCGATCATGAGATCAAACTTATTCCAGGAGCCGCTCCAGCTGCAAAAAGACCTTACAAAATGTATATTCTTGAAGCCATCAAACTAAAAGAGCAACCCAAAAAACTACTAGAACAAGGGTGTATTCGGCCAAGTAGTTCACCATGGGGAGCCCCAGTATTATTCCAAAAGAAGAATGATGGAACTCTTCATCTTTGTATCGACTATCGAGGGCTAAACTAGGTAGCAGTGAAGAATAAGTACCCTATCCCAAGGAGCTTCTTGATCATCTACAAGGAGCAAGGATCTTTTCTAAGGTCAATCTTCGGTCAGGATATTATCAGATCAGAGTCAAGAATGAAGATATTCCAAAGACCACCTTCAACACAAGATACAGTCATTTTGAATTCATTGTGATGTCCTAACTTATTCTAAGGAGGAAGAAGAGCATGAACAACATCTTTGAATTGTCTTGGAGACAATGAGAACACACAAGTTATATGCCAAAAAGAAGAAGTGTGCCTTCTTCAAAAGGAAGATTGAATACTTGGGGATTCATAGTGTCTGTTGAACGTATATCAGTAGATCCCGCCAAGGTCAAAGATGTTCAAGATTGGCCACCCCCAACCACTATCAAGGAAGTGAGAAGTTTTCTAGGTCTAACAAGATGGTATAGGATATTCATCAGAAACTACACCCAAATTATAGCACCTCTTACAGATCTACTAAAAAAGCAAGTTGCCATTATTTAGATGCCAATTGAATAATCTAGCTTTAAGCAACTAAAGCATAGTTTGGTAACTACTCCTATCCTAAGGCTACCTAATTTAAGCAAGGAATTTGAAGTTGTCATCACAGATGCAAGCTCTCTTGCATTGGGATGCGTACTAATGCACAGGAAGGTCATCCTATAGCTTACTCTTCAAGAAAGTTGAAAGCCCATGAAAAGAGATATGCTACTCAAGACTTGGAGTTGTTAGCTATGATTCGTGCTCTCAAATTATGGAGACATTACGTGCTTGGAAATAAGTTTTCCTTTGTCACAGATCATAAAAGTCTTAAGTGGATTTATAATCAGCCGGATCTTAATATGAGGCTACGATAGTGGATTGAAATTCTGAAGGAGTATGACTTTGAAATTAAGTTCAAACCTGGTAAAGAAAATGTAGTAGCAGATGCCCTTAGTCGTAAAGCCTTCCTTAATGCTCTTATTATTGAAGAACCATCTAGGGCTCTAGCTACAATGGTATCAATGCCAACTAATCCTATAATTCAGTTGACTAAGGATAAAGCAAATAAGGACCTAGACTATCAACAATTGTTTTGGGAAGTTCAAAATAAGGAACAAGATCCCAAACTCAAGACTAAGTATCAAGAATTCTCTATAGATGAAGATGAAGGACTTGTTTTTCAGAATGAGACTATGCATTCCTTCAAGTTAGACTCTTAAGAGAAGGATATCTTGGGAAGCACATGATTCTCCTTTTTCAACACACCCGGGCTATGCCAAAACTCTTAATGCTGTCAGGAAAAGCTACTACTGGTAAAAACTCAAGGGCAATGTGCTTAAGTATGTTAGTGAATGTCTAATTGCCAAAGGGTAAAATCTAAATATGTCAAGTTACCAAGAAAACTCCAGCCACTTGACATTTCCTAGATGAAATGGGAGTCTATTAGCATGGACTTTGTAGTTGGGTTACCTTCTATGTAAGGAGGATATAACTCAACAATGATAATAGTAGACATGCCAACATGTTGAGATGTTTGCAATCACACCTACTTCAGTCTCTTTGGAAGGAGCAGTGAGGGCTCAGGACAAGAATCCCATAAGCACAATAGGAGAATGTGCTACCTAGACTTTTCTATAAAGCATTGTACTTGCTTCCTTTTCTTTAATGATATAAAAGCACTCTTTTCTTTTTAGTAAAGTATCTATGTCATAATCCACACACAAGATTGTGTTTATGAGTCCAAGTCTCAATCTTGGAACCTAATTCACTTGTGTGATAGTTAGTCTTGTTTGTTTCCATGTCTTCATGAGTTTGGTCTTCGTCTTCCAACCTCCATAGCTTCCGCATTACCATGTCCTAGATCCATGTTTTGACATGGTATTAGAGCCCAGTCGGGCATGGCTCAACTTAGCTCTTCTTTGTTCTCTCTTAGTCCCTTTTCAACTCTGGTCAACTCAGTTCCAGCCCATGACTTCATCTCTCAACTCTACCTTCACTTGAGCTTCCATGGCAGCCATAGCCAATTGCACCTTGTCAGCTTGAAGCTCTTATATCTCACTCCACAGGTCGAATCTCATGGAGCTTCCTTCTAGAAAAGTGTTTCTCTACTTCTAGAGCTTCTTCTTGTCACCTCAATCACTGACATTAGGTAACCATAGGCTCAGCATTGTCAAAATTCTTAGTCACTGCCATAGCTTGCAACTGTGACTTGCAGGACATATCCTACTTGGAGTCCCTGGATCTCTCAATACAAATCATATCTCCTCTTGCTCTCTTCTAGACGATCATTCCTAGGTCAAGTTGCTCCTTTCTAGCTCATCAAAGCTTGACATTGCTTGTCACAGAGCTTGGCATTGCATCTGCAATGATTCACTGCCCAGAATGCACCCACTATCGTTCATACTACTGACGCTGCATCTACAGTCCTCCATGATGTTGACAACCATCATAGGGCATTGATAGCCCACTAATTTAGCTTTATTTTCATAAAAAAAGTTTCAAAAATCATCAAGTATAGCTCTTGCTATGTCAAAAAGACTAGGCCACTGTCAAAAACCCTAATTGTGACTCCATAGCCATTTTCATCTAAGCTCAAAAATATCATATTCTCTCTCCTACCACCTGGAGCAACCCATTGCCACTTTGATCTTTTGTCCTAGCATCAAATAAAGGAGGGGAAGGACCTGGAAAGATCGAAGAAGGATCGACGACCCCGAACTAAGAAGATTCAAGTTTGATATAATCTTTACACACTGTAATCTGCTCTTCCATTGATAAAATTTGGGAATTTTGGAGTTGATTTGCTGTTGTCCTTGCAAGTCCAACATGGGAAAAGACTCTCCAACAGCTCGCTTCAAAGGAGTCGAGTTTCACACTCGACAAACCCACATCAAACTCATCCTGATGAAGGGCCTATGGGCCATTACCACTGGAAAAGAAAAGAAGCCTCGTGATGCGGACCTTGCTGTCACTTGGAAAAAGAATGATGATAAGGCTCAAGCCATTATCAAACTGGAGCTAGACATCAACTATATCCACCATGTGGATAACTGTGATACTTCACAGGATACATGGAAGAGAAAACACTTTGTTTGGTGCACAATCTAAGTCATCAAAGTATGGTCTCTTGATTGAAATTTTCAAGCTTGAAATGAAGTCCAGCACATCACTTGCCACACATCTAAATTACATGGGAGGACTTCTAACCTAGCTTGCAGGAATCAACATTAAAATGGAAGAAGATGTTTGCATTGGTGTTCTGCTCAAAAGTTTACCTCCTGAATATAATAATGTGTCAACAACTCTAATCAATATCCAAACCCTAAGCTTGTTGATATCCAGGCATCACTATTAGAGGAGGAAAAGAAGCTAAAAACTAAGTAAGAACCAAGCACCTCTAGAGATGAACAAGCATTATATGTTGGCAACATGTACAAAGGCAAGAAGGATCAGATTTTCTATGACTTCTGCAAAAGGACTAGACACACCGAGAAGTTTTGCCATGCCAGAAAGAAGTCCGAAAAGGCCTACCTAGTTGTTGTTAAAGAAGAAGAAGAAGAAGACCATCAGGAGAAGGACAAACGTCATCAGTCCTTCTACTTGGATAGACTTTTTTAGCCTTGTATTGCCTAGCCCTAATGCTTTGGACATAAATTTGTAAACTCCTCATGTAGCCTTGTCCTACAGCCTCTTTACACTTTGTGAGGCCCCTGTTACAGCCTCTCGATGTCCACCATGTTTATGATACCCACACTTAGCCTTTTTTGCGACAGCCTCTAGTGTTTTGCCACGTCTATGGTGTGGCCACACTTTGCAGGTGTTACTTTCACTAAGCCTCTATACGCTTTGTACTTTTGGTTGTGATTGAGGAGGGGTGTTGAGATGTTTGCAATCACACATACTTCAGTCTCTTTGGAAGGAGCAATGAGGGATCAGGACAGGAATCCCATCAACACAATAGGATAATGTGCTACCTAGACTTTCCTATAAAGCATTGTACTTGCTTCCTTTTCTTTAATGATACGAAAGTACTATTTTCTTTTTAGTAAAGTGTCTACGTCATAATCCACACACAAGGTTGTGTTTATGAGTCCGAGTCTCAATCTTGGAACCTAATTCACTTGCGTGACAGTTAGTCTTGTCCATGTGCATGTCTTCATGAGTTTGGTCTTCATCTTCCAACCTCTATAGCTTCCGCATTGCCATGTCCTAGATCCATGTTTTGACATAACAAAGGTTGCTCATCTTATTCCAACAAAAACCAATTACAAAGCTTCAAATATTGCAAGAATTTTTGTAAAAGATATTTTTAGGTTACATGGGTTACCTCAAAGGATCATCAGTGATCGTGATTCTCTTTTCACATCACATTTTTGGAAGAGTTTATTTGAAGCCATTGGGACCCAACTTTGTTTCAGTACTGCTTATCATCCACAAACTGATGGGTAGACAGAACGAGTTAATCAATTAATTGAGGATATTTTGCACACATATTGCAGCAAGGAACCTAAAAGGTGGATTTAGTATCTATCCTTACTAGAATTTGCTTATAATGCCTTCTATCATCGAAGTATTCAGATGACTCCATGTCATGCACTATATGGTTAAGATTGTCATATGCCACTTAATTTTTCCGATCCTACTCTAAGGGTAGAAGCTTCGAGAAAAATGTTAGAAGAAATGAATGATCAAATCAAGATTATCAGACAGGATATTCAAGTTGCGAAGGACCGAAAAAAAGAGTATGCTAATCTGAAAAGGCAAGAACGAATCGTCAAAGGAGGAGACATGGTCTTTATCCGTGTCCATCCAAAGAAGAGTTCTTTATCATTAGGAGAATTTAAAAGCTAAGTCCAAGACCCTATAAGGTTCTCAAGTACTTAGGACCAAGCGCTTATAAGATACAACTCTCGGAGAATATAAAAATCCACAATGTATTTCATATTGGCTTATTGAAAGCATACATAGCTAACCCTAACCATATCCTTGATGATCAACAAATTGTAATACCTAACCAGGGAGTCCTTGAGCTATAACCTGATAGAGTAATTGATGTAAGGGAGAGAAAATTGAGGAGTAGAACCCTTAGAGAATACCTTGTCCAGTGGAAGGATTATCTTGAAGAAGATGCTACATGGATAGATGAGAATGCTCTTCATCAACAATACCCACGGTTTCTCTTGAGATGAGGACATCTCGATTTCTCTAAGGGGAGGAGAATGTAATAGTTCAATGTAATTGTGTTAGTTCAAAAGTTTGTTAGTCAATTAATAAGTTAGTAAGGTTACTAACTAAAGTAAAAGCTAACTAACGTTAATAACTAACAAATTTTATATTTAAGAAAACCGAGGATCGTAACCCGATATTTTTTCCAGATTGACAAGGACTGTAGCCACCCATCAGAGGTTACCATGTGAACAAGAGTTACGAGCCATATTAGTCATTAGTGTTAGTGTGTATAGTATGGATGGTCCAAAAATATTAGATACAACCCTTCTTCTCTAATTTAGCTATAAATATGAGGCATGGGGAGTAGTTTAGAGAAGCATAAGGAGACCCCAAGAGGCTGCGAGAGAGAGGTAGATAGAGGGAGGTAGAAGGATACTCCTCCAAGAGACTGCAGCTTGAGAGAGAGAGAGAGAGAGAGAGAGAGAGAGAGAGAGAGAGAGAGAGAGAGAGAGAGAGAGAGAGAGGAGTTACCCCGAGAGATTGTGAGGGAGAGAGTTAGCTCAATCCCCCTATCTCGGTTTTCGACTAAGCCATCTTCTCTTACGCTCTTCCATCTTAAATTCGGTCCTCCTTCTTTATCTCTTGAATCCACTTGTGAAGGATGGCTCCAAAGCAATGAGGTGGAAAGACCATGGAAACCACTACAACAATCGGTCAAAGAACAGGTATTGCCAAAGATACGGGAGTGCCCGAGGTTGCCGGAGTTGCCACTACCACAATGGAACATTGGATGTGCTGAACGCAAGCACGAGTAAATACAAAATTCCCAATGTCATCGTGCCAAACCGGGTTATTCATTACTAGGTTATTATTTTGCCACATAAAATAATTACATAAAATATTAGCTTCTACATTTAAAGGATCTGTAAGTCATCTCATTAAGTTACTGGCACAATATATTTCTTTAAGGAATTTCACTTATGTTGGGTAAGATAGCTCAAATGGAAAATTTATGCCTTGCTTAACATGTTGTAAGAGATGGTGCTCAACACTTCTTTATGGGAAGGAGAATCCTCATTAGCCTAATTAGAATGTAAGGTTACCTTAAGGGATAAGGTCTACCTTGGCTATGAAAGCTGTGAATTGCACGATGGTGTGATTGTCATTGCATCATTTGATATACGTTTGAAAGGATTGTTTGTGTTTGCTAGAATCTAGATCTCTGATTGAAAACATTAACAAATAGAATAAAAGTAAGGATCACGCTAGGTTACCCCCAATCTAGTTGCGAGACCCTACTCTAAGGGGGCCATGGCAATTGCTTCATGAGGCTTAGACCGACTTCATTATAGTGAAAGGTTTGTCCGCAGGGATAGTCTCGAGCAGTAGGAAATGTGGGTGCCATGGGTGCCATGGGGGACTCTGGTTGTAAATCCTGCATTGTTCCTAGAATCTGACGAGCCCCTTCGTGACCCAGGATGGGATCCTAGAACCCTATATACTAGTTACATGGGTAGAATCTTGGTGAGCAGAATACCCTCGTGGAATTCCGTGTATCTTTTGTAGGGTCGGAAAGATAGAAATTGTAATAACTTCCAATATAATAAAGAAGTTTGTTTTATTTAAGGATTGTTTGAATTGTATGCATGTTTGTGAGATAAATTACATGAAGGAACATGTGATTTAATGGACTAATTAAGGAAGCTGGTTGTATATGTTCCAATAAATGTATTGTAGGTAATTAAAAAACTAAAGATGATTCTGTCATTAAAGGAAAGTGAGTGGAGGTGACCCCCAACGAGTCCATCCAATGGTAGGGTGGTCCGGGTTGGCTGGGAGCTTTTCTAAATTGGTAATAGAAATAAGAAGATGATAAATTGACCAACTAGTTGCTAGGTAGAACCAACTTGCATTGTTTTAGGGGGTCGGAATGGGATTTTGCCTTATGAGTAGGAGGGTCGAGGTACTACACTCCCCTTCGTCTCCCATGCTCTTTGAACCAAGTCCAATGGCAAGTCCGCTTCAGATCGAGTAATCCTATAGAAGTGGGAACTCGAAATTACTGATGCTAGCTGGCTATTAGGAGACTCATCTAATTTTAGGAGATTCCCATTCTCTTTGAACCAAGTCCAATGGCAAGTCCGCTTCAGATCGAGTAATCCTATAGAAGTGGGAACTCAAAATTACTGATGCTAGCTGGCTATTAGGAGACTCATCTGATTTTAGGAACTCGAAAATCCAGGTCGATCCTAGTGGGTTTGGTCGGAACTCTCCCATTGTGAAGTAGACTCAGTAGGGCCTAAGTGACAAACCCCATGACCTTCCAAGGGAGTGCCAGGTGGCATAATTTTTGGAAAACCTACTGATGGACTACTAAAAGGTGTGACGTGGATTGAGACTGGTAGACACCTCACATTATCCCACCCCACAATTCTTGACAAACGATATGCAAGATATTGATGAAATTAGGATCTATTTAGATGCATGATATATATCTACTTCTAAAGCATCATGGTGGATACTTGAATACAAACTTCATGATGAGAAAGCATATGTTTAACAATTGTAAATATATTTACCTCAATAAAATAATATTGCTTTTTGTGACTTTGATAATATTGACAATGAGGTAAAAAATGAGAATGCTAAAAAAACAACTCTCACAAAGTGGTTTACTTGTAATGGCCTAGATATTGAGGCTAATACTATTTTGTATGAAGACTTTCCAATGTACTTGATTTGGAATGTGAAAGGAAAATATTGACAAAGAAAAAGCAAGGAAATACATATGGCTAGATATATTTTGTTGCTCCTACATGTGGAGAAAGATACTACTTGCATCTACTCCTTACCATGTGCAAGGGATGCACTTCATTTGAGACATTGTGTATGATGGGACCTAAAATGGGCCGACATTGGCTATCGCACTAGCCAGACCTCATGTACACAATAGACAACCCCACCACATGGCCTCGCGGGCCAGGAGCATCTGAGCCTTACTCTACGCTAATCGATTCTGTGTTTGTATTGAGTCATAGTCCAATGTTTACCATCTCTTCTCCTTAGAGGGAGATTCCATAACATATAGGCATAGTGCCTCATAACACAAACATAAGGAAGCACCTCTCGATTGATTGCCGTGGCTCCTATGTGACTCTCTTACACCTCGGGGATTGGCCCCAAGATGCGTCGCTTCAACACAAATTACACACAATACAAGCTCCACTCTTTCATCTTGAACATATTCTAGGAGATACCATGTGTCCTTACCAAATAATTCCCAAAAAACCCGATCGACTAGCCTACGGATTAGGTCATCCCTCACACTCAAGTGTAGGTCATCATAATGGAAAACATGTGCTATGTATCTAGTTCGTTATATTCCGATACCATGGTTGATATGCACATGCAAAAGTGGATGATCCTAATGTGCTCAAACATAATTTTCAATCAGAAACATGTCATGCACAATCAGGCTTTTCAATACTCATTCACTAACTCATCGTGGCGATGTAAGGATAGCATCGAGACAATGCTCATGCTACTATCCTCTTAATTAAAATACAACGAACCCTATATCATGCTATGCATTAGCAAAATTAGCAATAAACAGCACCCAAATTGCATCATTCAAACACTCCCCTCCCTACATTTAGGTAGTGCTTATGTTGCATAAGTGTAGGGGTTCATTTTGTCATGTTTTGATGTAGGAAAAGCAATAAATCACGAACTTTAACAAAAAGCTAGGGCAAACTAAGGCTAAATCTCATGCTCTGCCACTACCACACATTCACAAACACTCATTATATTTTTTCTTATTTTTTTGAAAATAGCATAATTGGAGAATATGGAAATTTTCCATAAGTTTGGGACACGTGGTCAAATCTTTGGATTTGTCATAACTTGAATACTATAACTCCAAATTGAGCGCTCTATAGCTCAATTGATTCCATTTTTCAAGCACTTTTCAATGATAGGTCACATGGTATGGTTTTGAGAAACTTATGGGCATGTTACTCGGGTGCCACCTTTTTAGTATTCAAAAAATAAAGATTGGGAGATTCTCAAACTCACTAATATTTTTTCTTATTTTTAAAGCATTTATTTGACAATAATCTCTATTATTTTTTTAATTTTTCATGTCAATCATTTCAGCACACTAAATCTCAATTTATTTTTCATTTTTCCCCATAGGAACACATTTCACCCACCCGACATGACAAAACCATAATTTTACCCTTAAAAATTGCATCTCGAGTTTACGAGAATTAAATACCGCACGTAAATCATTATGAAATTAAAATTTTATGATGTAAAATAATTAAACATAATGCAAATAGCACTCACACAAATTTTCATTGCATAAGAACATCATTTCCATCATAAAATGTCAAAAAAGCTTCATTTCCTTCATAAAAAATAGTCATACTGTGCTTTTATGAAACCTGAGATCCATTAAATGATAGCGTGACCAGCAGATAGAGCCTACATTGCTCTCAATTCCATGCTGCACATCAATCTTTAGCATCTACATTAATCTCCATCATCATTTGCTTCAATCTCCTTCCCGATTCCTCCTTCAAGATGATGCGCAAGAACAATCCATAGAGGGGAGAGAGAGGGAGGAGAGAGAAAGACTAGATGTGGTTCTCTTCATCCGAGCAGCCATTTCTTGCGTGAGAGATGGCGATGGAGAGCGTAGGGAAGATGTAGTTCAGGGATGTGATCAGTTGGGGGGATTGTTCTTTAGGCCCCATAGCCTCTGTTCCCTTAAAAAAAATGGCGCAGACCAGGACGTTGCCATCTCCTCTTTCATGCCAAAAAAAAAAAAAACAGCCCCCTCCCCCCCACGTGAAAAATAGGGGGGTGGCTCCCAAAAGTCACGCCCCCCCTTATCCCTTAAGTCCTTTTCCACTTGGTTTTGTTTTGGTCTTGGCCTTCGAGCACTCCCGTCTTACATCCCGGCGTCCGTTTCGCAAGCTGAAAATTTACACACACTCCTCTCGAAGTCCTACACTTCGGAGCATCTCCTGAAGTCTCATTTGAAATGCTGAGAAATCATGAAAATTTTCCAACCGTTTCTCAGTGGGACTTTAAAGCACTTTTGGAGCCCATTGACTGCTTGTCACTTAAAATGGTATTGATTATAGCTACCGCCTTATATGAAGTCTATTTTTTCCTTGAAAATTGGATTTTTTGGCTATTCTTAAGCACTTCTCGGAGTCAAAAATCAGCTCTCATTGGCGACTATAGGATAGGGCGACTTAGTCCGTCGAATCCCATGAACAGACCTGCACATAAACACAACCACAAAGAGCATCAAGCTGATACAAAATAGATACACAACAAAACACATCACAACTCTCACCCTACCCCCTAACAAAACGAATGTAGAAAATCCACGAGGATTAGGCCTAGCATAATCTGACAAAAAAGCCAAAAGCTAGTCACTAACCAACTATTCCAACACAACCAAGACAAAAAGAACTATCAAAGAGGTCATCCTAAGTGGTGGTTTGAACTACCTATCTAACTAAGGACAACTCAACGAGGAGCTGCTACAAGGTGAGGACTCCTATAGCTTGATCAAAAAGTAGTATCATTTTTTGGCACATCTTTCTATAGGTTTCCATATTTGGGCATGTAAAAACGAGGGAGCTGAGCACAGTGACCCAAGAAGAACAAGGCATCAGTTTCACGTCTTGTATCGGTACCCAAGAACCTACCAAGCCCTCACGAGGTGACACTTAATCCTTTTCTAATGCTCACTTTTATTTTCGCTCCAACCTTCTTTTATTTGCTTTGCTTTTAAGCTAGTTGCCACCCCTAGGAAGATAAGGCATCAGCCCCGATGGGTCTTGTCTCGTCCCCAGGAACCTACCAGGCCTTTGCAAGGCGATAAACAACTACTCAAAGATTTATCTTTCTTTTCTATTTTTATAGGGTTTAGAACCCCTTTTTACACACCTCTGTATATTCATATATTTTCTTTCAAATATTTAGGGTTTTTTCCTTTCGGTTATCTTTAGTAGGCTTCTCTAATTGCCCCACACTAACATGAACTCCTAGCATGGCCGCCTAGCAGGTTAGCAGAACAGGGTCACTAGAACTCCCATCTAAAACACAAGTTTTTTAGTGCCTGGCAATGCTGGTACAGGAGGCAATGACTACTCAGACCTCCCGCAGACGTAACTAACCTAAACCTGGGACTTCATGCCTAGATTGACGGTCCCAACCAACAAAAAGAAAGCACCCTTACATACACATGTATCATTAATTGCTTAAGAGAAAAGACTTGGAAAGGGGATGAAACCACCTCGAATGGCCATAACAAGAAGCTCCTCCATAGCAAAGGCGCTCTCCAGTGACTTCATCATCCTGTATGATGCAATCACTAAAACAACAAACCATTAAATGTAATTACACCAAACAGACATAGGGCCCTCTTGGCCTAAAGAAATAGCACATTTCATTGCAAACTAACTGGCCCTCTTGGCCTAAAGAAATCAAACATAACACTACAAAACTGTATGGCCCTTTTGGCCAAAAAAATAGACATTAAAACTCTTAAAGAAACTGGCCCTCTTTGCCTAATAAGATCAAATAGAACAGCATCGAGACATCCCTCCTTGGAATAAGGTAGATATACAAAAATACGCTCCATTCAAAGGGGAAAAAATAGGGCTCTCAACCCTAAACTAAATGCATCAAGTTGTGGCCCATCCCTCCTGCATATATAGCAAGAGATGTACACATAACATGTCGTGGAACTAACCTATGGGTCCAAGATAATAGTGGTAGATGGGTCTTGGCCACTTTGTGCATTACCCATATCAACCATCGCCTGCCATAGAATGTGTGGTTTGATAAAATTCCCCACAAGCGACCAGGTCCTATCTCATTATCAATAACAATATCCGAACTAGGACCATCATTGAAGAACTTCATAAGCAAAATTTGCTAATGAATCCACAAGCTGATTCTAAGAACGTGGAATCAATTGAAGAGATATGCTCTCAAATTCATCAAGTAGGGTCATAGTAGTTCGATGATACATACGAAGGATAGGATTCTGATTATGTATGTCCCATTTATTTGATTTAAAATAAGTTGGGAATCCCCTTTTACTAACAACCACCGAATACCACCTTTATTGGCAATATTTAGTCCCATAATCAAGGCTTTATACTCTGCCATGTTGTTAGTGAATCCTATCCCAATATAAATAGCTAATTTCATTGTAAATCTACGTTGAGGATCTCAGATAACTACTCCAATACTCCCTTTCTTATTAGGGCCCCTGGATGCTCCATCAAAGTATAACATGTACGTTCACAATGGGTTTACACAGCCAGCCATCAAGAACTCCCCTATTCATAATGATGATAGTCAAAATTCAACATATTCAGAAGATGAACTGATGAATCCATCCCACCTTCTTCATTAAACTCAACAGGGATGCTTATCAAAATTTGTAAACAATGATGGCATAAAACTTTGATCTCCCACACAAAAGTATCGTCTTCGTGCTCAATCACTTTGTATCATTTGCTCCACCAAATAAGCTTCCCTTAATGATACCTTTGCTCTAGATATGGTGCTCCAAATAAGGGATTAACCACCCCATCCACCAATTTAAGCTCTCCTACAGGTCTCAAATTAACCCTAGCATGGACTTGCAATGGACTTAGTGTGTTAGCATATTTAAAAAAATAAGGTTTAATGTTATTAAGGTTAACCTTATTTTTAAATTCCACTCCCTGTAGATCAGCTAGTAAAGTGGTGGACTTATTTTTACCTATCCTAACTACCTTGTAAGGGCCATCCCATCTAGGTTCCAACTTTCTTGGAAATAACTCCCTACGTGCATCATAATACAGAATTGAATGTCTTTTCTTAAAGGTATATTTCGCTTTTAGATCATGCAACCACTTCATCTAATGCTTAGCTACCTCTTGGTGCAATAGACTCCTCAATTTAAGCTCATCCAAGTGGGCTATAGTGGTAAACCGCTCGAATAGGGCTTCTTCATCACCCAAATAATGACTGATTGCGAATCGTATGGTTGGCAACTCAATTTCTAAGGGCAAGACATACTCCTCCCCATAAACTAATTTGAATAGGGTGTGACCAGTAGCTCGCTTAAACGTCGTGTTATACGCCCACACCGCCACATATAATTTTGTATCCCAATCTCATTTCTTTTCGGAGACTATCTTGGATAGGATACCGACAAGCCGCTTATTGGTACTTTCAACTTGTTCATTTGCTTTCGGATTATAGGGAGTTGTCTTGTTATGCTTAATTTTCCAAGTTTTAGTTAGACTTTTAATCACCTTATTCAAAAAGTAAGTTCCACGATCCGATACTATTTCCTTTGGTGGACTGAAACGACAAAGGATCTGCTCAAGTAGGAAAGTGGCAGTCTCCTTTGCATTGTCTTGCCTCGTTGCCCGTGCTTCTGACCACTTTCTAAAGTAATTAGTGGCTACTATAATGTATCTCTTCTGAGTAGTAGACGACGGGGTAATTGGACCCACAAAGTCGATGCCCCAGATCTCAAATGGAAGGATAGCCATAATAGATGTAAGTGGACACTTCCTATTCTTTCTACTGTCATGTCTTTGACATGTATCACATCTCTTAACATACTCAAATGAATCTTGGAAGATGGATGGCTACCAATATTTGGCTCTTACAGCCTTTTGTTCAGTCAACCGCCCAACAAGGTGCCTTCTCCACAAGCAGAGTCATGGCACTCCTCCAAGATAAATGGAACCTCATCAAGCATCACACATCGACGATAGATATCATCAATACCCTGCCGATATAGTGTTCCTATGATTAGGGAAAATTTCAAGTCCTGTTGTTTAATTTTTCTCTTCTCGGATTTGGATAGAGTAGCTCCAATCTCTCACATAGATAAATAGTGTGTTATAGCATCATACCAGGAGGGAATAGACACCGTATCAATCTTAAACAATGTTTTCATGTCACTTCCTTTAGCCAAGACCTCTTTTTTGGCTCTCTGAAATCCATAAGACATTCTACAATGCCCTGTAGCTTCGGTGGCTTGCTCTTGATCTCGTAATCAAACTCTTGCAAAGTGATTAACCACTTTGCTAAAGGATCTAGTGGCTGTAACTTATTCAGCAACAATCGAAGCCCTTTTGCCTTCATATAAGAAACCACCTTCTCATAAAAAATGTAATGCCTAAACTTTTTGGTCTCAAATACCATCGCAAGGCACAACCTCTCCATAGAGGTATAGTTAATTTCCGATATGCCCAACTTTTGACTATAACAAAGGCTATCGGATGGTACCACTTTTCCTCCCAAATTTGGGATAAGCAACATCTAATACTATATATGGTGGCTCTGAAAATTTATAGAACATTTCGCCCCTTTTAGGTGCTTTTAAAAAAGGTGCTTTGGCAAGCTCCTATTTCACATAGTCAAAGATACTTTGCAAGCATCAGACCATGCAAACTGACAGTTAAAGGACAATAGGTTCATCAATGGCAATGTTCTTTCTGTCAGGGCATTGATAAACCTTCGATAATACCCTATCGATGATAGAAAGCTATGTACTTCCTTTGGAGTACTTGGTGGACCCATGGTGACTATGACCTTGATCTTTTTAGGGTCACTCGCGATCCCTACTAAATTGACCACATGGCCTAACAGTAACTCATAAGGCACTCCAAAGACACACTTCCGTGGGTTGAGAGCTATGCAAAATTTTCTGCAATGCTCAAAACACTTCCGCAAAATAATCAACTGCCCTTCTCTTGTGGTGGTTGTCCCTAGGTCATCAATGAATACTTTCAACTCCTCTGGAGAGATGTCACCAAAGGTATTGTTGGTAGTTCTTTGCCACAAACTAGGTGCATTACATAAACCAAATGGCATCACATGGTATGCAAAGGTACCGAAGATAATAATGAATGTTGTTTTAAGCTTGTCTTGCTTAGCAATCACCATTTGGTTATACCCCGCAAAGCAATCCATGAACGAATATATTTCCCTACCCGCTAATTGATCCAAAATTTGGTCAATAAAGGGCAATAGGTAGTAGTATTTAATAGTTTTCTCATTCAACTCTCTAAAGTCTACACAAAGCCGGATTTGATTATTCTTCTTCTTTCTAATCACAACTGGTGAGCACCATTCAGTATGTTGAACATGGAGGATCAAACCTACTTTTCACAACTTCTAAAGCTCCTCAAATAGCCCATCCCTTAATTCAAAAGGCATGCACCTTACTTTCTGACATACAAGACGAGTACCTTCCTTTACAGGAATAGTACGCACAGCTAAACCGAGGGGAATGCCCCTAAGTTCGGTCATAGCTTCAAGCAAAGATGTCATAGAACTCCTAAATCAGGGACACATAGTCCCCTCTCTCTTTCGAACTGAGCATGAAACCTAATTTCATTGGCCACGAATCATTAGGCATATCAATATACAACTCAATAACGTTTGCATCTCTTATTCAATCTTGAGGCTCTATCGGCTCATTCAATGTTATCTGATAAATGTCCTTTGTAGTGGACCCTTCTTTAGATCCATCACTCGATGACGTCTCACTACCAGATGGATCATCTACTATTTCTAGTTCAGTAGAGGGTAAAGGAGCTCTCTCACTTTGAGGAAACTCTCTTAGTAGAGGGTAAAGGAGCTCTCTCACTCTGAGGAAACTCAGGGTAAGATCCACTATTACACGATTGGCACCTCTACCTAGAATCACTCGACCAGCAGGTATATCGACTTGATAGTTTGTTCGTAAAATCCGTGGCTTGCCTAGCAAAACTTGATAGCTAGGACATCATGCAAACCTTATCACCCTAAAGTCCAAATAGCATTCCACACTCGCAATGGTAACGTGGACTTTATGTTAGCAGAGTATTTGTCAGCTCATGTGTGAGTCTGAGCTTGATCTGGGCTGGGTATTTTTATTAGGTATTTTAGGTTTTTTTTTTGTGTGGCATTTTATGCCAGTGGAGCATTTTTATGCACCAGTCGGCCAGCTTTAATGCTGTCCAACCAGCATTATTGCTCCCCACTTTTTCAGCCTATTTATACTCAGTGGCTCCTCCTCAGTCAGTCACTTCATCTTCACCATCTGCAGACTCTGTGGAGAGAGGAACCAGAGCCAGTGCCAGTGCCCACGCAGCTAGTGACTCACTGTTGTATGCGACTGTCTCGTGTTCAGATATATGGATTCCATTTCCCGTGCATACATCTGAGTTCTCATCTGTATCGTGTTCTTTTCTTTTCTCTTTTTGTCTTGTGTTTCAGCAGTTTATTTCAGCACATGTTTATGCTTCCACCACTGCTCCACTTCTGACACTTTAGTGATGCAATCTTCTGGTTGTCTTAGACTGTCAACCACCATCCTAAGAAGTGTGGAGCCATCATTTTGAATTTCTAGACCTAGCCTCTCCATCAAGTCTGAACTCATGATATTGACAGAGGATCCAGTGTCCACGATAGCATGCTCCACTAATATTCCATCCACATATGCTGGAACCCTAGGGCAATGCTTTTCAACATGATCGAACCAATCTTCTGCCACTTGTGCTATGCCCAAAGGTTCTACAATATATCTAACACGAAATATTTTCTTGAATTCCTTGTGTATTCATGCAGAAAGTTTAATCAATTGCAAGGGATTCACGTCTGGTTTAACTTCGCAAAGAGAACTTGCTAGATCAAAGTCGTGGTAGTTAGCCAAAGTTCTCTTCTTGTGCCAGACCATTCTCTCCTTTGGTCTTTGGACTTGCTTTGGTGCCTCTTTTTTAACTTTTGCCTTCTTTCTTGGCAATCCTTTATCCTTCTCGGGATCAACTTTACTATCACTAGGCCTTAGAGGTCCACCTTCCATATCAGGATTTAGAACTTGTTTTCCCCTAGCATCTTGCTTAGGGTTTCCCTCGACAGGTTTTAGAGTTCCTTTATCACCCTCTTTAATCTTTTGACCTCTTGTTACAGCTCGTAGATTAGAAGTTTTAGCATCATTGACACATACGGCCTCAATAAGAATGACTCCACTGCCATGAGGCAACTCCTCTAAATTAGCCTTTCCTAGTTGCAGTATTTGTCTTGGTCCCTCATCTTGCTGGAGATTATTCCCTTGTGTGCGATGGTTAACTAGACCCAGAAATTTACTCCCTTGTTGGAGAGAACTAATCTTGCTACAACAGGTAGCAGCTAAGTGGCCAGACTTTCCGCAAATATTGCATTTGACATTTGGACAATTCTCATGGAAATGTTGGCCACCACACTACTTACAGCTGAATCTTGAGGGGGCACCCTCTTCAGGGCGTTGACTCCCTATCAAATTTTGCTGCTTCTTAAGAAAATTGATATCCATAGCTATTTGTCAATATTGTTCAGAAATCATATCGATGTAGTGCTTCATCATGTTCTTAACTTTGCCCAAGACATTAGAGGCACTCAACTCATAGCCGCGACCATCTGTTTGTCATCCCATCGGCCTAACCACTTGATTAGGAATTGGCCGCTAACCTACTGGGACAACATTAGGAATTGTTATTTGGCCTCCACCATTTAGTGGGCCCGTTTGACTAGCCATAGGCATAGTAATACTACTAGGAGGAGATAGTAACATAGGCAAATTTGGCATGATACTCCCTTTTCTATTCGCATTTGACATGGGGTCCCCTTGACTCCCATTTGTCAGTGCCAAATTATTGTCATTCCAATTTACCTTTGCCATGTAAGCCGCTTGCAAGCTCGACTCTACTCCTTCTGCTTGGGTAATAACAGTGTCAATATTGGCCAAAGCAACACTACTAAGCTATACCTAGATATTGAAATCTAATCCATGTAGGAAATATTGCAACTGTGTAGCATGTGGAATGGGGATATAAGTATTAAGTTTGTGAAGAACTTGCTTTAGCTTCTTGGCATAGGCCTGGATATTCTCATTTGGCTCTTGGCGTGTTACATTCAAGACATGCAATCAATACTGTCCACCCCTCTCAGGAGAAAACTCTCTACGGAAAGCCATGAAGAATTGGTCAGTGCTAGTTATGATTCTGTCCTCTAGACCGTGATACCATATTGCTACCCTTCCTTTTAATGTCATATTGAAGAACATCATTAGGTGTCCTTCATCTTGGATTCGATAGTTGAACATGAGTGTTTGAAACTCCTTAATATGGAGTTCTCCATCTTCTTCTGATAACCCATGGAAGATGGGCAAAGGTGCTCCTAATGCCGGTAAATCCGATGTCCTGCTGTAATTGCGATGGGTTGTGCCATGGCTACAGCTGGATTGACAATAGGAGTTTGTGTAGGTAAAACTACACCCCCACTTGAAGTGGGTTGATTGACTGGAAGCACGGAAGTACTAAGACTTCCAATTGCACTCAAAGGGCTACTTATGACAGTTAGATTATTAGAACCACTACCACTTATGTGTAACGGGTTGCTCCTTTGTGGAGAATAACACCTCTCCAACCACAGTCTAATCCTCTTAGCACGTTCCGCTTTTTGTATTTCGGCTTGACGGTTCTTGTCAGAGGACATAAACTAACTATTTGGTCCCTAGAAACCCTAGATTCGGCACCACCATTTATTGGCAACTCCCGACAGATGTATCATTGATGGGACCTAAAATGGGCTAGCACTGGCTATGGCACTAGCCAGACCTCATGCACACAACAGACAACCCCACTACATGACCTCGCGGGCCACGAGTGTCCGAGCCTCACTCTACACTAATCAATTCTGCATCTGTATTGAGTCATAGTCCAATGTTCACCATCTCTTCTCCTCAGAGGGAGATCCTATAACATATAGGCATAGTGTCTCGTAACACAAACATAAGGAAGCACCTCTCACCTGATTCTTGTAGCTCCACTGTGACTCTTCTACACCTCAGGGATTGGCCCCAAGATGCGTCGCTTCAATATAAAGTACACACGATACAAGCTCCACTCTTTCATCTTGAACGTATTCTAGGAGATACCATGTGTCCTTACCAAATAATTTCCAAAAAACCCAATCAACTAGCCTACGGATTAGATCGTCCCTCACACTCAAGCATAGGTCATCATAACGAAAAACAAGTGCTATGCATCTAGTTCTTCATATTCCGATACCATGGTTGATATGCATATGCAAAAGTGGATGATCCTAATGTGCTCAAACATAAATTTCAATCAGAAACATGTCGTGCACAATCAAGCTTTCCAATACTTATTCACTAACTCATTGTGGAGATGTAAGGATAGCACCAAGACAATGCTCATGTTACTATCCTCTTAATTAAAATACAATGAACCCTATATCATGCTATGCATCATCAAAATCAACAATAAACAGCACCCAAATTGCATCATTCAAACACCCCCTCCCTACATTTAGGTAGTGCTTCTTTTGCATAGATGTAGGGGTTCGTTTTGTCATGTTTTGATGTAGGAAAAGCAATAAATCACAAACTTTGACAAAAAGCTAGGGCCAACTAAGGCTAAATCTCATGCTTTGCCACTACCACACATTCACAAACACTCATTATATTTTTTCTTATTTTTTAAAAGCGTATTTCTATTTTTTTCCATATTTTTTTATTTTTAAAGCATTTATTTGACAATAATCTCTATTATTTTTTTATGCCAATCATTTCAACACTAAATTTTAATTTTATTTTTCATTTTTTTCTATAAGAACACATTTCACCCATCCGAAATAACAAAACCATCATTTTACCCTTAAAAATCGCATCTCCGATTTGTGAGATTTGAATAGCGCATGTAAATAATTATAAAATCAAACTTTTTTGATGTACAACAATTAAACATGATGTAAACAGCACTCACACAAATTTTCATTGCGTAAGAACATCATTTTCATCATAAAATGTCAAAAAAGCTTCATAAATAAAAATAGTCATATCGTGCTTTTATGAAACCCGAGATGCATTAAATGAGTGCGTGACCAATAGATGGAGCCTACATTGCTCTCAATTCCATGTTGCACATCAATCTTCAGCATCTCCATTAATCTCCATCATCATTTGCTTCAATCTCCTTCCCGATTCCTCCTTCAAGATGATGCGCATGAACAACCCATAGAGGGGAGAGAGAGGAAGGAGAGAGAAATACTAGATCTGGTTCTCTTCATCCGAGTAGCCATTGCTCGCATGAGAGATGGTGATGGAGAGTATAGGGAAGATGTAGATTAGGGATGTGATCAGTTGGGGGGTTGTTCTTCAAGCTCCATAGCCCCTCTTCCCTAAAAAAATGGCACAGATCAAGACGTCGCCATCTCCTCCTTCACGCCAAAAAAAATGGCCTCCCCCCCGCAACAAGGTGCCCTCCACAGGCAGAGTCATAGCACTCCTCCAAGATAAATGGAACCTCGTTGGGCATCACACATCGGTGATAGATATCATCAACACTGTGCTAATATAGTGTTCCTATGATCAGGGAAAATTTCAAGTCCTGTTGTTTAATTTTTCTCTTCTCGAATTTGGATAGAGTAGCTCCAGTCTCTCATGTAGATAAATAGTGTGTTATAGAAGCATACCAAGAAGGAATAGACGACGTATCAATCTTAAACAATGTTTCCATATCACTTCCTTCAGCCAGGACCTCTTTTGGCTCTCCGAAATCCACAAGACATTCTACAATGCCCTGTAGCTTCGGTGGCTTGCTCTTGATCTCATAATCAAACTCTTGCAAAGTGATTAACCTGAAAAGATCAAGGTCATAGTTGCCATGGGTCCACCAAGTACTCCAAAGGAAGTACATAGCTTTCTGTCATCGATAGGGTATTATCGGAGGTTTATCAATGCCATGGCAGAAAGAACATTACCATTGATGAACATATTGTCCTTTAACTATCAGTTTGCATGGAGTCATGCTTGCAAAGTATCTTTTGATGATGTGAAGCAGGAGCTTGCCAAAGCACCTGTTTTAAAAGCACCTAAAAGGGGCGAAATGTTCTATATATTTTTAGTAGCCACCATGTATAGTATCAGTGCTACTGCTTATCCCAAATTTGGGAGGAAAAGTGGTACCATCCGATAGCCTTTGCTATAGTCGAAAGTTGGGCATATCAAAAATTAACTATACCTCTATGGAGAAGTTGTGCATTGTGATGGTATTTGTGACAAAAAAGTTTAGGCATTACATTCTTTATGATTTGTCAATATATTCTTTATGGGAAGAAAGGTCAAATGATCATGGAAGCCAAAATTCTAATCCCTTCTAATTAGATAAAACTATCAAATTCTACCTGGTATTTTCCTAAGTCCACACTCTAGCACAAAACTCCTTTGAACAACTAGGATTTTCCACTTGTCGGATTATAGAGACACGTCCTCCAAAGACGAAATCTCGACTGCATCTGCATTAAATTGATGTGAAAAGTTAGTAACAATGCACCAATTGTATACAATGTTGCTAAATTTTTTTGCAATGTTAGGCATTGTTTCTAGGTGCTGTCATTCTCCCCCACTTAATTGTGAAGTGTCCTCACAAGCACAGCTACATCACAAACAGCTAGCATCACTAACATAGCTATCATGAGCACTACTACACAACTTCAAAAGAAATATATACTCTCCCTCACTTAATTGCGAAGCGTCGTTGCGAGCACAGCTACAGGAACTACAAAACCACACATAAAAAACTAGTAAACACTGAAAATATAGGAAAATATTTACTAGTGTCATATTATAAATTCAGCAAAGCAAATATTCAATTAAGTTGTGTAAAAATTGGTACATACTAACATTTCCTTACTCACTCTTCCCACTTAAGTGCATAACATAGCTTCATCCAGTGCATAGAATATACCAACTAGGAAGCTTCCTAGAGCCGCTAAACAACAATAATCCCTCTAGGCAAGAAAATGCCACACTACTATCCTACTAGGAATATTGCTTCCGAAATAGCCTCATGGATAAGGTCCATGCCTAACAAAGAACCCAAACAAAGCAAACTAACATTACGACACCAAATAGGACTCCTATGGTTTAGGTGCTAATCCTCCATGTTCTACTAGAACAACTAGTCAATGGTCCCTAACTTCCTACTATCCAAAGTGTTTGTTTGTTTGTTTGTTTTTTTAATAGTAGTGGCTTTCCTTCGATGCCAAAAGAGTATATACATTGATTATCCTTCCCAAAAGATCCCATCCCAAAGAGATGCAAGGCATCGGACGCAAGGCACCCGTCAAGGAAATCCCTATAGCCTACCAAGACCTCAGAGGTGATGGTTATCTTCTTTTGGTTTTTTTTTCTTCCGTTAACCTTGTAGTCTCATGGCTTTTTTTTTCCTTTTTTTTTTCTTTTTTCTTGCTTGCCTTCCAAAGAATGAATATATAGACTCTTTTGAACTTTTATATTCGGATTGGAATTTAAGTGGTTAAAAGAAATAAATAAAGGATCAACTAGAAGGCTAAGAATGCATCACTTAATTGAACGGTCAAACATTTCAGCTCAATAACTTCGTTTGAGGAATCTAATCTAGCACATAATACTAGTCACTCTAGCTAGGCAAATGATAAGCAAAGATACTCATCAGCTCAGCATCTCTCGTCCACACTATTCTTATTCAAAATTTCGTGGAGAAAACCTTGTTATTCAACTACCCCCACATCGTTTAAAAAAATGACAAAAAGATAGAGAAAAACTCTATTGGATTCCCAATCATACTTCCATACAATGAAATTCACTATGTCATGCACACACATCACCCCCCTTCAATCACTCCCGAGTGCTAAAGCCCCATCCCACGTGGGTGGACTCTTCTATAGACTGAATTGGTTATATAGCTTTCGATGTATGTGTGTTTTAAAAATTGAGGTTTGTGTTTCTTCTATAGGTAATTAGGTTTGAAAAACTCTAAATGATTTCAATCAAATATTTTTAACTTTCCCTTATTTCAAACAAATATAAAGAGATAAATTAGATAGGAAACAACATGTTATGTATATGGATATTGCAACTCTAAGATAATTGCAAAGATAAGCACATAGTGGGTCGCAAATTGCAATAATCATCAAACATGCACACAACTCAACCACTAACCACTAACCCATTAATATGTTAGATCAATAAAGAGTGAAACTCCTTTGAAAAGTGGCCATCTAGTCAAATTGCCTTGTAATGAGCTCCTAGCACTGAAGGAGTATCCCAATCGTGCATGCAACTAACTACCTAACCATGTGAAGACTAACTAAACTAAAGTGTGCTAAAACCTAAAATGTGAAGGTATCAATCAAACCAAAAGTTTTGTTTTTTTTTCTTTATGTTTTAAAGGATTATTTGTTTTTTATGTTTTTTAATATATAGAATAAAATAAAAACCTCAAAAGAATCTAAGAAAACAAAATATCTAAACTAAAATATTCAAACTCCCTAAGATCTTCTACTGCAAACAATAACCATAATCCAAAATCATTCACACTATCTAAGTCAAGCCTATCAATGAAACCATGCTCATAAATAGCCTCCAATGTAGACACATCAAAGGTCATAGACCGGCTATCGGGTGCATCCCTAAAAACCTCCATCACATCATGGAGTGGAGCCACAGCTGCATCATCATAATAGGGCATAGGTGCCACTGTAAACATCCTAAAGAATAGCCCTCAGTTGCATCCATATACCAACAGATATAATCCCAACAGGGACAATTCACTTGATCATTGGGATATAATGGAGTAAAATGGAAAACAACAACTTGATATCGTGAAAACTCTTGCTACTCTCTATCCACCCTAGACTAAGCAACACCACATTCAGGCGAGAATACATTATCATAATCGTGGTGCTGATAAGTGTAGCCTATAGCATCCTGCATGGCAGTGGTACCATAGCGTCAAAAGTATGTGCGACACTGCCAACACAAGATCTGAGCATGCATGAAAAGATATCGTTGACACTATCCACAACCAAAAGGTGGATGGTATTGCAAACAAAAAAATCACAAAAGATGAATTGCAACAGGCCTCTCCTCTTAATGCATATAAGAACCTATCATGCGTTTGAAAATGTGGAATACTATAAGGCCCAATATGAACAAGATTAGAAGTATCGGCATCAAGATGAGGGTCAAGTGCATCCATCCACAGAAAAGCCATACTTGCATCCCATTAAAAACCCAAAAAAGAAAAGAAACCCAAATATAGCATAGTTAACGGGTCATTCTAACCACTTACCTAACTATACCTAACTAAACTAAGTCACAAAATGTTTAAGGCGGAGGCCATTAACTCTAAAAATCTCATTTTCAACATCAATATCTTGCACATCAAGAGAACTGTTATCATAAATGTTAACAACAGTAAAAGGTCCTAACCAACGAATTTTTAGCTTCCCAAGAAATTTATAATATAATAGAACTAAATTGTTTTCTTTAAACTCTTGTATTTTGATATTTTGATCATGCCAAGCTTTATGACATTTCTACATTGCTTCTAAGCTCTGTAAAGCTAACAGTCTTTCCTCATCTAGCCTCACCAATTGTAAAATTCTTTGCTTCAATGACTCAAACTCACCTAATCTTAACGAGGGGGTGATTCGTAGAGTAGGCAACTCTTGCTCAATTGGAAAAATAGTATTAGTTCCATAAACTAAGTTGAAACGTAGTTTTTGCACTGTCACTTTATAAGTGGTTCTATAGGCCCATAATGCCTCATACAGACATTCATCCCAATCTCTCTGGTGAGAAGCAACTGTTTTAGTTAAAATCCTGCAAATTATGCAATTGGTTACTTCTACTTAACCATTAGCTTGGGGATAATAAGGTGTTGACTTGCGATGCTTAATTTTGTATATTTCCATTAACTCACTTATAAGACCATTCAAGAAATGGGTACCTCGGTCACTTACTAAGTCCAGTGGGCAACCAAAACGGGTAATGATATTCTCATACATAACCTTAGCCACATCAATGGCTTTATCCGTCTTAAGCGCTTTTACTTCCACCCACTTGGTAATATAATCAGTACAAACCAAGATATAACGATTATCAGGTAGGTGGATCAATTGGGCCCACAAAGTCAATTCCCCACTTCTCAAAAGGCGTTAATGCCAATATAGGGGTCAAAGGTGTAGCAAAACTTTTAGATTCAACTTTCTATTAATCAACACAAATGTGAATCTTCTTACTGTTCTTCTTGGGTACTACCACAATAGGGAAAACCCATTCACTATGTGCAATAGGATAAATAAATTCCGCATCGGGAAGCTTAGTAATCTCAGTTTTGACCAGTTTTGCATACACAAGATTTATTCATTGTGGCGTTGACATATGGGTTTTTGTACCTGGTTCTAGATCAATATAATGCTGACATAGTTCAGCTTTAATACCTTTAAGGCCAGTATAAGAACAAGAAAATTTCCCAACATGTGCTCGTAATACCTCCTCAAACCTTTCTCGATCTTGGGATTTCAATTGAGCCCTGAGATTCAAATATTTTCCTTTTGCCATTTCTATTTTAACTACTTCCACTTCAGGCTCTTCAAGAAACAAAGAGGCTATTTTTCGAGGGTTGATTGTAGGTACATCCTCAGATATCCCCATTGATACATTTTCAAGCAAACTATTCCTGCCACTCTATTCTAGTTCTTCTTTCCTTGCATTCACAGAATGTACCAAGGGTACAGCCGTATAAGGAACAATAGCAAGATCATTTTGCATACCCTTAATCATTTCTATCATGTGGACATCCAATAGATCTGGAAATAGCTTATTGATATGACTTCCTTGTCCTTTACTCTAGCCATGCAAAATAGGCTTGAAATTTATATTATACTTTGTCGTGAACATGGTATTTATAGAACCTATCATCTGAAAAATCTACTCTTTATCACATGGATATTGATCATGTAACTTACGACGGTATTGACGTAAGATTTTATTGTTCTTTTCTAAACAATCTTGATCATCTAAAATCCAAGTCCATTGGTTACCCTTAAGCTTAAAATTTAATGAATGAAGATCCTCATTTTCCTCAACTTGAATTTGACAACCCAGATAATGTATGACTTGTTTGAGTTCTACAAAATCCCTAGGTGTTGCAGGTCCAAACTATCTAAGTTGTGGTTCCTTTCCATCCCCATAGATAGTAAAATCCATCACTCTTTCTTTGGGATGAGGTAATATAACCTCTAGCATATTTTTCATATTGATCTTAGCGGATTTAGAATGGACTCATTGATAACCAACTTGTGGTCCTTTAGAACAATGATACATCTTCTACGTAGTTCCGTTGAAGCACTTAAAGGGATGATACAACCAAGGAGCACTAGTAGGGTCTTTCACTCGAGTTTCTAGTTTAAAAAGACATTTAGACTTATCTTTTTCCCAAAACCAATTAGTCTTTTCATATTTGTCCCAATAGTTCTTATCTATATATAAAGCTTGTTTCAACTATAACTCCCCACTACTAAATTTCGACCTCGTTCCTCTAAACACAACTTTAGAAGTGAAATTTCATATACATATTGCATTTCTCTAAATTGAAATTCTGCCTTTTCCTTTTGTAACTCAATAATTTTCTTCCTTGCTTCATTTACAACAGTCACTGCTGCCTCACGTTCTACTTTCAAAGCCTCATTTAATTCTTTAATGATCCTATCATAATTACCATGATGTTCACTAGATGATTGTGCAAACCTATGTAAGGCCGAAGTTGAGTCATCCTCATCATCATGCAATATTGGTCTTTGTAACAATTTGCACCTATTCCTACTCCTTCTTTCTCTTTCCTTTCTTTCTAATTGGTGACAACAAGTTCTTTTAGCTATATCTGGCAATTGTTCAAATCCAAAGGGTAGAGCATTTTCCTCATAAGGGGAAACATAAAAAACCCTACTCTCAAGTATGTCATTATTATTCTCAGTAACGTCAAATTCATCCATATTCTCCAAAAAGTCGTTGGGATGTGATCTACATTAAATGTCACTAATTCCGGCATCTCGTCCTCTTCTAATTCATCCATAGAAATAGCTTTTGCCTTACTATATGTAAAAAACACAACTTTTTGATCATTTTCCTCCTGATCCATGGATATTTGGGAATATATTTCAAGCAAATCATCAAAGTATTTCGCTTCCCCTATAGAAAGCATTAAGCAGTCTAAGGTTGTATCTTCAAACGTAGACAACCAGTGAGTAATCTCACTATCCGAATCATTGTCTGATGAAAATGTTACATCATATTCACCAATACCCATCTGTTCTACCTTACGAGGCTGATGTATTGTATTTACCTCCACTTTTTCTGCTCTTACTGGGCGTTGTGTTCTAAATAGCCATGCATAAGGCCCTTCATTATCGGTCCTCTTTATTTTCGAATCATAAAACTCACTGTTGGATTTCTCATCCACTTCACTAACCATCTTATCTCTTGATTCTTTCAAAAATACTTTTGAAATAACTTGTATTTTAACCTAATCATTTCTAGGACCAATCACAATTGAACCTTTGTACCAATCCTGAATGCACTTTGCTTGGGATAACCAAGGTCGACCCAACAACACAGAATATGAAGAGATATTTGACAATGAGTGAACTACTAAGTAACTCATATGAAAGTCTAAGCTAGCAATTACAGATTTCACATTACAAAGTAACTCCAAAGGAATCACTTTTCTTTGATCAACCACACATAAAATGATATTGGTAGGTTCTAGATTCTTCAACCCTAATTCTTGCATCGTTTGTTCTGTCATCAAATTGACTGCTAAGCCACCATCTAACTGCACTTCATTCAACAAGTGGCTATTAATTATAATATTTATAATTGGAGCTCCTAGATTCACAAACAAAACTACTATTTTCACGTCCTTAGTTACTTTTCTTACGGTTACTTTAGGAACGTTAATTTCAATCCTCTTCCTTCGACACCGAACTAATTTGTGATAAGGCTACTTTAGACATGTAGGCACTATTTCTAGCAATTGCTGAAGGTTAATGGTCAGAGATACTTGCTCTAATGCAGCCCAAAGATCATAAGTCTTATTTACTACTTTCGCCTGCTCTTTACTTCCTTCCTTAGGAGGTATCAGTCTTTCGAGAAAAAGAGCTACCCCTACTTGAATCTTAGGATTTGCTAAAGGCACACATAATAATGGATGGTCAGAGAAATGTTGTGGAGAATCTGACTTAGGTAGCTCTACATTAGGATCTATATCCTTAGATTTATCCTTCATTGCTTCTTTTAAATGTAGACTTTCTTCCTCCTGACCTTGCTCCTCTCATTTGCTGCTTTTGCGCTCTAATCACCACACCAATCATGGGGTTAGCCTTAAAGGTCACCCTATGGGGTATGAATTTAGACCTAACTCCATTCCCTTGCCTTCTTGTTTCTACTTCAACTAAATTTGCAGATGAGGTTGAGGGTTCGTTAAAATTTTGCTTACCCTTATCATTAGGTTGGTTATCTTCTCGCTTAGGGCAATCCTCTTCCTGATGCCCTTTGCCGCTACATCTCTTGCATAGAGGAGTATAGTCCTAATTTTTATGAGTATTTGGACAATATGTAGCTATATGACCTGTTGGCATCGATAACAAATCACCAGTCCCCTAGGCCCTTGTGGTCCCCCTTCCCCCATTGGATTACGAAAAGGACCATTATTTCTCCAAAAAGGAGAATCTATTCCTTTGTTTCTATCATTATTGTAATTATTTTGGGGTACTGGGGGTCTACCTCGGGTTTGCAATCCTCTCGGTCTAAAGGGTTAATTAGGCGGTCCAATCACATAAGTCGTATTATTACGATCCATGTGATTGTAATTCATTTGCATTAATGAGCTTGTTGTTGCTCTTGACCTATCTTATGCCAACAATTTGTATCTAGATGCCCTGTCTTAAGGCAAAAGGTGTAGAATGGTGGATGGTTAGGCATTAGTCTTGAAGGCATCGGACACTTTGTAGCCACATGGCCATACCCATGACACTTACCACACCAGATATTGGATCTAGGTGGGTTTGGAGTTGAGCTACTCGAGGATTGTTATGCACTAGAAGACTGTGTTGTTATCGAATAAATTTCTTTTAAAAGTGCTTGCATTGCACTCATAATTTGCTCCTTCAACTTTGCTAGGGATTTTGCAATAATATGAGCTACTTTTGCTTCATCAAGAGGGGACTGAGATTGCGGCATGGAGGGCATTCATGTTTGCATCATATAGGCTAGAATAGAAGTGTACAAATTTAAAGGTACACTTGAGACATTTGGACTTGCCATTATCGACGGATTTAAAGGTACACTTGAGACATTTGGACTTTTGCCGTTACCGACATATTTAAAGGAACGGTCACATAAGACACGTTCGTAGATATCTTGCTTGAAGTGCTTGGATATTCCATCGTATGTTCTTTAAATAAATCCCTCCGTCATTGTTGACTGAGTTGCACTTCTTACCACCATCTAGCATGTATTTTAGCATCTGCCAACGTAGCTGGCCATTGTAGGCTAACATGCTGATGAGCTTTAGGGTTAAGCCCATCAATAAATTTACGAATTTGCCTAGGTTTATTAGGAGCTGGATTCATCTTTCGAATAATTTTCTCCATACGTTCAATGTAATGTTCAACACTTTCGGTTGTTCCTTGGGACAAATAATCCAAATGAAGGGCTAGTCTATCTTGGAAACCTTGCCTCAAAATTTTTCTAGGAATGCTCTTGATAAGGCCTCATAAGTCAGTTTATGTTGGGCATCTAGGTTCTCGTACCACCTTGCTACCTCATCTTTTAATGTTGCAGGGAAGATATGAAGCTTTTGGTCATTGTCTACTATCCCATTGGCGACACAAGTCACCTCAAATCTTTGCAAATGTGCATTGGGATCTTGGTTCCATAGTTCCCCAAATTGCGTGAAATTAGCTAATCTGACTAGATTACGAGCCATTGTTTCTCTAAATAATATCTCTAACCTTAAATCTTGGGTAATATCCAACCACACAAGTTCCTTAAGCTCCATAAATAGTTGGCGTAATCCAAAATTTGACTCTAAATCCCAATCAAAGGGTGGTTCAGTACTCCCTCCTATAGCATTAGCTTCACTCTCTCTACTTTCACTACTTTGTCTACTCCTTTCCCCAGTGACACTACTAGTGCCTAAGGCCACTTGATCCCATTGATATGAGTCTACTTCACTTCCTGTTGACAGTATTCTATCGAATGATATACTAAGCCTAAAAGGTTCTATGTTTGAGGTAGACACAACATTTATCCCTAGATTCTATAATGCATTCACCCTCTCAAGACTTTCTAATAGCCAAGCCTCCTTTCGTGCTGCGTGTTCTCTAGCTCATTGATCTCGAGCTTCATTTTGTGTCTCTATATCTCCTCTGAATTTATCCATTATTAATGAAATAGCTATTACTATCATACTCCAAAATTTTGCATGTTTTGTTTGAAGCTATAAAGTTAAATTTATGCGTGTATGCGCACTTAGAAGGTTTAAAATGCTTGGTAACTCTCGGTCTATTTCTCCATAAGGCAACTTTTCTTCTTGTTCAAGAATTAGGCCTAAAATTTTAGTGATCTCTCTAACGTCTTTTGTGTCGTAAGTAACCTTTGAACCTCTGGATACACGTATCCAAGGCAACACATCATCCCATACCACTCTTCTAAAATTTCGATAAGCATTACGATAATACCAATCAAAGTGGTACGATACATTGATTGTATTTATTTCCACTGCATCTATTAGCCCAAAGTGCACTGCTAATAAAACTATGGTTTCAGGCAAACAGTATAACCCCAACTCCAAAAATATAAATGTTCTACGTCTATAGTTAATTTTAGGCCAAAATATCTGCCCCCCTCTACTAAGTCTGTGCCTCTTGCCAAATCCAATATTCTCATTTGGCAAATTCGGGGCAAATTCGAAAAATAGTCCCTTAGAAAAGAGACCTCTTATTCACTCATCAATACCTAGGATTTTAATATCCTAGGGAGATCAATCACCCGTTTGAGTGCACTTCGCTCCCGACAAATGCACCAAAAAATGGCTGGCCAAAGACCAAGCCACTTTTAATCAAGTTATCAAACCAACTCCTAGGAGTTGTTGCACTGAATATGTGATATTGATACCTAAATTTCTATGATTTATCCTAGCCTTCCTTAATAGTTACGTCACTTGTTCATAGTAGTCCAACTAATCTAATATTGAAAGCTCAATAAATTTTCTTAATCTTACACTTTGTCTCTATCTCTATACTAGACACTAAAATACTAAACCTAGTATTTTTATCCCTTAGGGAGTAAATTTCAAAGCATAAATTCAATAGTTCTATCTAATTCCTTTTATTATTAAATCAACTACCATTCCTCAAACCCATAAACTCTAATTTTCTTTTAAAAACATTTCCCTTGTTCCATATTGGTATAACTTAATACCTCATCAACACTTTTAATTTGCATAAAGTTAGACACATCATATTTTATATTAATAACGTTCAAAGTAATAACATCAAATTAATTTTATTTTTCTTTAATCCCAAGAATATTTCATAAAATATCCAAAACTATATTCCCAGGTTTTCCATAAAATATCCTAATTTTTTGTTGAATTAACAACATAATTTTATAAAAAATATTGTATTTTTCATTAAAAAATAAATGTATTTGATTTTTAAGACATAGTAAACATATTTCAAAAATTCTTAAAAAAATTCAAAATACTTTCAAAAGTACATACTTTATCAAAATAATATCAATATCATATATCATAATTGTTTAACAAAATATTTTATAAAAATTTATCTATACCATTTTAAGTTTTTTTTAATTATTTTTTATTTTTAAAATATAAAATTAGACCTACATAAATTCTAAAACCTATCTAGAGTTGAAATCGAGATTCAAATATATTTTATAAAAATTATAAACCAAAGAGATATTTATGTGAAATTACTTTTTTCTATTAAACGAGTTAAGGTACTTACATAAAGTATGAGAATTGTACTTGTGTCTTTGGGAGTTGTGTCCTTTGCAGTCCAACCAAGATCTACTTTTCTCCCAGTCATCTCAAACGCAAGCTCATCATTTTTACTTCCTCGCAACTTCTTACGCGCTAATTGCTCATTAGCAATGGGAATGGTGTTTATGAGATAAAGTTATTAAGCTTTAATTGATAGTTTAATAACTATAGCTATGGCTTCTTCACGGGGAGACAACTTACGAAGGGAAAGCCAACTAATTGCATATCTTGGTAGTTTGTCCACAGAATCCTGCGTGGAGCCAGGTGATTTGAAGAGGAGAAATCCTTCTACCAACCTATAGCCTCGGTCTGCTCAAGTATATTGAAGCTCCATGTTAGCATTGATAACCAGGAGAAGGCGATGGAAAAGAGGAAGAGGAATTTGCATTGGATTTGGCTCTGTAATGTCCCTGTGCCTTGTTAGACTCTTTGTTATCTCTCTTTGTTTAAATTCTTGCCAAGGAGAAAGCGCCCTCTCTCCCTCTTCTCCAATTGACATGATGGCACCATCTTCCTCATCTTGTTCATTCTCTCTCCCCTCCCTCTATAGGATGGATCCCCCTTTTTTCATCACGACTCCTCCCTCTTTTGCAAACTCCCTCTCCTCCAAATTGATCCCCTTTGGACTTCCTCGCCCTTCTGTAGTTTCGTTTCACCTCCCTCTTTCCATATTCCATTATGATTGCGCCCTCTTTCTTCCTCACGACCCCCCCTTCCACATGACATCATGCAACGTTTTTTTTAATTTAATTATGTTTTTTTTAATTCATTTACTATTCATTAGAACCATAACACATTTAAAAACACCCCCCTTCTATATCAACTAGCATCCTCTCTTACATAACTTTTTCGTTAAGCTAAAGTGTTAGCTACTTTTTCACCTTCCCTATATGCCTCCTCTCTCTTGCATTTTTGCCTATGAGGTCGAACTTTTATCTGCCATTATCAAAAAATTTTCCCTCCTTTGCTCGTGTTGGCAGCATCGATGACATTACCATCTCAAAAAACACCATCTCCATTGTCATTGGCATTGGAAAGCTGGGCATATAGCCGCTTTTACTGCCTTCATTAATAAGTGCTTCGAATGTTGGCTCAATAAGTAACCATGTCAATATCTTATCACATTAGCTAAAATACTCATGGTCCACTAATTGTTATATCCATGTTATTAACTCCACTTACTCGAAGATGTCGCATATACTTGGCTTTGTAGAGTAGTGACTCTCCTTGTCCACACTAGCATTGCCTTTGTTCTTTGACTTGTCCCTCCCCTCCTTTAATCTTTAATGTGATCATCCTGGAAATAAAACTCTCTCCCTACCATATCCCAATGTCTATCCTATGTATGATGCAGTGAAAATTTTGCCAGTTCTACTACTCCTATCTATTATCATCATCAACGACCAATACCACTTGTCCAATCTATGCTATCGAATTCATGTCTTTTGCTTTTGCCAAGTCGTACTCGACCACACTCAACCATCTCTAACCTTTCAAAAACAACTCATTTGGATTTGTCAATATATTCTTTATGGGAAGAAAAGTCAAATGATCATCGAAGCCAAATTCTAATCCCTTCTGATTAGATAAAACTATAAAATTCTACCTTATATTTTCCTAAGTCCACCCTCTGGCACAAAAATCCTTCGAACTAGGATTTTCCACTTGCTGGACCATAGAGACACGTCCTCATAAGATGAAATCTTGACCGCATCTGCATTAAATTGATGTGAAAAGTTGGTAACAATGTGCCAATTGTATGCAATGTTGCTAAAATTTTTTGCAATGTTAGGCATTGTTTCTACATGTTGTCATACTCCTATGATAGTTGGTTTAAAACGTTCTAGAAGGAATATGTGGTTGATTTCTAGCTTCTAGTAGAGGAGGATTTGACCCATAAATACTCACAATAGGCTCGTCAGTCCTAAAAGAAGTCTCCCCAATCTCATAAGTGATACAAGGTATACCCTTCTTTCCGAAAATACTTGGTTGAGGGTTATTATTTGATGGTTAAAATGACTATTTGTCTCTATTGTCTTTGTCTACTAATTGTGCTACCATCACAAGCATAGAGATTTGAGCACTAAGTTTGTCTAATGAATCTCTAGTAGAAGAGGCAAACTTCTCTAAGGAATCCTTTGTAGAGTGGGACATTTTCTCCATGGCTTCCTTGATTTGAATATTGGATTGAACCATTTGTTCAACCATTTGATCCAGTTTAGAGACTAGTTTAGAGACTAACTCCCTATGTTTAATAGAATACCTGGTCTCATGGTTACAAAGAGTGGCATTAAGAGTGTTATATGTGCCATAATCTTGAGATTCATCATGATGTGCCTTAGTTATTTCCCCACACGCTTCCTTGATTTGTTGTTGAACATTATCATTAGCCTTGTTCTTTTCTTTGTTTCCAGCCATTTCTACTCACTATTATGATGCAGTCCTAGTAGATCTCATGTCACTACCTTTTGGTGGAAAATAAAGCTAATGAATAGCTCTTCAGGATGAGTTGTAGCACTCCACTTCAAAAATAGAATATTCTAGGAATATTCTTTTCTTGTTATATAGAATAGTTCTATAACTTGTAAAAGCACTATTTTGATCTATCCACCTCTCTTAGGTCCAAACTAAGGTCTCCAAACCCTATGGTACCATGTATATGACCTATAGAAACTAAATATGATCTACAATACCTTGTATAGGCCCTAAAAATTTTCTAAATTACTTGCAACACCTATAACCAACAAGGAAGTATCCCAAAATGGGTCCCAATTCATTGTTTGACTAAAATACCCATAATCAACCTAGAATAACATGTAGCACTTGTAAATGGATAAATATCAGCCCTTAATCACTACCCAAGTGCATTGTTACTTATATATACACATGTACCCTCCTAATGAAGGGTAAAATGGGCTGAAATACCATGTAATAAACCTATAATAGACCAATATGATCCTTGTAATTGATCAATGAAGCTTTGATCAATGCTCTTCAATTGAAATCTTCAGGTCATGAATGATTCCACTTGCAGTACCTGTGATGAGGGATATAACAATGTGAAAAGCTCCCTACATGAGATCTGAATCACTGAGAGGTGGGTAAAGTTACCCTCGGATTGGTTGGTTGCACCCCTTCACGATCTTTAATGGTGGGGTAGGGTCACCTCTCTATTATCCCACTATCTCCCCCAACACCCACCTTTTTCCTTGATGGAAATATTTCATGAAAAACACAAATAAGCATTTCTTTTCTCAACCAATGTGTCCAATGGTGGCTCGTGTCCTAATGTTTAATTTGTACCCAATAAGGCATTGTCTTTTTTCAATCAAAAAGGTTTTAACACAATGCGATGTGGTCTTAGCCTTGAGTTTTAAGCACATTTGTTCCCTTTACTTGAACATGGTTTTCTTAGCTTCTCTCATCACAACTAGGTGGTCCTAAATGCAATGTAATATCTCTAAAGTATAATTCATCTAGATGAGGTGATAAGGCACAATTAAGTGCACATCAAAGTGAGAATGTGGCCTAGGCTCTAAGCAAGGTTGTCCAAGGCACAGTGGCTTAAAGGGAGGCTATTTAATAAAGCGATAGGGTTTGTAAGGTGCATGTGAGCTTCCCTAATGTGACTCCAATACGCACCTATGATCAAAGGTCCTCAATTAGACATGAGTCCCCCAAGTTATCGATGCTTCTATGGGTTCACCTTCACTCGAGAGAGGGAACATTGTGTGCTCTTGAATTATATCCTTGGATTCAAGCTTGCAATTGGTTGTCTCCTTAGCATACAAGTGGTGGTATGGAGCTCATATGAGATGTTCAAATTGTGTCTATTCTTGCTTCCTAGGATGCTCAAGAAAGATCATTAGATCCATTCTTGTATTTGGCCTTCTTGCCTTGAGCATGACTCACACAAAGTTCAAGGATAGTAAGCAAGAAGTTATGTTTAACTTATTACAGCTCTTCATCAGAGTGCCAATATACCTGATGTAGGCAACCAAGGTGGTAGAGTCAACTATTCAGAGTGACTAAGGTGGTAGCAAGATGGGTATGGGCTAGTGGTCCAAATAGGTTAAAGATTCCAAATAGCGGCATGTGGTTATAAGTGGCATCTAAGCCACAAGAGACAAATGTGGGCCATGTGGTTGAGCTATCGACTGAGTCTACTATGCCAAGAGGAAGGGATAATGTGGGTGGTCCACATTCCCAACCAAGGGCAAAGCATGAAAACCACACATTAGTATTATCCAAGGTCAATTGGGCTGAGGGTCAAGTCAATTGTGGACGGTGAAGTGTCTACAACCAAGGCTAGTGGTGTGAGGGGGTTAGGGCTGAGGCCAAGTAGGGTAAACCAACTGTTGAGGAGGCCAACTAGGCCACATCAATGGTAGAGGTTGAGTGGGTTAAGGCTAAAGTTGAGGGTTGATATATTAGAGAGGATGACCAAGGTGATCGTATGATGGCCGAGGAGTTGTAGGGCTTAAGTAGACCGACTGAAAGTGATGGACTCTAAATGTCAATTGGCCCAATGATGGTTGTGACACTAATTCAAGGCTTATATAAAGTAATATATTTGAATGAAGAGTGGGTTGAAAGGAGAGTGGGATATGAATTCCATAAGGTCACAAGGCCTAACTTTAGTCATTGAAGGGGATCGTGGCTATCAAAGTAAATAATGAACGACAATAGGAGACAATATTACCTCTCCAAGATTTTTTGTGATCTTCTCCAACACCTCTCGTTGATTAGGGGTCACTTTAGTTCCAAAAAATCTACAAGAAATCCAAGCATAATGAGATAGAACCTTTCATTATTTCCCTAATTCTAATGTCTTCTTCTTTTGAGAAAGGACAACCTTCCATACCAAGAACAACCTGATAACAATCAAGTCCTTCCCATGCTTTTGTCCATTTCTCTTCCCTCTCTAAAGTTATCAAAAGCCTTAGTGTGATATTTATCCCTTTTCTTTTCTTCCCCAAGTGGTGAGTCAAATAGTGAATGAATAAAATGAATATTTTTTGTTATTGTATATCTTTCAATTACTTTTAAGGTTCCTAAATCCTAGTCAATGCTAAGAAATTTTTATAAATTCTCAAACTAACAAATCAACCTTTTCTCATACCATTTTTCTTAGCTAAACCATGTCCCATTATTTTGAAGTTTGTGCACCTATTCTGTTAGGAAGACCAGACTCTTATTCTGTTTCCAAATGTCATGCTTCTATTTTGTTGCACAGTGGAGAGGATGTATGCCGTTAATAATCAAATTTGTCATGTCCTGATAGTGGAACCAACATATCAAAGCTTTCTAAAGCTCGATGTCAAACTTGATAGGACACTTATTGTTGCAATTGCTTCTTTTGTTTAGCAATAGATACCTCTCACATAGATGATACATCTCTCATTCTCACAAATGTATCCGTTCTTCTCAAAATAATGTACAAAATAATGAGGATGTACTAATTAGCTTCTTGCCTTCTTCATGTTGTCTTGATGTGAAGGCTCACAAGTGGCTCCATGATCTATGCAATGGTCCTCAATGAGCTTCCTTTACTCCAACAATCCTTTTTTAATCTCTCCAACCAATCCATCCATAACAAGAAACACAAAGAAGAAGAAAAGCAACCCAACCTCTCTTTCAATCCTACTCTCACCCAAGAAGAAGGGAAAGAAGAGAAGAATATGGAGTAAGAGAGAGGCAAGAGAGAAAATCCACTTTCCAAGTCCCTCACTCTCAGCTCTCACTTTCCCTCACTTTTAAGATGTTGCACAAGAAGATGGAATAGAAGTAAGAAGAAAGAGACAGCTTTCACGATTCCACACCATAAGAATGAGCTTATACATTCACTTTTTGGCTTCTATAAATAGAGATTTGGATTTGAACTTCCACTCAAATTTCAACACCCATCCCTCCTCTTGGCTCTTGATCAACCTAAAATTATCCACAAGTAAAGCAATTGTAGGTTTGGTAACTTTGAGTTTGTTTGGAGTAGAGATCCTAGAGATGAGCATTCCATATCCATTTTGCTAAATATTATGACCAGAGATCAAATGAAAAAGGCAAGAATTAGCCTCCTTGAGCCTCAATGATGGAATAATCTCAATTGGAAGGAATAATTACAAGAAGAGAATGAAAAGTTGAGTTGCCAACGTTAACGATCTAAATGATGTTGGGTCCACAGAATAACCTAGGGCCATGAATGTTGTATGACACAAGTTTTATTAAAGCACTCAAATTCGTGAGAAGGAAGATAAAAATACAACCCAATAGCAAATCCCAAGCTCTTACAGGAGCTCTCACAAGCTATGGAATGGAAGTGGACAAAGCTCACATGACCTAAAGCTCACATATAATTGTGCACTTTTGGCCTAAGATCTTGAAAGGATAATGAACTTGTCAAATGGCAAGGCTTCATATGAAGACCTAAAAGAAGAAGATGCTAATAGTGAATTTGAGGTTGAAGCCTCACAAGACAATTTACAATCACTTGAGCTCTTAGGCGCTATGGACTATGAGAAAGTAGAACTCAATCCTAGAGATCTTGTCACTCATTTTGAGATAGAAGGCTACAAAGAAAATGATGCTTTTAAAATAAATGAGTGTACAAATGAGTCAAACTCAAAGTCAAAGACTAGTGGCAGTATCAATCTAGATATTTCTTAATCTACTAAGGTTAGAGGGACAAAAAGGGACTTGTTAGTCCACTTGCATTGTAAAAAGCTCGAAAAGAAAGGAAAAGGACTTTGACGTGGAAGAGAAAAACCTAGGAATCTCAATAAGATTCACTAAATTTAAGAAAGGAGATTAAGTAGTAATGATTTAGGGGGTTAAATGTGAGTGTACATGCAATAAAGTGATAGAAGGACCCACCAAGGTGAAGTAAGCTTGATCATGGAGGATGAACCACATAGATCTGTACTCATATCCATTCATCTTACCAAGGAGGAAGATACAAAACATTAGACCCACTTAGGGAGCTCACGGACTTGTCTACCTATTCCTATTTAGACTCTAGAGGGAGTCCCATATTACTATTCATATAATATTGATGGCACTTTACACCAAATCCATCAAATATCTAATGAACCCTAGGCATTCGCATGTAGTTAAAAAGTTGGAAAAGCTCCTCAAACAAAGCTTCATATATAAAATCAACCGCATGGACTAGGTATGAACCATTATTGTGGCAAATTCGAGTGTGAAAGCTACAAAAAAGTCAATGTGGCTACTTAGAGAGAGATTTATTTTACTCATGTACAAGCCACAAAAATTGTGAATGAAGCTCTCTTCTAGGACTGAAGTGAATATCGATGAAGCTCCTCGAATGATGGCTCTGATACTGATGCTTGAGCATGTGCCAGAAAAGAAAGCCTACCACTTGACACATTTTCAAGCTATAATCGAGCATAATTCCACCCATACAATGGGCACATAACTTCGTTTTCACAACTTCATGCCCTTTGGTTTGATGAATGCATCCATGACATTCTACCATCTAATGCATATGATTTTCAAGGACATGCCACATAAGTTCTTAGAAGTACTTATTAACAACAACATTTTATCAAGTTGCAATAAGTCTTTGAGTAGTAGACATAATGTAAGCTCTTAATGAACCCCTTAAAATGCTAGTTTTGTGTTAAACATGATTGCATCGTAGGGTAAGTTGTTGAGAAATGGGTTGCCATCAATTTCTCTAAAATAATAGTAATCTTAAACTTACCACCTTCGATCAACCCTAAAGGATTTTATGTTTCCTTAGTCATATCATGTATTATTGACAAATTGTTTTAGACTATATAATAATCATTGTATCTTTATAGAGACTGGTCATTATATTTGTGTGGACTAAGGCATAGGAGACCTTGAACAAGGCTCTCTTGGCATCACCCATTTACCAACCTTAGATTGGATGATAGCATTCCATATATCCATTGATGTGTCTAAGATTGTGATTGGAGTAAATTTGTGCCAACCTAGTGAGCAAAATATGAGGTTCCATGTGAGCATCAAAAGTGGGCAGCTGACTAAAGCAAAACCATATTATTTGATTGAAAAAAGGGAGGATTGAGAATGGTGTTACTAGTGAAGAAGTTTAAATATAATGTATTTGATATTCCATTTAAGTTTTTTGTAGACCATCAAGCTTTGCTTTATCTAGTGAACAAGCCTTATGCAATTGAATGTATTACTAGATTGGCAACTACTCCTAGTTGAGTTTAAGATCTCTACAATTGTGCATAATGTGAAGTAGTACTACATGATCCATTACATGTCTATACTAGTGAGGAACCAATACTAGGGAGAATCATGGATGACTTCTCAAATGTCCAATTTCTTTATCAATCAAGAAGAGAAAATCTTTATAGCAAATCTTACTCCCTATTAGGCTAGTGATTTTGTACAAATTTTAGAGAAAGGACTTCCCAATGACCAAATGGAGAAGGCTAGACCCACATGACTTCTTCTAAGCCTCAATCTTATCAATGAATAGTAAGTTAGCCATATTAATTAGGGTAGGATGGTAAGATGTGTTTCTGAGTATGAAATGCATGATGTCCTTCAAAAAGCACACAAAGCGATAACATGAAGCCAATTTAATAGAGACACAACTACAAGAAAACACTTCAACCCCAATTGTAGTGGCCCACCTTGTTCAAAGATACATGTCAATTTGTAGAGCACTATGATGAGTGTTAGCATGCCAAGCTATCCATTCAAAAGGACCGAATTGAGTTGAATCTAGTCATAGTCAGCAATCCTTCAAGAATGAAGAAGTTACTTTATTAGACATAGTAGCCCTATAGATCATGTCCTCAAAATTTTGTTATACTAGTCCCTAACAACTACTTGTTCACAAAATAGGCTAGGATTAGGGCCACTCAAAAGAAGAATGATACCACAACTACTAGTGCCCATAATGCATGCAATAGGTAAGAATGCTTCAATCCTACTCCAATTAGCTAGATACTTTGTGTACACTTCCCCATGTTGCTACTTTAACTATGTTTCTTGGGACATGCACTTTTGACTACAGTGATCAAGAAGACATGTTTCCAATAAACACATGGGCTCAAGCAACTATCATTCCTTAGAAGCAAGCAAAAACAAGAAGCTAGATTCAATATACAATACTTATTTGCATTACCGAGCTGATGACTAATTCTTCTCTACCAAGCACAAAATACTTATTTGTGTTACCACTTGTACTCTCACTTCTTATTGCATAAGTTATTGTAAATATTATGATATCTCTTAAGAATTTTAGGGTCTTAGAATAGTTGAGACCTATGCGCCTTTTATCTTCATGTTGGTTTGAATAAGTTTATGGTCTCATATGTTTGGCCAACTATTTCTTCTGGAATCACACTCATACTATAGTTCTAATGGATTAAGTGTGTTCTGGATGCCCTTAAGCAACTCATTCAATCAAAGTGATCCTTGAAGAAATTATGGAGGGTATGAGTGAGAGACATTCATCATAAGAATGTATGCAAGGAAGATGATTAATTTATGGTTGAGCAAGTACATGAGTTTATAGCTTTCCAACTTGAGACACTTATATATATTTTCTTATGGGATGCATTGCATACATTTGCTTGTGACTTCTTAGGTTGGCACTTCATCCATCCTTATCCATTCACTCTCATAAACATCATTCATATGCATACCCATAAGATCTGCTAGAAAATATCCCTTGATGTGTGATTGATCATTACCAAATGCCACTGACATAAGGGATGTGATTACAAAATCAGATCGCCCCCCCCCCCCCAATCCCTACCGTACTCATAAGCATGTGGTGTGACACAATCATGATGTGAGAAAATGACATTGAATTGATTTGGGATTTTGGGGGGACTTTGTCCCCTACGCTAAAACATTAGTGCCAACAATGGGCATTACAATTGTAGGATAATCTAGAATAGGTCTCGATTGGATGGTGATACATCATGAGATTCATTTGATTTGGGTGCATCTTGATTTTGGAGTGGCTTGTTTGCATAGTTTGCTTGATTGAAATAACACTCTCTTTCAAAATGACTAAAGCGTCTACAAATTGTACATTGATATTTGCCTTTGTTTCTACAATTATTTTCTTCATGATTAGTTAACCCAGAATGATTACATTTGAGCCTTGAATTTCTTGTATTGATCAATACATTATTATACATAGTGGTTGTAGTGCTTCTAGTGGGTTTCATCTCTCTCTCTCTCTCTCTCTCTCTCTCTCTCTCTCTCTCTCTCTCTCTCTCTCTCTCTCTCTCTCTCTCTCTCTCTCTCTCTCTCTCTCTCTCTCTCTCTCTCTCTCTCTCTCTCTCTCTCTCTCTCTCTCTCTCTCTCTCTCTCTCTCATAAGCATGCCTCAATGTTGTGCAACTTTAAATCATCCATATTAGATAATGTTTTGACTAAATTTTGATGGCCATCAACATCACAACTTGCTAACAAACTAGCTTGGGACTCATCTCCATTGAGTATTCTTTTTAGAATAGTATATTGTTGTTTAGTACCTCTATACTTGTTCAAATTACTTGTGAGATCTTCTATTGAATTGAACTTAAAATTATAGAGTTGCATCAAAAATTTCACTTGGGAGTGCTTGGATTCGGTGCCAAAAGCTTTGTTGAGCTCCTCCCATGCTAACTTTGCACTTAGAATACCATCAATGTGTGGTGTATGTAGTCATCACCTAAGCATGTTGTTATGTACCCCAATGCTTTCTCATTGCTTGCTTCATATATTTCTTCTAAGCTTGTTGTTGTGTATCTCCCAATGATGATGCCCCATAAGCTCTTCCGCATAAGAACATACATCATTTTGGATTGCCAAGTGTGGAATCCAAACCCCATGAATTTATGAAAACTGAATCTTGAGTTGACATTTTGCTTAATGAAGAACGTCTTACCATATTATTTCCTATGACAGTTTCTAACTCTAGTTTACAAAGAAAATGATACTTTTGTAGATTTACAAAGAATTTGATCAATGAGAGAAAAAAGAATCCGCATACAAAAAACCTTATATCTCTTCACAATTACAAGCTCTTTGATCATTCAAGAATGTGAATTGCCTTTAAATAAAAATGGTTTGTGCAACCAATAGTATGAAAACAGTTTTGTAGACCCCATGAAGAGGGTTTTTAAGCAAACCAGTTTTGTAGACCCCATGAAGAGGGTCTTTAAAGGAGAGAAGGTGTGAGCACTATTTTGTTGGGAAGGCTTTTTAAAGCTTAGTGTTAAAGGTTTATAAAATTTTAAACAAATCTTATCTTTGGGCAGCCCTACGGCTATTTTTGTCACCATTTGATTGTGCCATGCCTTCAGTATATAATGGATGAGATCAACGCTCAAGACAATGTTCTCTTACAACATATGATCAAAGTGAGTCCTCCATACTTTCTTTATCTATGCTTCTCCTTTCTTTGTTATCTCTCTATCTTTGATAAGAAGAAGACACCCTACTCCTAGGCTAAGTAGCCCCTCTATTTCTCTTCAAGCTTAAGCAAGGCCCATGCTTGCTACAAGCAACCCCCTTCCTTCAAGAACCATAGCCCATTCAAGAAAATAAATAAATAAATAAATGATTAGACCAGAACAATATACCTTGAGAGAATACTTGAATGTTGAACTTGAGCTTCTTAAACTTCATGAGTAACTATGGACAAGCCTCGAGGATGCGACTCTAATACCACATGAAGCACTTATGGAGGGTATGAGTGAGAGCCATTCATAATAAGAATGTATGCAAGGAAGATGATTGATTTATGGTTGAGCAGGTACATAAATTTATAACTTTCCAACTTGAGACACTCGTATATCTTTGATTATGGCATGCATTGCATACATTTGTGTGTGACTTCTTTGGCTTTCCGCTTTATCCATCCACTCTCATAAACATCATTCACATGCCTACACATCAAATATGCTAACAAACCTCCCTTGATGCATGATCAATCATTACCGACTGCCACTAACATCAGGGATGTGATTTCAAAATAAGATCCCCCTTTTGTTCCCTACCATAGTCTTTAACATGTGGTGTGACACAATCATGATGTAAGAAAATGACATTGAATTGATTTGGGAGTTTGTCCCCTTGGCTACATCATTAGTGCAAACAATGAACATTACAAATATAGGATAATCTAGAATAGGTGTCGATTGGATGGGGATAAATCATAAGATTCATTTGATTTTGGTACATCATGATATTGGAGTAGCTTGTTTGCATAGTTTGCTTGATTGAAATAGCACTCTCTTTCAAAATGACCAAAGTGTCTACAAAATGTGCATTGATATGTTCCTTTGTTTCTACAATTCTTTTCTTCATGATTAGTTAATTCACAATGATTGCATTTGAGCCTTGAATTTCTTGTAGCGATGAAGACATTATTATACATAGTGGTTGTAGTGCTTCTAGTGGGTTTAATGTTGCGCTCTCTCTAGTAAGGATGTCTCAATGTCATACAACTTTAAATCATCCATATTAGGTCATGTTTTGACTAAATTTTAATGGCCATCAACATCACAACTTGCTAACAAACTAGCTTGGGACTCATCTTCATCAAGTGTTCTTTTTAGAATAGTATGTTGTCATTTAGTACCTCTATACTTGTTCAAATTACTTGTGAGATCTTCTATTGAATTGAACTTCAAATTATAGAGTTGCATTAGAAGTTTCACTTGGGAGTGCTTGGATTTGGTGCCAAAAGCTTTGTTGACCTCCTCCCATGCTAACTTTGCACTTAGAATACCATCAATGTGTTGTGTATGTAGTCATCACCTAAGCATGTTGTTATGTACCCCAACACTTTCTCATTGCTTGCTTCATATTCTTCTTCTAAGATTGTTGCTATGTATCTCTCAATGATGATGCCCCGTAAGCTCTTTTGCATAAGAACATACATCATTTTGGATTGCCAAGTGTAGAATCCAAACCCCATGAATTTATCAATTATATCTTGAGTTGACATTCTGCTTAATGGAGACATCTTACCATGTTATTTCCCATGACAATTTCTAACTCTAGTTTACACAGAAAAGGATGCTTTCGTAGATTTACAAAGAATTTGATCAATGAGAGAAAAAAGAACCTGCATACAAACAAGCTTATATCTCTTTACAATTACAAGCTCTTTGATCATTCAAGAATGTGAATTGCCTTTAAATAAAACAAGTTTGAGTAACCAATAGTATGAAAACAGTTTTGTAGAACCCACAATGTGTTGGGGTTAAAGGCGCCTCCACCGTGCCGCCCCGTGTATTACTACACTGACAGTACCCGCCACTGCACACTGCAGGTGGTGGGCGCCCGTCACGTCACTTTATTCTTTATTCTTTTAGTGACAGTTTGAATAAAGGAAGGCCCAGTCACACATTGTGACTGTTGGAGTTCCCATTTCTTGTCTCTCTCTTTCTTGCTCTTGCTCTCCCGCCATAGCTCGCGTGCAAGATTCGATCCTTCTCACCTTTCAACTGGTATCAGAGCTTGGCATTCCCTTGCTCGAGCTCGACTCGGTGCTTCCCGACCTTCGCATCGACTCACTTCACGCATTGGGTCTCCATCCTGGCAGCCATATCCGATCTCCCCAAGCTCCCGTCACTCCCCGGCTTCCTGAGCACCTTCCCAGCCTATTGAGGCACCTTCAAGGCATTGATACTGAGGTATTTGATCATTCTTCCAGGGTTTTATTTCAGTCTACAAGTTGCAAATAGCAAGGGCAGCCATGGCTTCAAACCCTTGAAGCTTATTCCCCTCATATTGTGCCTTACACCTATCAAGGCTCAAAGAGGCTTGTCATAGGCCTTTGATAGGCCCTTCTTGAGTCCCCCCATTACCCCCTTTTCAGCCCATGTGGAGCAGCAGCAAGTTCAGCACCAACAGGGCAGATTGCATCATTTTTTTCCAGGCTATGAGCACTCATCTACTTCAGCTCCACACTTGGCCATTGCTTCTTGCTCTCTACCTTGATCAAGAGGGCTATAGACTTCATGTTTGATGTCGTTCAAGCTTTGGGCATTGGTCTTGATCATTCGGGGCTGATCTCTTCAGATTTGGGACTATCATAAACTGTCATAACAGGCTGAAAACAGGGCAGCACCATTGGCATTAGCATTTGTTGCTTATACTCCATTCCGGTTGTGCTATTTGATGCCCGTATGCGGTCTACATGATGCATAGTGCCTTGGGAATGTATGCACATGATTATGCCATGATTTTTGCCTGAAATATTGACTGATTTGGGACTGTTATTTACTGTTATACAGTGCTGGAAACAGGGCAGCCACACTTGGCATTGGCATTTGATGCTTATACTCTACTCCGATTACCTTATTTGATGCCCATATGCGGTCTACTTCCTACTTGGATGTATTGGGGATGTATGCATTTGGTTTGACCATGATTTTGGCTTGAATTCGGGGCTGAAATCTACTGTTTAGAACAGTAAATACATGCTGGAATAACAGTGGGCTGAAGGTACTTTACAGGCTTTGGCACTTACCTACCGATACCGGATGTATGCTTTGAGCTTTGGCATGATGTCTCTGACATTTGGGGACGGCTTGGAGCATATGTATAAGATTATGGGATGCTTTTGAGCTTCGCATTAGCTCCGTCTTCACTGGCATTTGGACCGACTTGGCATGCTCGTGGACCGCCTATGCCTCATGTCTCTGATTGACAATTAGGCTTTTGCATTACATGCTTTGGTTCGTGACATATGCTATTTGGTTTGTGTATGCCATACCGACATTTGGAGCTTGGATTTGGATGTATTTGAGCATTCCCGGCTTACTTGATCACTGATCTTGGTTGCTATTTGGATGTCATTGAGTTGACCGAGAGCTTATTTGGGCTTATGTATTGCTTCATGGTTAATACGATCGGTGCTTCATGTATGTCATGCTCTCTTGGATGCGCTTGATGCATTGACAGGGTCACTTATCACTGGTGCTTTCTCTTGGGTTATTTGAGCTTCTGAGCTCGCTTTGTACGCCTTTTGTGCCAGTGGGAGCATTTTACATGCTTGCTTGACCTTTGACAGTTGCATGCTATTGGAGCACTTACATGTATTTGGAGCAGTTTATGTCTTGAGCAGCTACATACGCATTGAGACTTTGGGATCATACTCCAATCTTTATGGATATGCATTGATGTACTCTTGGTTCACAGAATGCTTATGAGATAAGTCTCATATTTGGATCTTTCTCTTTGAGCAGACACCTATTTGTGTCAGGTTTTGGCAGTTACAGGAACACTTTGCCTAGAGTGTCTGGGGGTATGCCTTTCACTAGCAGATGTTATTTTGACATGCTTCGGTGTTGAGCTCATGTTCTTTTCACTGTCATTGGCCTTGCTTATGTCCGTTTCATGCCGGCTTTGGACCTAGCATTGTTTGCTTGACATTGGATCCTATTTTGGGACAGTTTGCTCTCTAGATTGCATACCTGCAATTTATTACAGCAAGCAGTTATTGGTGGACTGAGGTGTACTTTTCATGCTAAAATATCCTGATTTGGTGTACCGCACCTAGTACTAAGTGGGCAGCAACATTTGACACACTTTGCTCGCCCTTTGGACCCCGTTTTGGTCATTTTTGGGCAGTTTCTGCACTAAAACAGCAAGCAGTTTTTGGACTGTTTGGGCATTTCCAGCCTGCATAATGGCGTCATCTTTGCATGATAGTGCCATCTTTAACATTACAAAGTTGGATGGTACCAACTACTCTTACTGGAAGAGTCAAATTTGGCAGGTCTTGGTGCAGAAATCTCAGATTAAGCCACTTCGGTTGAGTGGGGAGCAGCCTGAAACTATGGACAATGATGACTGGCTTGAACTTGATGAGCTATGCAAGTCCACGATTGTATTGTCTCTCACTGAACAGGTACATTATAATGTATTTGAGGAAGCACAGAGTGCATGGGATCTATGGAATAAGATAAAAAATCTTTATGATAAGAAAAGTCCGGCAAGTCAGATGTACTGGTTGAAGCAGCTTATGGATCTGCGCATGAAGGATAATGCGACTATGTGTGCTCACTTGAGCCAGTTCCATGCTATACTAAAGAACCTGACTTCGCAGGATATCACCTTTGGAGAGGAAGTAACTCCTCTTTTCTTGCTTGGGACTCTGAATGAGTCATGGGATGTATTCCGCACTGCCCTATGTGCCTCTAGTGCTACTCTAAAATTGGCAGATGTTGAGAGTGCTCTTCTTCAGGAAGAGGTGAATCGCAAAAACTTGGATGCCTCTCGTGGTAGTCATGCTTTGACAGTTAGAGGTAGGAATGACAGGTATGACCGTGGTAATGGCCGAGGCCGTGACTCGCAGAAGGGTCGGTCTAAATCTCGTGGTGGCAAGTCGCGTAGTAAGTCGCGTGGGCGCAATGCAAATGTCACTTGTCATCATTGTGGGAAAAAGGGCCATATTGGACCACAGTGTCATGAGTTGCGCAATGAGAAGCGCAAGGATAAGGGGAAAGATAAAGTGCAGGAGAAGTCCTCTGATCGCAGCATAGTACCTACGAAGTCCAGCGTCAAGATTGAGGAAATTAATGTCACGCAGACTAAGGAGTCTGATGGTGGTGATGAGTTTATACTTGCAGCTAGTTCTTCTGATGCTTCACGCTTGACTGAGACACCTAGTATGTATGCACAGTGCTGGTTATTGGATTCAGGTGCGTCCTTCCATGTGACGCCTTACCGTGAATGGTTTCACTCTTACCGTACTATATCTGGATCAGTCAGACTTGGAGATGACATGTCTCTTGATATTGTGGGCTGTGGAGATATTCAGTTGCAGTTTTCCACTGGCAGTTCCTTTTTGCTAAGGGATGTACGTCATGTACCTGCGCTTACGCGTAGTCTTATGTCTGCAGGACAGTTGGATGATGCAGGGTTTCATGTCTGTTTTGGGGATTCTGCCTAGAAGATCACCAAAGGCAGACTTGTGCTTGCTAGAGGCGCCAAGGCTGGCAGCCTCTATCCTCTTGTTGTATCTGGGTCTTCTGTAGACCATGTTTTGGCAGTGGGCTCTATCCCACATGTATCACTTTGGCATGCCCGTTTGGGGCATATGTCTTTAAAGGGAATGAAAATGTTATCTGGTTTGCAGTATCTTCCGCCTTTGGATTATGCATGTCTTTACTCGTGTGATCATTGTCTTTATGGTAAGCAGAATAGGTCTACGCATAAGAAATCGGGTAGGCCACGCATGAGTGAGCCCTTGGCATTGGTGCATTCCGATGTTTGTGGGCCTATGCCTTGCATGTCTATGGGTGGCGCGAAGTACTTCGTTACCTTCATTGATGATTTTTCTAGGAAAGTGTGGGCTTATCCCATAAAGCAGAAGTCCGATGTCTTGGCAGTTTTTCAGAGATGGCTTGCTCTTGTTGAGAACCAGACTGGGTATAGGCTGAAATGCCTTAGGACTAACAATGGGGGAGAATATGTCTCACGTGCTTTTGAGCAGTTTTGTGATGACAGGGGTATTAAGTGTCAGTTGACCGCCCCTTACACCCCACCCCAGAATGGTTTGGCTGAGCGCATGAACAGGACTATTCAGGAGCGTGTGCGCTCTATGCTTAGCCATGCAGGCCTACCCCAAAGTTTTTGGGCTGAGGCAGTTAGTACGGCAGTGCATGTCATAAACCGATCGCCTTCTAGTGGATTGGATTTCCAGGTTGCAGAGGAAGTTTGGGCTGGTAAGCCACCCTCTTATGCGCATCTCTGTGTCTTTGGATGTGAGGCATTCTGCCATGTGCCCAAGGACAAGAGGAGTAAATTGGATCCAAAGAGCATTAAATGCATATTCCTTGGCTATGGTGAGTCAGGAGAGATGGGCTATCGCCTATGGGATCCGCAGGCACGGAAAATAGTACGCAGCCATGATGTCGTCTTCCATGAAGACAAGATGCACAGGCAGCCTAAGAAGGTGGTTGAGATCCGCAGAGTGATCTTTCAGGAGGAGCCTAGAGCTCCAGCATAGCCAGTAGTACAGCCTCCAGCAATTCCTCCACAGGTCCAGGGTGTTGGACAAGCAGTTAGATAGGCAGCAGAGCCTGCGGTGAGACGGTCTGCTAGAGACAGACGTCCACCTAACAGATTTCAGCCCTCTATGCATTATGTTTTGGTTACAGATGCAGGAGAGCCTTTCACTTATGATGAGGCTATGCGCAGGGGTGACAGTCACTCCTGGGAGAGGGCTATGCAGTCTGAGATAGACTCCCTGCATAAGAATGAGACTTAGGATTTGGTTGCCTTGCCTAAGGGCAAGAAGGCTTTGCCATGCAAGTGGGTGTACAAGCTGAAAAGTACCCCTAGACACCCCAAGCCGACATACAAGGCTAGATTGGTAGCAAAGGGTTTTAAGCAGGAACATGGTGTGGACTTTGATGAGGTCTTCTCTCCTGTGGTTAAGATGACCACCCTGCGCTTAGTCTTGGCTTTGGTTGCACAGCTTGACTTAGATCTATATCAGATGGATGTCAAGACGGCTTTTCTACATGGGGACTTGCATGATGAGATCTATATGGATCAGCCTAAGGGCTTTGCAGAACCTAGCAGGGAGCACCTAGTGTGCAAGTTGAAGAAGAGCTTGTATGGCTTGAAGCAGGCACCTAGGGAATGGTATCATAAGTTTGATGCCTTTATGCAGTCACAGGACTATAGCAGGAGTGCTATGGATCCGTGTCTTTACACGAAGAAAGCCCGTGATGGCAGTTTGCTTATCTTGGTACTCTATGTTGATGATATGCTGATAGCAGGGAAAGCTCACGATGAGCTAGATGCTCTTAAATCTCAGCTGAAGAAGAGCTTTGAGATGAAGGATTTGGGACAGGCCTCACATATACTTGGGATGCTCATTAAGCGCGATAGGCATCAGGGGCTTTTGTATCTCTCACAGCGGGAGTACATTCATAAAGTCCTTGAGCGCTTCCGCATGCAGGACGTAAAGCCTATTGGCTGTCCATTACCTTCTTATGTGAAGGTATCACAGGCCGATTGTCCGCAGACAGATGAGCAGAGGGCCGAGATGGCCAAGATCCCTTATGCTTCAGCCGTAGGCAGTTTGATGTATGCCATGATAGCCACTCGTCCAGATATTGCGCATGCAGTTGGTGTTGTGGCACGCTATATGGCTACACCTGGCAGCAGACATTGGGATGCCGTGAAGGGTATCATGAGGTACGTGAAGGGCACAGCAGATATGTGTATTTGCTATGGCAGCCAGGATATAAGGGTCGTGGGATACACTGACTCCGATTATGCAGGACATGCAGATAGTAGGAAGTCCACTTCTGGCTATGTATTCACCTATGCTGGAGGGGCTGTCTCTTGGATGTCCAGGGTTCAGAAGTGTACGGCTTTGTCTACCACTAAGGCCGAGTATGTTGCAACCACTGAGGCTTGCAAGGAGGCCATATGGTTAGGCCATCTAGTTGCTGACCTTGGGATTGATGCTACACCTACACTGCATTCGGATTCTATGAGTGCCATTCAGTTGGCTAAGAATCCGGTCTTCCATGCGAAGACGAAACACATTGAGGTGAGGTATCACTTCATACGTGGTGTCGTGGAGGACAAGTCTGTTGACCTTGTCAAGATCTCCACTGACGAGAATCCTGCAGATCTACTCACGAAGAGCCTCACTACTGAGCGCTTTGCCTTCCTCAGGAGGTTGATGGGCGTTGGATGAGATGTCGCCTTTCCTCATCCCTTGTACCTATGTACATTTGTACTGTCTTTTCTTTTTTCTTTTCTCTCTCACTAGGGCAGATTCGCCTTTAAGTGGGAGGTTGTTGGGGGTAAAGGCGCCTCTGCCGTGCTGCCTCGTGTATTACTACACTGACAGTACCTGCCACTGCACACTGCAGGTGGCGGGCGCCCGTCACGTCACTTTATTCTTTATTCTTTTAGTGACAGTTTGAATAAAGGAAGGCCCGGTCACACGTTGTGACTATTGGAGTTCCCGTTTCTTATCTCTCTCTTTCTTGCTCTTGCTCTCCCGCCATAGCTCACTTGCAAGCTTCGATCCTTCTCACCTTTCACAATGTTAAGAGGGTCTTTAAGGAAACTAGTTCTAATGGAGAGGAGGTGTGTAAAGGGTTTTGTTGGGAAGGCTTTTTAAACCTTAGTGTTAAAGATTTATAAAATTTTAAACAATCTTATCTTTGGGTAGGCCTACAACTATTTTGGTTGTCATTTGATTGTGCCAAGAATTCAGTATATCGTGGATGAGACCAACACTCAAGACAACCTTCTCTTACTACATATTAGCAAAGTGAGTTCTCCATACTCTCTTTTTATATGCTTCTCCTTTCTTTGTTATGTCTCTATCTTTGATAAGAAGAAGACCCCCTGCTCCTAGGCTCTCCTTTCTTTGTTATCTCTCTATCTTTGTTATCTTTCTATCTTTGATAAGAAGAAGACCCCCTACTCCTAGGCTAAGTAGCCCCTCTATTTCTCTTCAAGCTACCCCCTTAAGCAAGACCCATGCTTGCTACAAGCAACCCCTTTCCTTCGAGAACCATAGCCCCTTCAAAAAATATATAAATAAATAAATGATTAGACCAGAACAATATACCTTGAGAGAATACTTGAATGTTGAACTTGAGCTTCTTAGACTTCATGAGTAGCTATGGACAAGCCTCGAGGATGTGACTCTAATACCACATGAAGGACTTATGGAGGGTATGAGTGAGAGCCATTCATAATAAGAATGTATGCAAGGATTTGATTGATTTATGGTTGAGCAAGTACATGAATTTATAACTTTCCAACTTGAGACACTCATATCTCTTTGCTTATGGGATGCATTGCATACATTTGTGTGTCACTTCTTTGGATGCCACTTCATCCATCCACTCTCATAAACATCATTTACATGCCTACGCATCAAATATGCTAACAATCTTAGCCATCATTGATGTAGTTGCTTAACAATGTTGAAGGATATCATTCAGTTAAATATTTTTCACAAGTATATGCATGTTTCCTTTAAATTTATGGTGCATAGAATACACTTTGCCACCTATGTTATTCATTGAATTCCAATATGCCCATAAAAATATTATATATCTCATGTGTGTTACCTAAAGTTTGTGGTGTTTGGTTAACATCTCACTAATGGTGTGATCCATTACATTCCTTGAGTAAACAAAAAAGGCTAAATATTTGGCACATAGAGATGTGGTAAGAAAGAAATGGACGGTTTTGTAGCAAGTAGACATAGAGCTACTAGGAAGTTAACATGATCAAACCATTAAGATTTCTTATAGTGAGGGTGAAATGTCCATCGACACTAAACCATGACATGCTTTTATCTAAGAGATTTAGGTTAATCATCTAACAAATGTCTACAAGAGTTCAACTTGAAGAGTTCTTGAGACAATACGTTGAATAGTATTTTCATTATCAAGAAGTATATTCTCAACCATCTATCTATATTTGTTTGTCTTCATCTAGAGGCAATGAAGCACATCCTCGATTTGTATGGGGCATCAAAATTAATGTTCTTTATACGCGGAAGACTAATTTTAATAGACACTATGTACAAAAAGAACTCTCTTTAAAAGAAATTTAAGTACAATATTTAAGATGGATTTTATTTCTTCTTTGACCTTGATTGAAGATAGTGCAACTCACATACCAATGAAGAGATTAGGTAGTATGTTCTCTCAACTCAAGTTACAATAGTGATACCCAAAGATCTTTACATCCCAAAAAATGCATAACCATTAGATTAAAAGATCAATTGTTAGCTACCTCATTGAGACTCTTATGTCACATCACTACCAAAAAGTGGCTCCTTATGGTACATTGAACTTTGCACATAATTCAAAACTTACATATAAAGTTGGAAGCATTGAATGGTACATTTTTATGGGATTGTGTTTGAAGGAATGACATATGTGGATCTACGTACATAGACTTAATCTAGTATAAATTTATTGAATTGCATAATAACATGATCAACCATGTTTCTTAAAAGTAGAAACAAAAGAACACAACATTGATTTTGGCTTTCAAGTGCAATCTTGCCTTGGTATGAAGAAAAAGCTTATCATGATGCCCACTATGATCTAATGATGTAAGGTACATGATTCTAGGGAAAATTAATATTCTAGGGACTCACATTATCGAGATCTATGAATCATATTATAAATAGTATAGTTTTCATTCAAGATATAACTTAATATTAGTAAGTATGTTCTTATTCCATAAATTTTCTTTTAGAATAATCGTGAGTGAGTCATGACAAGTGAAATGCACCATCTAAAAGTCACTAAGGTTAATTCAAGGAGGCCTCACATTGCACTAAATCAAATTCTTAAAAAGTGACATTTTCTTCACTTAATTCAAATAAGAAAGCCTCATGTTGCGGTAAATCAAATTACTAAAAGTGACATTTTCTTCACTTCAACTTAACATGAAAGTACTTATTCATGTTCAATCAAATTGTTTCTAAGGTGTCATGAGAGAGTCATGACAAGTGAAATGCACCTCCCAAAAGTTTTTGAGGTATTTTCAAGGAGGCCCCACATTGCTAAAAACTTTGTGATTGGTTTAAGGGGTTTCATGGGAACCACCTTTCCATATTGTGAGAGGTGACAATGATGCCATTCCTATCACCCTGCTTAGATTTTTTGAGAGGTGAGAGTGATGCCATTCCCATCACACTAGCTAGACAATTCACCAAATAGATTGGGAGGCTATGCAAACTTGCTATTTTTATTATGTTTGAATAAATTGTCATAAGGTGGAGTTTGGATGTAATTGATTCATGTTGCTTGCTATCATCAGCAGATTGGATGTAACTATCATTGTTCATGTTGTTGAATGTCACTAGAGAGAGAGAAGCTTTTTTAATTTACCTCCTTGTGCTCCACCTTCACCTCATTATATTCGTGCAACAATTAGTAGCCTATATTTAAGGTGACGTAAAAGTTAAGAAGTTGAAGGCAAACACTTTCACTTATTTTAGGCCTTCCACTTATCACAAGTTTTAGAAATGGTCTCAAGCATGTGAAGGTCAAGTCAACCTTCAAAAATGCCTTGCAAGGAAGTATTCTTAGCTTAATATATTATCTTGCAAGAATGATATGATTTTCTATCATGTTCTTACAAAGAGTAGAGATAACTTTCCTTAGTAAACATGATCACATTCCTTGTGTACTTCACATGCAAAAATGCGAGGCCACTCTATGTGGCAACTTCACATGAAGCAACATCCCCAAGAAAGTAAAGTTAACATGTGAAACTTCACTCTGTGTGTGTGTGTGTGTGTGTGTGTGTGTGTGTGTGTGTGTGTGTGTGTGTGTGTGTGTGTGTGTGTGTGTGTGTGTGTGTGTGTGTGTGTGTGTGTGTGTGTGTGTGTGTGTGTGTGTGTGTGTGTGTGTGTGTGTGTGTGTGTGTGTGTGCACGCACACGCAAGCATGCACGCATAAGAAGTCACGATTTTCCAAGGTAAATACCATTAAGACTTGGAGGTAGGAGAATCCATATTTCCTAAGTTAAATGTTAGGTAGTCTATCAAGATCTCGTATCCACTCATTCGTAGAAATATCATCTTTTGTGAACTCTGGAGGGATGATTCCATTGTAAACAATATTTGAACGCATGTACGCTAGAATATATATCACATGTACTTGCATTTAAAGCTTGAAATACTAATTTTAGTAATTGCACTCACTAAACAAAGCTAAAAAGTGCGATACATAAACAATAGCTAGCATGACCATGTCACGACTTTAAAACCCTCACCTCTCTACCTCTAATGAAACAGACAAGTGTCTCGCAATCAACAACCTGTGCCATATGTAAGACCCAACACTTCTACCACTCAATCCATCCGTGTCTATCCTGCACAATGTGCTTGGCAAGCTCTACCATGGAGTGTGTTGTGGCAAGGAAAAGTAACATATGTGTGTCCTTAAAAACACAATCGGCCATATATATGGCATTGACTAACTCTGCCTCAGTATGGGAGTTCCATCCCCCAATCCATGAACAGCACTATCTTCTAGGAGGTGAACCACCATGATATCGCATGCTATGTTTGTGGTTTCTTCATCAATATCGACCATCTTGTGTTGGTTGACCTTCTCTAATGCCTCTATCAATCGAGAGTCTGCCTCACTTGGCCGATCATTTCGCAATGCATTTTTGGATCTCACAGAATAGTACACCACTCCACCTTCAATATCATAGCAGCATGGGAGATAGTGACTTGCAAGGGGTCTTTCATGGGGCTTTTAGTGTGGACCTCTACACATTGACTCCTCAATTACTAGCATATTCTTCCCACTGAATGTTACAATATTTAAATTTCTTGATACACGTTTGTTTACATGTGTGTGTGGCTGGCACATCTTGCACCATTATAGCTTCGTGGGAGATGATGTCTTGCAAGGGGACTTCCACATGACTTTCAATATGGCCCTTTGCTGCACACAGAATTCATAATTAGCAACATATTCTTCCTTCAAAATGTTATTGTAGATAGTATTCTTTGTTGAGATGGCAAGCTCAACACATGTGAACATTGATGATGGACCGCTTGGCTAGATGGGTCCGCACATCTACACTTAGCACGTTGGTGGTCATTATGATACTCACATGGTCACTGACTTATCACTTATTATATTTAGTTTGTTACACCTACCTACACCTGGCAAAAGATATAGCGCCAGTCGATTGGTGTATTCTGTTATGCACTGTTTGACTTAGTAGGCCACTTTCCTTTATGTTGTATCTTATTTATACTTTGTGTACATTGTATAGTGTGTGGAAGAAGAAGAAGAAATCAGCAAGAAGACGTTTTGTCCTCCATCTCTCTTCTTGTGTTCTTGAGTGAGCTTCCTCTTGTGTATACAGTGTGTGTTTGGCACAACAGCTCAAGCAAGTCCCCCCTCCACACGATTCTTGACATGGTATCAGAGCCACGCCACTAAGAGAGGCTAATTTTGAAGGTTGTAAAGGAAAATAAGCAAGGTTCAAGCAAGCAAGCAACGGGTAAGAAGCTCTCCCATTCTTCCACTCTTTCTCTTAGATAGTGCCTGTGGAGGCATCAGAAGCAGGGTAAATAAAAAACTCAGATTGTTGTAAGATTTGGTATGTGAGCAGAGCACTATATATTCTGCAGATTGGCCCTTTAGGACTTTCCCGCAGTTATTTTTGGCATCTGAGGCCATTTTAGGCCCCATTTTAGAGCTACAAAGTTGTGGACAACAGTTTCAGGGTACACTGTGATTTCGACTGTATTGACCGAAAGTGGGTGCACAGGTTACAAATTTCAAATCTATAATTTTTTATGTGTTTGCTAGGAAGAAAACATAAGGTTCATCTACAACAGGTTGCAGATTACATGTACTATTGAGCAATCAATGAAAATGGTTGCTTGGTGTATTGCTATGCACTTGTTGTGAAAGGCTACAGAAGAGTAGCTCACTATGTTGTATCCTTTTTTGTGATAATGGCAAAGAATAGTGGAAATCCCATTATTGAGAAGATCGACAAGAAGAACTACCCTTCATGAAAGTTCCATGTGATGAACTTCCTCATTGGAAAGGGCCTTTATGAGTTTGTTCCAGATGAAGAAAAGGAGCCACAGCTAGGTATCCCTCCGACTGTAGATGAATTAAAATCATGGAAAGAATGAAATGCAAAAGACAAAAAGATGATGTATTGGCTATCTGCAGTCATTGATAATACAATGTTGGGACATATCAGGAATGAGAAACTTCACATGCATCTTGGACAATTTTTTAGAACATATTTGCAGTAAATAAAAGGCACAGAAGATTCAACTCAAGCAACCTTGAAGAAAGGAAAAATGTATGTCAATGAGTATGTTTTGAAGGTGAGAAGCATTGCAGATGCTTTAGCAGCTATTGATGCAATGCCTGATGATGATGATTAGGTTTCATCCACTTTGAGTGGCCTTATAATGAGAAGACATGGAAATCATTTGTTACTTTAGTATACGTACGGAAGCCATTTCCAGATTTTGATGAGCTAATCTCTCTCATGATTACCGAAGAGATCAATATGCAAGGTGACTCATCTGAAAAAATTGGTGAACAAGTCCAAGTTTTTTACTCAAGTTCAGGAAGGGGATGTAGTAGATTCTCTTCGAGAGGCCATGGTATAGGATGTACTGGTAATAACCAACAAAATAGGTTCAATCAGCAATTTGGTAAAATGCAAGTTTCAAGAGGTTGAGGAAACTTTAGAGGCATGGGGAGCTCTAGAGGAAGAGGTGGATGGTAGAATAGAGGTTCTGGAAATTTTGCTATTGTTTCCCATTATTGTGGCAAGACATGTCATATTGCAGCCCATTGTTATGCTAAGAATGATGACATTCGCAGTGGTATATTGCAGCAAGGAAACTATACATCGTCTTCATGATAGAATGAATAAAAAAATGAGTGTATGATGGCTAGACAAAGAGTCTGGCAGATGTATTACATGTGCCATCAATCACAAAGAATCTAGTGTCTGTTGGCCAAATAGTAGAGCGCAGGTTCGATTCAATGCAAAAGGTTGTTTTGTAGAAGACTTTAATGATAAGTGTAGGTTGGTCGCAAAAGGAAGTAGAGTTTGTCGCATGTTCACTTTAGATGCTGGAATTCCTGCAATGGATGCTGCTATGTATCCTAAAGGAAAAGGAGTGGTTGTAGACATTGAAATATGGCATAAACGTATTGGACATGCAAATGTGCAAAGGCTGAAATTAATGCAATCCAGAGGATTGGTTACAGGTTTGCCTCCTTTTAGAGTTGTAGAATTTCATAAAGTCTGTGAAGCATGCTAGTTTCGTAAGCAAGCAAGACAACCCTTCTCGCATGACAGAGAAGTGAGCAGAAATATACTTGATGTAGTGCATACAGATGTTTGGGGGCCTACACAGAATGTATCTCTTGGTGGCAACAAATACTTTGTCTATTTAAGAAAGCTATGGGTATATTTTATGAAGAAGTAATGTATTTGAGCACTTCAAATATTTCAAGGTAGCTGTTGAAACAAAAACAGGCTTGAAAGTGAAGTGCTTAAGATTAGAAGGAGGGGGAGAGTACCTCTCTAATGAGTTTAATAGCTTCTTGAGGACATGGGATAAAAAGGCAATTTGCTTGCAGGTATACCCCACAGCAAAATGGGGTTGCAAAAAGAAAAAATAGGTATATTGCAGAAGTTGCACGGGCATTAATGGCTGAAAAGAATATGCCAAAACATTTTTGGTCTGAAGCTGTTCATACTATTATCTATATTATGAACAGAACCCCCATAGCTGCAATTCATGGGCTGACTCCTAAAGAATGCTTTACTAGCAAGAAGCCTGACATATCACACTTGAAGTTATTTGGATGTGTTGCATATATTCATGTGCCAGATGAGCTACGGAAGAAGCTTGATCCAAAGGTTGAAAAATGTATTTTTATTGGATACTCTTTAGAGTAGAAAGGGTATCGTTGTTATAACCCTGTCATAGGTGAGTTCAGAGTGAGCAAGGATGTTATTTTTTATGAGATGAATAGTTGGTATGCACTTGCTAGTGATGTACTAGATTATGATAATGATCATGATAGCTATGTGTAGAAAAAAAAGCAAGAATCACGGAGTCTTAGTGAACCAGAAACATCATCTGGTACTACACCTACAATGAGCCCTTGGTCTGGGAAACTAAGGAGTAGCCCCACATCTTCAGGTGTATCTATAAGTGTTGCAGGAAATATATCCCAAAGGCAATATGGCTTGGATATGTTATCCAAGTATGGTATGACCACATGTAAGTCTCTTTCAGTACCATTGGAGCAAAATGTGAAGTTGAGCGCCGACTTTGGGGATGAGATAGAAGACCCTACTATGTTTAGGAGGATAGCCGAGAGTTTGATTTACATGACCAATACAAGGCCAAACTTGAGCTATGCTATTGGCCTTGTCACTTAGTTTATGTAGACACCTAGAAAGCCTCATTTGGATGCACTTAGACGTATATTGAGGTATGTGAAGTCCACTTTACATTATGGACTTTTTTATAAGGCAGGTAGGATGTACAGGTCTTTGGATACACAGATGCAGATTGGATTGGTAGCATGTCAGACAGAAGATCTACTAGTGGATTCATATTTTCCCTTGGTAGTGCAGCAGTTACATGGAGGAGCAAAAAGCAACCTACAGTTGCTTTATCAAGTACAGAGACTGAGTATAGAGGTGCTGCTATCGCAGCATGTGAGGTGGCATGGCTACAAAAGTTATTAGGTGATTTGGATGTGCAAGGAGATGGTCAAGTTGTCATTCATTGTGACAACATGAGCAGCATACAGTTAGCTAGGAATCCAATGTTCCATGCTAGGATAAAACACATTGAGGTGCCCTACCACTTTGTGAGAGAGAAGGTGACTTGGTATATGTCAGCACCCACAGGATCAGATAGCTGAAATTTTCACAAAGGCATTGGGTGCAGAGACGCTTTGAAATTTTTGAAGCTTACTTGGAGTTGCAGAGATAGAGTTGAGCTTGAGGGGGAGTGTTGAGATGGCAAGCTCAACACGTGCGGACATTGATGATGGACTGCCTAGCTAGATGGGTCTGCACGTCTACACTTCAGCATGTTGGTGGTCATTATGATACTCACCTGGCCACTGACTTATCACTTACTATATTTATTTTGTTACACCTACCTACAGTTGGCAAAAGATATAGCACCAGTCAATTGGTGTATTATGTTATGCACTGTTTGACTTAGTAGGCTACTTTCCTTTATGTTGTATCTTATCTATACTTTGTGTACATTGTATAGTGTGTGGAAGAAGAAGAAGAAATCAACAAGAAAACATATTGGCCTCCATCTCTCTTCTTGTGTTCTTGAGTGAGCTTCCTCTTGTGTATATAGTGTGTGTTTGGTGTAGCAGCTCAAGCAAGTCCCCCCACCACACGATTCTTGACATTCTTGAGGTTAGTTCACCAGTGTTTATGGCAGAGCTGACACATCGTCCAGCATTATAGATTGATAATCAAAAATTGTATCCCCCTCTACAAAAATACAAAACATTATTATTGACATTGTATTGTGGGAAAAAAAACCATGAGTCACGCTTGTTTACCGATAGCTGCCACGTCCCTGACACTAGTAACTCATGTTCTTGCATTCTTTCCTTTCCTATATAGGGAGACACATCACCATTAACATCATATAATGATAGAATGTTTTAATGCTATGACATAATCCAATCACAGCATGTATGAAATTCATGAGCATCATTTCTTTACCTCTCTGCGCACGAGCCACGTCTAATGTGACCTCAAATCCAAGACACTCAGTTCTTTCACCCTTTGCTCATGGTAAAAAATATTATGGTTATTACTTTGGTGATGAACAAGAATTATGTGCCTTCACATCATGAGTTTTGTGCAAAAGCAAGCTTACCATCTTGGTTCTCTATAATACGTGTGTCAATTCGATGTGATGCCTCACCAGTTCTCATTATTGTCATGCATCTCTCTGTAGTGGTGTGTTAGGTAGCACTCTCCACCACAAGATCTAGAAGAGCTTGTTGTATCCTTCTATCCATGCCAATGACATGGACCTCCTCAATGTTGCCTTCCATTGCAATCTGCTCTACAATGGTATCAATCAAGGGGCCCATATGATTTGGTAGTTACGGTTCATATTCAAAGAAATATTTTCGCTCTAGGGACACAAGAGATATCTTGGCTATAGTACTTCAAAACATCAAACCTTTTGGGTATGGAGAAGCCAAATTAGTTGATGATGATAAGGGGGCTGTCTTCAATGATATTAGATGTGTGCTTGCTCTTCTATTTTCTTTTTTCAGTAGCCGCACTACTAGTATCAGTTTCCTGTGAACCCATTATAGTCTCTTTATTAGGAGACAACAAAGTGCAATATACTCCTAAAAATGCAACTCATTTTACCATGCCTCCGGATCCTTGCATCTCTTGTGTTTTTTTTTCCTTGAGTATTTTTTGTATGAACCCTTCTCATTGGAGGGGTATTCACCTTTTGGATAGTCGAGGAAAATAGGGCATATTTGATATACTTCCTCATCCCACTCTTGCTCTATCTAGTAATCCTCGTACATGCATTGATCCTCCTATAGGTTTGCCCAGCCCTCACATTCTTCCGACAGAGTTTGTATTGTCCCCCCTCTCCATATGTTTGTACATGAACCTGACTTGCAAAGTCACCATTACATTTTTAGAATGGATTGGCAAGATAGCACCATAGGACATGCTTGTTAGCAAACATGGATCTTGAACACAGTTTAGCTATGGAGGCTTGAACTCGTAAGCAAGAGACATGAAGAAGACTGATGACTAGATACAAACTTTGACTCAAGTGAATTAGGTTCCAAGATAGATTAGCTTGGACTCATAAACACAATCTTGAGTGGATAGAGTTACAGACTTTAAGTACAAAGTACAATAGCATTCATTTAAAAAGGTGAACCAAGTACATGCTTTTATAGCTTTCCAACTTCTCCACTGTCGTCACTGTGCATATGGGATTCAGGATAGCTCTTCTTGGAGCATACGTCATTTGTCTATTTCTCAACAGCCCCCCTCAAATGATGAGTCCCTACACTTATTGGCTTTTGCCCCCCCCCCCCTACATGATAACATGGCCCGGAAGACTAGCTCATAGGGAGCCTAGTCAAGTTACAGCTTGAGACTTGACATCTTTGGCAAGGGTTTTACAAATCAAATCCACTAAGGGAAACATAGAGATCCACTATGGAAACAAATTCCTTAAAACAATCTGTCAGAGTTGTTGATGGTAGCGGAAGCATCTTTTTCTTCTTCTTCATTCATGAATTGACTTTGGTGATGATCACTTTGCACTTGTTGGGCTCTTTTCTTGTGGAAACATTCACTGGCAATATGGCCAGTTTTACCACAATAATGACATGTCATCCTATTCCTGTTGTCGGTGTTGAATCCAAGTCCTCTTCCCTTGGGTCCAGTAGCTCCTCTAGTGTATAAGAGGTTTTCTCTTGAGCTGGTCTCTTTTATATCTTTGCTTTTAAATTTGCTTTCTCCATCAAGTAGTGAGTGCTCAATATCTTTGAGTGAGAGACTTGGAACATTACTTAGAGTAGACACAAGGATTTCATATGGATCCTTGTTTACACTTGCAAGCAGTACGGCTATTGCTTCATCTTCATCAATATTCTTTTTAAGAGTTGCAAGCTGAGTTTTTAAACTCTTAAACTTATTAATGTGTATGGTCATAGAAGCACTATCTTTGATATCTAGTTTATAAAACTGCATGAGAAGTTTTACCTTTGAATTCTTTGCTTGGGTACCAAACATTCTACCAAGTTCCTCCTAGGCAGTTCTAGCATTTCTAATGCCAAATATATGATGTAGCACATCATCACTTAGTCCCCAGGCAATGATGCCTAGTGCCTTATTATTCATCTTCTTCCATTCTTTGGATTTGAACTGGTCTTCTTTAACAAACCCGTCTTCATCATCTTCCTTCTTGTTATCTACATCATCTTCAAACAAGTCCCACAAGTCTTTCCGCATAAGATGGTACATGGTCTTCTCCTTCCAAGCATGGAAGCCTTCACCATTAAACTTGACTATATGTTCTACTTCAGTCATCTTAGTAGGAGGTCTTACCACGAGAATTCTCGGGCAGTGTCTATCCCTTTACAAGAAGATTGAGATTTACAAGTGATTTGATAATTTTAAAAACATTACATAACTTGAGAACGTTCTTCGAACTGGAATCGAAAGATGAGTTACTCTTGAGTAACTGAAATATTCAAGTGCCAAGAAGTACTATTTGAGCATCAATAGATACTATATCTTGAAGATCTTGATATTTGGCTCGATGTCGCTAGGTAATCTTTGAACTTCCCTGGATCCTTCTAGATCTGTAGTAGGCTTCAGAGATAATTTCAGAGTGATCAAGGTCACTATTAATGATCCCAATAAGAAAAGACAAGGTTGCCAAGCTTTCTAAATTTCCTGGCTATGGCTTCCACTGTTTAGGGTTTCAGACAGCCCTGATTTTTTGGTTGTAGCAGGAGCTAGGCACAACCATTCGAGCCAAGGATTGGATGGGGGATAGCCTATAGTATAGGCTTTAAATGCCCCATATGAGCAGAATGAATCACAACCTCCAGACGTCACGCAGACTATACGACTGCCACAGGGCGCAGCAGAGACAGCAATGGTCGATTTTTGTAATGCTGGGCTCTATGATGGATAATGTCACACTCTGATGTGATAGGGAGCTGCGCTGGGAGCAGAGGAAGAGCTTCTCGGAAGACACCTTAAGCTGAAATTGTCTATATGATGAGATCTGAGAGCTCCACTGAAGATAGGTGCAATCTGGCTATGGTGGCCAAGAAGAAGTGTGTGAAAATAAAGTAGGAGATAAACTCAACCAGTTGTCCTGAGCTAGAGTTGAGCTATGATAAGCTGGAGAAGCAGGAGAAAGGGCTAAACTGAGCTCACCATGGCTCTGATACCATGTTAGCAAACATGGATCTTGAACACAGTTTAGCTATGGAGGCTTGAACTCGTAAGCAAGAGACATGAAGAAGACTGATGAGACTTGATACAAACTTTTACTCAAGTGAATTAGGTTCCAAGATAGATTAGCTTGGACTCATAAACACAATCTTGAGTGGATAGAGTTATAGACTTTAAGTACAAAGTACAATAGCATTCATTTAAAAAGGTGAACCAAGTACATGCTTTTATATATAGCTTTCCAACTTCTCCACTGTTCTCACTGTGCATATGGGATTCAGGATATCTCTTCTTGGAGCATACATCATTTGTCTATTTCTCAACAATGCTACTAAAGATGGATATTGTGAACTACCTGTACAAAAGCCTCCATGCTGCCAACTTCGTTGACTTCTGTAAGTCTATATCTTCATCTAGCTTGAAATCATGGAAGACAGTGCAAAACATTTGCTCTCTATGTTTTCTCTTTATCTCCTGGGTGTATTGGAAGAACAAATCGTGTTCCACTCGAATGTTATAGTAGTCCTCTCAACTCAAAAGCAAACTCTTTCTATCATCTTGCAACATGGCCCAAAAGGTCTCTTGTCTTACCCAACTTCGAAATGGTGTATTTTCATCTCCTCAAATCAAAGTTATGTCATTTAATACCAATTCCTCAAACTTATGATGCACATAATTTATTTGAACAAGAATAACATACGTTCATGCATGCCCATCAATGTTCAAATTTTATTGTCAAAACTCTCCATGGCCTTCAGTATCCTTACTGCACGATCTACCTTGTTTAGCTTTGAGGATGCCAATGTGTATACTCTCTCCTCATTCAATACACTCCCCATCTTGAAGCCCCACTCCAAAAGGCTAGTGGATCATCCTATTGACTTAGAACCCCACTCGAAACTAGTCAATAAGCTACCTTATAGGCTCTCTAAGTGTGAGTGTGAGGAAGATGCCAATCAAGTTAAAGAGCTCATTGAGATGGGGTTTATCGAGCCTAGCTCTTTCCCCTATACATCTTTGGCCTTGTTGGTTAAGAAGAAGGATGGCTTGTTCAGGGTGTGTATCAATTACCTTGACCTTAACAAGATTACAATCAAGAATAGGTACCCCACACCTAGAATTGATGACTTGCTAGATGAGCTCAACGAGGGCGCCCGCTACTTCACTAAGATAGACATGGGATCTGGCTATCATCAAATATGCTTGAGGGCAAGTGATGAACTCAAAATAGCATTCAGGACTAGCCGGGGGTTGTATCACTTTCTTGTCATGCCATTTGGGCTAACAAATACCCTTGCCACTTTTCAAAGTCTTATGAACAAGATATTTCATTCCTTCCTTTGTTAGTTTGTGCTCGTCTTTTTTGATGATATACTCATCTACAACAGGACATTGAGAGAGCATCTACAGCATGGATGGCAAGTATTTGATGTATTATGAGAGCATAGATTGTTTGCCAAGAAAAGTAAATGTATTTTCATGTAGATGATTGAGGTTGAGTATTTGGGCCACATATTGAGTGAAAAGGGGATGCAAGCTAACCCCAAGAAGGCGTACTGTGTTTGGGATCATCCCACACCCTGTAATACTACCTCTTTAAATGACTTTCTTAGTCTCTCCTCCTTTTATCAAAGGTTATTCACCATTATGCTACCATTGCAACTCTATTAAACAAATAGGCTAAAAAAAGGTTTTTTTTTCATTCTTTAGCTAATTGCAACTTCCAATAGCTGAAAGAATTGCTTACTTCAGTCTCCATTCTTGTGTGTCTTGACTTTACACAAGAATTCACTATATAGTGTGATGCTAGTGGAAGGGGTATTGGGGTTGTTTTGCTGCAAGAACATGGTGTTAAATTCGTTGAGAGCTACAAATTGGATGAAAAAGAGGGACAATTGCATGTTTATGATCAAGAGATGTCAACAGTAAACCATGCTATTAAAAAGTGGCACCACTATTTATATGGCAGCAAATTTAGTGTGAAAAGTGACCATCGAGTGCTCAAATACTTCTTGACACAACCTAATTTGACTCCTAAGCAAAGGTGATGGGTGGTAACTTTGCAAAACTATGATTTTGAGATCATTCATACCTATGGGAAGGACCTTGTAGTGGTGGTTGATTCACTCTCCCGTATGTGGGCATGCAAAGTCTCATTGATCACATACAGAACTTCATAGTGATTGGATAGAGGAACTTCAAGAGGCCTACTTGCTTGATGTTGAATTCAACCCTATCTTTTAGAATTTATAGCAAGGCGCTATGGATGAGCACTCACCATATCAACTCAAAAATAATCTCATCTAGGCACATGGCTAGATTGTAGTTCCCCACACCTCTTTCACATAGCAAATCCTAGAAGAGATGCATTCTTCACCAATTTTTGGTCACCTCGGTGTGTTTAAAACCTATAATCACATCTCAAAAAGCTTTTCTTGGAGAGGCCTATGGAAGGATGTTAAAAACTTTGTGTCTCAATGTGTACCTTGTCAACAGAATAAGGACAACAACCTTCCATAGGATGTTAAAAACTTTGTGTCTCAATGTGTACCTTGTCAACAGAATAAGGACAACAACCTTAAGGCGAGTGGATTATTGTAACCATTGCCCATGCCCGAAGGCAAGTGGACCCACATTATGATGGATTTTATCATCGGTCTACCCCACAACCAAGAAGGGTTGGAACAACATTTATGCTTTGGTTCACAAGCTCACTAAAACAACCCATTTCATCCCCACCAAGCCAGAATTTACAACGTTTAAAGTGGTTGGTCAGTTGATGGAGCATGTATTCAAGTTGCATGGGTTACCATATGTCATAGTGCATGACTGAGACACCAAATTCATGAGCCATTTTTGGCAAACAATTTTCAATTCCATGGGGATGAAATTGGCTCCATCTATAGCCTATCACCCCCAGACTGATGGTCAAACAAAGCAGGTCAACAAGTGGCTTGAAAGCTACTTTGAGACATGTTTGTTTTATGATGTCCAACATGTATGGGATTTATGGATGCACTTGGTGTGGCTGAGTTTGCTTACAAAAACTCCACTCATTCTAGCATTGGAGTGTCCCCCTTCAAGGCTTTATATGGCTATGAGATGCCCCTCCCTACAATTATCTTTAGTGAAAAGCTCAACACCCACATGGAAAAGAGGAATTAGACCGCATGCAAGCTTTGCTTCAATAGTGCAAAGTGAACCTTAAAAAGGCCCAAGACCACATGAAGCTCTATGCTAATGAAAGGAGACACTCTCTTGCATTTCAAGAACGCGAGTTAGTACTTCTCAAGGTCCCCAAGTCTCAATATGCCACACTCAAGGATCATGGCTCATGCAATAAGTTGGCACACCACTACTATGGGCCATATAAGATAGTTAAGAAAGCGGGTGACTTGACTATCACCTCCAACTCCCTCCCTCCACTAAGATCCATGATGTCTTCCATGTGAGCCAGCTAAGACCATTCATTGGGACCCCAAAAGACTACATGGAGGAGTTGCCCCCCATGAATGAAGAGGGTCTTATGCAATATATTCCTGAAGCAGCTTTGCACCCAATCAATCAGAGAGTACTTGATCAAATGGCAAGGCCTACCTCTAGAGAAAGCCTCTTGGAGAGCAACATCCAGTTTGGAGGAATTTTCCCACCTCTTAGGGATGTTGTTCTGGCTAAAACTTAACCCCATAGTTGGCCATGTTTGGATTGCAGATTGCTTCTAGACAGCAAACTTTTTTGCACCAGTATTGACAGTGAAATTTTTTTTGCCCATCTCCACCTACATGGGTTGAAAGTATACTTCATGAGCTCTGCATTGACACTTCAATCATCCTATTCAAAGCTCCCCACCCAAAGTTATGACCATTTTTCTATAGTAGTCTTGCTTTAGACAACATGCTGTCCACTTCATTCGAGGCCCTGATTTTCATGAAATAGTGGATTGTCTTATGTGTGGGCCCACTCTACCCCATACTTGCTATGCCTCTTTAGGCCCCATTTCACATGGTACTCAACCCCCTCCTCTACTCATTTCCCTTGTATTCCTGCACAGAGTAGTACTCTGATGTCTCTTCCCCCCATACTCTCTTTTTGTTTTTTGGGACAAAAACCTTCCGAGTCCGGATGGCTTGTAACGAGCAAGGTATACAGGAAGTACAAGAAAAATACCAGTAGCATTGATGGTATTTAAGGTGTAAGAGGGTTAGGTCAAGCATCATGCATTAATCAAGAAATTCTCTCTTCACCTTCACAGCTTCCATGGCTTCCTTCCTCTTCTTTCTCTCTTTCTCTCTCTTCTTATAGTCTTTCTCTCTCATCATCACTCTCTTTCTCTCTATTTTGCACTCCTTCTCTCTCTTAGGTCTTGTTAGGTTCACTGCAATAGAGACATATTATATCAAAGAATACAAAGATAATGCCTTAATTGAATAATAAATAAACACAAGATTAGAGATGCTCTCTTAAATTAGCAAGTTGAAACAGTTCTCAGCATTAGAGATAACATCTTCTGTCATAATCAACATACACATCGACTATGTTCAATCAATTCTCTCATGGACATTGCATCATTGTCATTAGTATTCAAATCAAACTTATTAGTTCACTTTTGATTCTTTGTAATATGTAGCATGTTATCCTCATGAATAAGCCATTGAAATTTAGATCTATGTTCATGATAGTACACTCAAAACACACACATAGATTATCACAAGCAATGCATGATTGTTTGTGCATTTCACAAAATATAAATTTATAGAAGTTGGAATGCACTATATCTTATTGCACACAATGTAAGAGCAATGTGTTTGCAACATACCTATATTCTAGACAATAAGGTTACTTTGTCCACTACATTCATATATTTAATTTAGAGAGTGGGGTTATAAAATAAAATTTCACTACTCTAATAGTTTCTTCTACTTACACTTAAATTCTCATTCATATTTTTTGCTCTCAATTAATTAATTTTTGCCTCCACATACATTGCTAAACCATTGCTATTTGTTACAGAAAATGATCCTTCATTGTACCATTAGCCTCTTCAACCCAAATTCTTGCAACAGTGCATTAGTTGGAATGTAAATAGTCCTTCATATTATGTGTCCTGGCCATCATTAATATTATCACCTCATGCAAAACCCTCAGCCTCAATAGCATGTCTTGTTATACTTCAACCAAAAAAAGGATGATGATGACATTGTTGACCAATTCATTCAGCCAAGCTTGACATTGCTTTGGGGTGTAAGGTAGCTTAGATTTGAAAGGATCTTTGGAGGTCAAGTCCCATGGTGGTACATAAAACCAAGGTTAGCAATTCATTGGTGGAACCACTTGATCTTTTATGGTTGAGAGGATGGTGAGAATTTGATGGTATGGTAGCTATTCAATGTACCATAACCCCTTTTGACTTCCCTTTACGACCTCCTTCATCCTGGTTTGCAACAAGGGAGCATTCTAGCACCCCTTCACAACATTCATGGTCATATTTTCAACATGGAGAAGAAAGTTGCCATAGTAGTCATGTACTTGGCCTCAAGAAACACCCACGTGCATGTCACAAATACTTTAGGATCTGGCCATTCCATTCTAAAGAAAATTTTACATGACTTTGTGGATGCCATTGTGCTACATGGTTCCCATCTCATTAAATGGCCTTTCGTAGAATACAAGCTTGCAAAAATGGAGGATTGCTTCAAATCCCTTAATGGGATGCTCAATTGTTGCACATCAATTGTTTGTACACACACAAATATGACTCCCCCCAATGAAAATGGAACTCCTTGTTTTAACCATGATTCTAACTATAATATGATCATCCATGGCCTATGTGATTCACACATGAAATTCTTGGATGCCAATATTGATTGGCTTGGTTCCACAAATGACAAATATGTGCTAAAGAACTCTAACTTCTACTGTCTTTCTCAAGGGCTCCAACCCCTCATTAGGGAGCCACTCAATTGCTTAGGATTCATCATTCCTAAATACATCATGGGCAATGGAGGCTTTTTGCTTCTTCCATGGCTAATGACCCCCCTTGTCCAATGCTAGATGATCCTCAAATGGCCCGTTAACTTTTTTCAATCCTCCACTCACATCATTGTCGAGTAAGCTCTCAAATGGTTGAGGGGCACATGGAAAATCTTAGAGTTTAGACTCGCCTCCCCTAATGTAGGTTCACTTCATCCTTAGATTACTTGTTGTATATTTCACAATCTTATGCTTAATGTTTCATTCATGTGAGCCATTTTCACTTGACTATAACCCTAGTGATCTTAATTATCCTCTTATGGGCAATCCTTTTGCAGATCTCAAGATAGATGATTCATTGGATGCTTTGATAGGTGGAATCATATAACATGGTGTCATCGAGTACATATATATGCAAGGTCTTTGTTGTCCAATGTATTGAGTCTCATTACTTTTCAATATCTTTCTTCATAAGACAAAATATCCTTTTTTATTATGCAATTTTATTATTCCTAGAAAGTTTCCTTAATTTTTCATTATTGTTCATGTTTATTATAACTCCTACATCAAAATGCAATTGAAATCATATTTTTTCCAACTCTCAAAAAATGAACACAAAAATATGACTTTCTCACATCATGTAAAGCATCGAAATATATTATTAAAGCATTGTATAAATCACATTATTGTAGAGAGGAGTTGAATAACAGATAGTGGAGTTAATTGCATAGCACAATAGCTTTAAAAAGGGTATGCTTTCCATAAGAGGTACAAGTTTCATAAATTCATGAAGACTACATCTTCTCTACCACCATTTGCAATGACACACTCATGACTTGCACACCTTCAAAAAAATTCATTGAAATATCAAGCTTCTTCAACTCTAAGTCCATCAAAATCCTTGCACTAATGGCCTTGTGCATCACGACTTCATGATGCTCCTCCTTGGAAGTTTCCACAAGCCCCATGGCTCTAGTCAAGTCCTTCACTACCTCATTTAGACCCACATCCTATGTATGAGTACACTTATGAGCCTCTCTCTCCACCCTAGAGTTTGTTGGTCTCTTGTCAAAGCCACGATTCACCTTCAAGGACTCTCCAAGATGCTGATTGATGGTTGAGATTCTTAAGCATGTTGATCTTGAAGGAAGTCTTGCACCAAAAACTCATCTACAATTTCAATATATGCAATACACAAAATCTTTGAATCTGACAAATTTTGAAACTTGCATACCATTTCTTATTTGGACTTCAAACATGTAAACACATATAAACGCAATACAACTTGAGAGATGGAAGAGTCCACCATTGTCGCATCTCTATCAATGTCGTGACCATGTTTCTAGACTCGTGTTGTTCCTTACAATAAAAGAAAACATGGATAATATAGTGCATCTTTATGATTTGCATTACAAGGTTCACACTCCCTTTGTTGGAAGACCCCTCCTAAAAAATAAGAGTGTTTAAAGTTATTGAGAAAAAGAAAATAATAGTGGTATACCCCTGCTATAAATCAACTTTTTATTGGAGTGCTATAATTAAAATACCGGTGTCCATTTATGCAACCTACGAAGTAACACCTCGAGGGTTTCTTCTCAATGCAATGAACACGCTATCATTGCTTGCCCTATTGCATGGATCATCAAAATAAAAGTTTAAACCAACTTTAGCCTCAATTATTTCAATAACTTCAATATTTCTACTTGTAAGCATGTCACATTTGATTGCATATTGCGACTCCATGATGATCTTTTGAATAATGACTCAATGCAAGATTACTATTACAAGTTCAATAATAGTGAATGCAAGTTAGTGATATAAGCAATTGTTTGAACTAGCATTCCTCAAGCATGCATATTGGAGACTTATTAGAGCCCCAATGGTTAAAATCAAGAGTATGGAACTTAAGGATTTGCATGAAATTGACGTTTACTAGTTGAAGAAAGTAAGGGCAAGGGATGCTATAGGAAAGTAGCTTTTAACAAATTAGCTCTTTAACATAATCACATTGAAAGAGAATGGCAACTCTTATCACTCCAATCTATCAGACATTAACTTAATTTCACATATGACCAAGTGCAAGAGAAACCCAAACATTGCCTATCAAATCAACACTTCAATTGTGCATATAGAGAAAATATTTTCTTAATGTAATTACACAATTCGTAAGGCTAACACATTTAAATATGTGAGAAGTGATAGGCTTACAGCATTGGCACAACCTTAAAATCTAGTTTTATCAAATTTGACCATGGATGAGATTTGTAAACAAACCCAAGTTGATATTTATGAACACACTAAGACCAAAGCCAAGCATACACAAAGAAATTAAAAAGTTGGTTGAAATAATATTAGAACTTAGAAAAAGCCCAATTATGACGATGAGGCTACGTTGAATTACCTCATAATTTAATCCAAAAAATAGCTTCATTATTGAGAAAAATAAGGGAAAAAATTTAATTCATGATGCATAGAGAGCACCTATTTCATAGGACAAAATGTTTAATGCATAATGCATAAAGCCCTTTAGATAGCCTTTAAATATTTCGTAATGTGAAACTATATTATAGAGAAAAAGAGAGTAATTGCATACGACATCAATGTGATGCCACATGGCATTAGGCCATATCATCAGCTTCCTAAAGAATAACTTATAGATCCAGTGTTTGGATTTTAAGACATTCAAAATAGATAAAAACTCAGATTTCAATACATGAAGGGAATTGTCTGGTTTGACCCTGGCATGGTTACCAAACAAGTAATTGTTGTAATTGTTCTTATAGTACCAGATGAACTTAATCACTACTGTAGTAAGGAGTGAGAACAACTTCCATGAGCTCTCATCTAGCAAGGTTCTATTAGCAAAAAAGGTAGTTGACATGCTACAATTATCAACCAAGTTGGCTTCCTTAAGTGACCTTTTGACCTTCTTCCAAATCGGAGACACATGTAGATAGTCCCAAAAGAGGCGTTTCTCTATCTCCTCAACTCTCCCAAAAAATGGATAGAGGGGAGAAATTAAGAATCTTCCAGCTAGACTCAGTCATAACATGAGCTTTTTTTGTATCAACCACCGTCTCGTCACATTAAATTTGTAAGAAGGCATGGCTTTCCAGACTTTACCAATGCATCTCTTTTGAGTATACATTCTTGTTAATGGGTATTCATTTTTCCACTTCAGCTGGAAATTAGTGAAAATAGGTGGTGAAGGAGAAACAAGCTCCTTGGATAATCTGCAATGGCATACATGTTTTCCTATTAGGGTGACAAGGTCTTTCAAAAAGGAATCATCATGTCTGACAACTAAAGAATGCCAATCCACTCTTTTCTACTACAAGATAGCATCTAAGAAATCCTTTCCTTTATACATAAGAAGAAACCTATATTGGGCCTCTTCCACTAAAATCCACATGTGGCTGTTATTGTCCCACATGTCATCCCAGATTCTAATTCCTTTCTCTTAAATGGTCTTTGCATGTGTAGGACTCCAATGGGCTCGTGCAAAGGCAAAATCATAGGCAAAATGGGACATCTAGATGCTCCTACTCAATGAAGAGTCACCATGTCTTTGTCCTCTAGATGACCTTTCAACATTCAATAGAAATCTCTGCACTAAATCTTGAGTCATATTCGATTATGGGATGGAAATCTTCAGTTTGGAGGATTGGAGATAATATCTTGCCATGATAACTGATGCTACTAAGCTCCTTTAATCTAAAGTGTCAAAATCGAGTGCTTCAAAAATGATGGTCAATAACTGAGTATCCTGCATTCTCTTAAGCAGTGAAAGGCTTAGACTTAGTGCCTTCCTAGTAGGTAGGCTTTCTAGCCCCACAACTCCTCTAGATTTATCCTCAATAAGAATGTCCTAGCTTATTTGAGGCTGCACTCTCTTGCCAATCTTGGATCAGAAAAAATGTATTAGCATCTTCTCCACCTTCATCCAAGTATCTTAGTTGAAGGGAATTAGAAAACCAACATAAACAATCAAAGATTGAAGAATAGTCTCAATGATAATGGTCAACTTGCAAGCAAAGGAAAAGGTTGACTCCATCCAGTCTTTTATTTTTCCCTACAATTTATTTTAAAAAACCCAAAAAACCATTTGAAACACTAGGACAAAGTCACTCCAATACCAATCAGTGCTTCGAAGTAGCAAACCATTACAATGGAAGCATTTTCATCAACAAAGAATTGCACTCTACCTGACAGCCACCATCAAGAAGGGGCAAGCCTTGATGGTGGCATTTTGAATTGCCTTGTCTACCTTATGGAGGAGGGGGTCTATAATCAATGCAAAGAGCAAGGGGCTTAAAGGGCAACCTTACCTAATAGATCTCCATTGCTATTGAACACTGCAAAGGCATTTTGGAACAATGTGGCACCATACCACAAATGTTTGGCCCAAACTTCATAGCTTCCAAGACACTCATCTTCACAAAAGACTAGTGCACCATACTATAGGCTTTGTCTAAATCCACATTGATTAGGACAAAGTTAGTTTGCACACTCAAAGCATAGTCCATGGAAAAAATCAGGTTTAACACAACATCATGGATTTTTCTTCCAAATACAAACCCATATTGTCTTTCATGAATGGTTTTGATAAACAAATACATGATCTTAATAGCTAAGGCTTTAGCTAGACTTTACACATGAAATTTAGGAGGGTAAATGGGTGCCATTTGGAAACCTTTGACTGATCTTGAGCCTTAGGTATCAACTTGCTGTCTCTACAATTGAAACCTAAGTGCATATAGCCCAATTGTTTCGTGAAGTTCAACAAAGATATAAGGTCCATGCCACAGACAACATGCCACATCCTTTGAAAAAGCTCAACATCCTCACCAAGAGACTTTCTAGTCTTCGTATTAAAGACAACATCCTTCACTTCCTCAAGATTAAAGGGATGTTCCAAGAGAAGCGGTTGAGAAATTCCTATTGTTGACATCCTCCAAAAAATTTTGCAAGCTACTTTTGTAATCAACAATAGCTTATTTTCCCCTTAGCCTTCAATTGTGTGAAGTAAAATTCATTCGTTCCATCCTTGAGGACATCTCAACATCCTTTTAGCTGGATCTTGGCTGCCTTAATTGCCTTTTCTTCTTGCATTCTTAGAAAGCTTTCTATGTCTCGAAGACATACATACATCACATCATCGTACAAGTATTCCATCAATATTGCACTCACTACTAATTTTTTCTTTGCAAGCCTCATTTAGCAATCGTCTCTTAAAGAAAGCCTTATGCATCCCATGACCCTTGGCCACTTTAGTGATAGCTCCAAACCCTTGTCTCCATGTATGAATTAGAGATTAGAATTCATTATCACTCTGAGACCATGCATTCTATAGTTATAAAGTAGCCACCTTCCAAAAAGGAAACATTCAATGGAAAGGATGATGGGCCATTGCAATTTTGCCCAAGTAGAATCATTCTAAAGGAAACCAAGATTGTGATATGATCCAAATTTGTGATTTCTTCCAGCAATATGTACTTGATTCCTCCTCCAATCCACCATGCTCCATGTGTAGCATATAGCCTATCTAGTCTTGCTCCCTCCATGTGGATCCAATGTGTTTACTATGCCATGTATAATTCAGCTTCTCTTTCATGTTAGAAAGAAGTGCCATGTCTTCCAATTCACAAGCACATACCAAGGAGATGTAGGTATCCCCTCTCGTCACCTATCATCATGCCATTACCATGTGATTGATCCCAATCTCTTTTAGTCACATTCCAATCACCAACTACTATCGCTACATTCTAACCACATAGCCACCACTCTTCAAGAATTCCCATGGAGCAATCCTATTGGTTGATACATTATTTGCATAACATATGGATTATACCAAAAAGGATTTTTTGAGGTAGGTCACTTGCACTCCTACACAGTTACCTTCCCCAACATGGAACACAAACTAAGGCTTCAAGCCCTCTTTAACCAATAATAGAGTGTCCCTCCCCCCCCCCCCCCCCCTCCCCCCCCCTTTGGCACTAGAATAAAAAAACTCAAAAGTCCATTAACATTAAAAACATTGCATCCTCCTCACCTAATTTAATCTTTTGTAGAGCTAGCACATAGGGCTTGTTCTTCCTTATCATTCCATAGGCAATCTACTTATGGAAATTAGAGAAAAGACCATCACTACAAGATATAGACCTTATAGCGACGTTTAAAGCGACGAAAATACAAACAACAAAATTTGCCCCCGTCGTCGCAAAAAGCGTCGTTATTGACGACGCCATAGAATCGTCGCTATAACCGTCGCTATAACCGTCGCTAGCGACGCATATAGCGACGGTTACAGAGAATTTGCGACGCTGATAGCGACGGCAATAGCGACGAATGCAGTAAAATTGCGACGCAAATAGCGACAGTAACAGAGAAAAAAAAAATTGTGGCAGGGCAGCAAGCTGCCTTGCCACATATAGCATTGTGTGCTGTATGAGAGCCATACAAAATAGTTTCTGCACTGCTTCATACAAAGCGTTTGCAAACAAAAAGAATGTATACTGAAATCATAAAACTGATGGATGAAATAAATACATGATATCGCATAAAATGCGATTGGTACAATCATAAAACAATATCACTAATACATAGAAAATGTCTACATAGATCGGGCGACTAAAAACTAAAGGTATGTGAGCTCTAAGGATCCAAGGGCGAGCTACAAATCGTCGTCCCCCGAAAGCTCTTCCCGTTGTAAAGGAGCATCAAACGGATTCTGCAGAAAAAGAAACAACATATCAACCCACCATACAATAATGCATTCAAATATCTCATGGTAACTACGGACAAGAAAGATGAGTGACTTACTGGGCCGCCGCGTCTATACAATCGGTCGATCAATGATCTGAGACCGTGCCTCTCCGCATATCGAGTCTCAAGGCCTTGCGGATAGCAATTTGTAATGGAGTGCTGCAAAGAAAACAAAATGCTAACTGTTAGAAACATGATTGTCAGTACAAAGAATATCTCAAAAAAACAAATAAGCAAAACAAAAGAAAATCTTACAAAGTCCTCCAAATATGTCCTGTGGCCGCCACTCCCAAGATGATGTACCGATCCGGCCTCGATTCGTGCCCTCGCCGCCTCCCGCTGCTGACTCCAACGTCCTGGCGAATTTGTAGCCTCCTCCCTCAGTCGGTGCCAGTCGTCTGCATCTAACCACTCGGGCTTTGGAGCCCCACTCTTGATTGCCTTGCGTGCGTCGGATCGTCTATGTGACATGTATGCACGCATGCAATCCATCATCCAGCCCGTAGAGAATCTATCCACTGCGGCTGGCACCGGGAACTCCTCGTGCAAGGATGCTACTATGTACTCCTTGCTCCCCTCCGGTATGTTCCTCCAATGATCCAGGACGTTGTGCCGAAAAACTTGTTGGCACAACTCCCTCATGCGAGCCATCACCCTCCTCCCCTCATCATTCATGATAATGGCTCCTGACCTGCCATCCACTAGGTATCCATAATCCCTAGGAGTGTGTCGTGTATGGGCCCTCTCCCATCTCCGTCCACGCTCCTGGTCATATCCAGGAGATCCCTGAACATCCGGTGTACCGACGGGGGTACCCTCTCCCGGAGTGCCACACAAAGGGGTGCCGCCAGAGGGTGTGCCACCAAAAGGAGTGCCACCAGAGGGGGTGCCACCAAAAGGAGTGCCACCAAAAGGCGTGACATCTGCCGACGGCTGCGCAAAAGCCGGAGTAACTGGAGTGGACGTCCCCACAGGTGTGACAAATCCTGGCGGTGACCGAGCTCCAGCTGAACGACGAGACGGAGACACCGCGTCCGTGTCTCCACAACAGCACCCCCCTGATCCTCCTGTAATCGCAGTCCCTCCCTCTGGCCCAAGTCGCGAGCGTCGAGATCGTCTACTCGAAGCTGAAGCATCTGATCGCGCCGAAGCTGATCTAGCAGAGCGTCCTGACGAAGAACGAGACAGCTCCTGATCTGCTATCTCTCTGAATCTCACGAGCTGATCTGGAGACATACGTGCCATCATCTCCTGAAACTCCTCATCGCTCATCCCTCGACTCATCCTGAAAATGTCGATACCTGCACAGATAAAAAATAATGTTAGAATAATCAATTTAAACTATACAAAGCACATTAATAAAATCATTTTTGAAAAATCCCTCTTAAAATGCATATCTTATCTACCTTTATGGAAGATCTAAACAACGAATTGAGTAATACAATTCTCCAAGAATGAAGTATTCTATGGTCCCATGTTAATCTCCTGACACAACTCTGCATACACTGGAAGGTCGATAGACATGTCACCACAAAACAACGAGTCTGTCTCGTTCTCAAAAAATTCTACGACTTCTATATTTCCATCATTGTTAGCCGATGCAGGCTCCAAGCTTGCGGTGGCCTCCACCCCTTGCAATTTCGATCCCTCTATTTGCATATTTTCTTCATCTATGCCTGGAACATCGCTTTGATCGTATACTCTCGCACCTCGAGGAGTTGAAGGTATAACATACCACCATCGAGGTTGTCGGGGATTTGGATAGAAGATTACCTGTTCACAAACACTTACAAACCGTCTTCAAACCATTGTGACATAAACCATGTCGTATTACAATTAGCAAGCAAATGCCTAGTTGCACCTGTTCACAATGGGCCGGCAACACAAAGGTGTCGTGCAAATCCATCCATTTTTTTTCGGAATCTATTTCGAGAAATCCAGATGGACCTCGTCGAACTGTTGCGCCAGCTCCTCCAAGTACCACTTTGAACCACTGCACGTCGAATATTATCATGGAGAAGCTACGGTAATCCACCGTAATAATACTTTGCAAATTCCCAAAATACTCCATCTCATCCACAACCGTGTTCGGATCCGTTGCTCGTCGCCGGCTCTCTTGCTCAAACCTTGCCATGACACCACAGTCCATTGTGGAGCGCATTTTGTCAATACGCTCCACCCGAAAATGCCGTCCGCGCGACCACGCTGCACTATATATTTTGTACTGCACATTGAAACACTCAAATTAGATGTAGCAAGCAAATTTAGATACGACACATTCTAAACCCCTCATTACCTTTGGACTACATCCCCTCGAGAACTCCCACTCCTCCATTGAGACCTTTGTCCCTTCGCTGGATGCTGCGGTCAAGGCTCCATGCAACCATCGTGTTGACATAAACCGCGGCATCTCCTCCATGCCTTCGGGATATCGAATCGGTCGGTGACGCGTACTACGTCGGAATTCGGCTCGTGCTTCCTCTCGATCTTGCCTTGCAATCTGGTACTTGGCGAGCCAATTCTCCATGGAGGCATGGTGCAACATACAAAAGCGATTCACCTTCTCTTCCATTGAGGCATCCATTCTTTTTTCTACCCCATTTCCAACCACCACATCTCCAGTCAGCCTGTCATCGTCCTTCAGCGTCCATAGCATTTCATTGTCTGGTTCCACCGTTGGTAGCCATTGTGAGATATGCACTAACGTCTCTGACACCAGCCAACCTTCCGCCATGCTACCTTCCGGACGAGCTCGTTGTCGCACAAAGCCTTTCAGGGTTTTCATGAAGTGCTCCAGGAAGAACATCCATCGCGTATGGACAGGTCCAGCAATCTCCACTTCATCCACAAGATGCACAAGAAGGTGAACTTGTATCGTGAGCATGCTAGTGGGCAGGTATTTCTCAAAGAGACAGACCGTCTCAACTGCTCCCCGCCTTGCGGATTCAATAGAGGACGTCTTAATCTCTTTCTGTGAGATCCATTGCACCAAAGTCGACAGCTTGTAAATGGCCCCGCGAATTTCTGGAGTTAGGCATCCCGCGATCGCGATCGGTAGGACAAACTGCCAAAAATGAGAAAGCATTAAGAATAATGGTCACTTTTCAAATTTCAAAATGTCCACGCTAATTAAAATCCATTCTGTTCACAAACCTGACATATCTTATGCCAATCATGGGATTTTAGCCCAGAAATCTGGTCATCTTTAGAAAATGCGGACCTGAGAGAACGCATCATACCCGTCGGAGTGCGGATAGACTTGATTACTTGCTTCACAATGCGCTCTTCTTTGGTAGACAAAACCCAGGGAGCGCGAGGAAGCTGCACTCCCCCTTCAGCACTCGACTGCGGCCAAAGCGCCTCCATCTTACCTACCTCCTTTAAATCCATTCGTGCCCCTGTAGTGTCTCTCTTTCCTGTGATGTGGTCCCATAGCAAGCTGCCCACATTTTTGAAAATATGCATGGGATCCAACAAGTGGTTGACCTGTAAGTGGGTCCAATATGGCAACTCGTAGAAAACTGAGAACCGCCGCATTCCATTTGGATGTGAATCCGGGTTTACCATTTTCAGCTCGTACCAGCTTGCAGCGTTCATACGTGCTGGAGGTCGTCCAAGAAAACCTTCCCTGAGTTCATGATCCTCCGGCAAGAAAGCGGCATGTCCTTGGTATACCATCTTCTTCATGGTTCGTGACCTTCGGGAGTCTAACTGTGGCCCACACAATGGACATGCATGATAACCTGAGGTAACGAGACCTGCAAGGCGATCCACGACCTAGTGAATGCTTGATTGAATGAAATAAAATATAGATATTACCGGCGAGAACAATTCGGTCTGCTCACCTGAGCACTCTCCCAATCCCGAAAAGTCATGCATCGTCCACATGAGAATGGCTCGAATGTTAGCTGACCGCCGACCATCGCGCCTGCTCATATCTTGCACCGTGACCCCCTCCTCCCACAAAATCTTAAGCTCATCGACTAATGGACGAAGATACACGTCCATATTTTTTACTTTGTAGCGGCCCGGGACGAGCAAGCTAAGGATGAGATGTCCTTTCTTCGTAGAAAGCCATGGAGGAATGTTGTAGTTGACAAGCACTATAGGCCACACACTGTAAGAAGTCGAGCGCAGACCGAATGGGTTCACACCATCCATGGCGAGACCGAGCCGAAGATTCCTTGGCTCTCGCGCAAAGCCTGGGAAGGTAGAGTCAATGTGGCTCCATGCGCGCGAATCTGCTGATATTCGTTGAACTCCATCCGTGGACCTATTCTGCACATGCCACGTTGTCAAGCTTGCCATGGCAGACGTGCGAAACATGTGGTTTATGCGGGGGATGAGCGGAAAGTGTCTGAGGACTTTTTGAGGGATGGTTTGCCCTTGCAAGTCCTGTCGATACCTGTGAGCACCACACTTTGGGCATGCCTCCATACTCTCGTATTCATCTCGAAACAATATGCAGTCGTTGATACATGCATGGATGTTATTGTAGTCCATGCCAAGCTTCCGTAAAACATGTCGCGCATCATCACGAGACTCAGGCATGGTGTTTGCAGGTGGCAATATATGATATTTCAATAACCTGAAAAAATCATAAAACACCTTGAAAAATCTATCCATGTTTGCAATAATACTGTTTTTAAAAAAAACAATGAAGTCTGTGTGCAAGGTACCTGAATAACTCAGTCACACTCGTATCGCTCCAACCGTATTTTGCTTGCACACTTAAGAGTGCAAGCAATGTCTTCAACCGAGATACTCGGCACCCATCATATAATGGTATGGATGCTTCCTCTCTGAGCGGGTCAGATGTCTCAACATCCATGGGAATCAATGCATCGATCATTGCCTCCATCTCAGGCTCCAAGATTGTAGGCAAGTCGGGAAGGTTGTCTGTCTCCTCTGGCATTGACGGTATAGATGGGCCTTGCGAGTGGTCGATTGGCTCCTGCAATCCATCCATCGCATGTCCACGAACTCTTCTAATTGGCCGCAAAGGGTGCACTCCCCCTTGGGTCGAGACATCACCCCCCTGGATACAAAATTTACCAACAAGACCCAATCTTATTGTGTATGGGTTTCAATTAGCTTGAGAGTACAATGCATGAAAAATGCTAACTTCAAATTACCGTTTGCTGAAAGTCTGCAATCGCCTGATCAATGATCTCAGATTGAAACTCGCCAAATCGTCGTACGTGTTCTAACGACAATCGGCGTTTTCGTCTAATTGCCAACTTGCATTGAGAGCAAGGACATGGGACACGCTGATTAAGATACGACTCGCGGTCTTGAACAATAGGACCTTCTTCGTTTGCCATCTTATCTACATTACAGCAAACAAGGTTTAAATGGATAGCTTTATGGAGATGTACGTCAAGTTGCAAGTTGACCATAAACCTTGCATTGTATATAGTAGTCGAGAGATTTTCCGATGTTATATCTCGGCCTTGTATCATGCTCAACGATTTGTTTGTCCCGGTAGATAATTTTTTGTTATGTCTCGGCTTTGAGTATAAGTAATCCATTTTAAAATTAATGCGCGCCATCTATGAAATTTTATAACTATAGTAATAAAATTTATTTCAATCAATTCTACTCATAGTCATAAGACCTGAGAGAAATTATCCTATACTCAATTTAAGGGTTTCTTTTTCTATAACAATAATTTTGGGTTCATTTTGATGAAGTACGTGGCCGTATGCAAAGCACATTGCATACCATTATCAATACGTATATTATCTTAAATTTTCTTCCCTTCCCTCTCCCTCTCTTTCTCTCCCTCTCCCTCTCTTTCTCTCCCTCTCCCTCTCTTCCTCTCTTTCTCTCACCCTCACCCTCTCCCTCTCCCTCTCGTTCTCTTTCTCTCCCTCTCTCATTTCCTCCCTCCCCCTCCCTCCTCTCCCTCTCCCTCCCTCTCCCTCTCCCTCTCCCTCCCTCATTTCCTTCCCCTCCCCCTCCCTCTCCCTCTTCCTCTCCCTCTCCCTCTCCCTCTCTTTCTCTTTTTTTCCCTCTCCCTCTCTATCTCTCTTTCTCTCTCATTTCCTAAACAAGCAAAAAATAAAGTGATTTAAACATCCTCCAAGCAAAAGGGAGAGGGAGAGATACAATGCACTCTCCCTCTCTTTCTCTTTCTATCCCTCTCTCATTTCCTTTCCCTTCCTCTCCCTCTCACTCTCTTTCTCTCTCATTTCCTCTCCTAAACAAGTAAAAAATAAAGTGATTCAAACATTAAACAAGCAAAAGGGAGAGGGAGGGAGAGAGAGAATGCACTCTCCCTCCTTCTCCCTCTCTTTCTCTTTCTCTCCCTCTCCTATTTCCTCCCCCTCCCTCTCCCTCTCCCTCTATTTCTCTTTCTCTTTCTTTCCCTCTCCCTCTCCCTCTCCCTCTCCCTCTCCCTCTCTCTTACTCTCTCATTTCCTCTCCTAAACAAGCAAAGAAGAAAGTAATTTAAACATTAAACAAGCAAAAAGGAGAGAGAGAATGCACTCTCCCTCTCCCTCTCTTTCTCTCCCTCTCTCTCCCTCTCCCTCTCCTTCTCTTTCATTTCCTCTCCTAAACAAACAAAAGAGAACGATTTAAACCTTCAACAAGTAAAGAAAGAGAGAGGGAGACTCACCAATGAGATATGGCGAGCGTGGGCGGCTTCTCTTTGCAACGAGGGCTCCTCCTCTCCTTCACGAACAACGACGGTGGCGGCGGCGGCGGCGGCAAGTCTCTTCCTCCTCTTCTCCCACAAAGCCTTGGCTCTCTCCCTCGCTCTCTCCCTCGCTCTCGCTCTCAAAAGGCGAAGAAAACAAAATGAAAACGGCGCTCTGGTTTCGGCCGCGCTTTTTTTCCCTGCGGCGTCGCTATAGGCGTCGCTATTCGCGTCGCAAATGCGACGCAAATAGCGACGCATATAGCGACGCAATTTGCGACGCATATAGCGACGCCTATAGCGACGCCAACATCCGCCGTCGCTAATCGGCGTCGCTATTGCCCCATTCCCTTGTAGTGCATGCACATTCTAGGAGGCCACCTTCAGCTTGGCAACATGGTTGTCCTTTCATTGTAACAATGAAGATAGCTCATCTAGCATTTCATGGCCTTCGAGAGAAGCATGATGGTTCCTATCCACCACGAAAGGTTATTGAGCAAGCTTCTTGATCGAAGCCTTGCAATTATTCTTATTGGAGTCCTTACTCTCTTTTGGAGCAATTTTTTCATTGTTTTCTAAGCTAAAAATGTAACTGGTAGAACCATCTCCATCCCATTAGCATCTTGCAGCTACAAGAACTCTAGGGGTTATTTCCTCTATCCCACAAAATATAGACTTTGCTAGTGTCCTTAAGCAAACCGTAGGATGTTGGAAGTATAGAACTTTTCCTAGCATAGACATAGTGACATATGTCTCCTCTAGCCATGCTGGTAAGTCAGCAAAGACATTCATGTTGCAAGACTCCTTTTGGGGGAAGTATGAGGATCATGGCAACACATACCCTAGATTTTCCTCTATATCCTATTGAGGAACCAAGTACCCAATCTCTCTCTACTTTGGAGCCCAATATAACCATAGAAAAACCATGACAATTTAAATTGTTGGGAAATCCTTCAAAACTTCCCCACATCTTAATTTATTAGCATTGCCTATAAGGTCATGCAATTATAATGATTGAAGTGCCCAATGGTTCTTGGTTACATTACTTTATGATTTTTTGGATTTTGGATTAAAGAATGTCTAAGAATCTATATTAAAATGCTTCATGTCAAGTGCACTTATAAAGAAAGGTTGAGACACGAGTCCATGACAAAAAAAATGCAAGACGGAGATGATTATGCAAAAACAAGAGACTTGCTATGGAACATCGATATGGGAAACTATAGAGTTCACTCCTTAGTCTTAACATTTGATTAATCAACATCCTTTGGTACTATAGCCATCTATGCAAGCTCTTTTTATGAGCCATAACTTATAAGCTCTTTTGGCACACATTATTTAAGTGATCTTATGTAATGAGCTACATAGTTTCCAAGGTTCTTTGTGCAAGTCATGCATGACCAGGTGTACAAGTATACCCTTACTTTAATAATATTAGCAACTTAAGCTTGGCCTCAATATGTGTCTTTCATGCATGAACTTAGATTGACAATGCATGTTAATAATTGTAGTGCAAAGCATTGACATGATGTCGTGCTTTGTGTAGCCTATGTGTGAACTCTCCTACCACATCATGTCTTAGGATGTGAAGTGCCCTAACCATTAGTAATTGAAACTAGGGATGGTGCTTTGGAAGTCTCTCAAGGTTTGTCTCTTTGTGCCTCGACCACCATCGATATGGCATGATTTCATATGTGAGCCATAAAACCAAAATACGATATCTTTGTGTGAACTTGAAGTGCCTTAATAGTTGTTGACACTAGTGCAAACCACATGCCTAACATCGATGGGAAGCATTAGAAGAATCTAGGTGTAGAACATTTAGTATCTCTTTTTCACATGATTTTCCTATACTTCATGTCTCTACTTATCTTAATGTGATACGAACATAGCCAATTCTTTACTATTCTATTTTTAAACTTGGGAAGTAATCAAATTACTTAATAGTTTCAAAAGCATTCAATATATGATGTCTTGTTGACTTCAATTATTTTTTGTCCTTCCATATAACATCTCCTTTATTTAGCCACAATAATTGAGCTTAGCACAAATTAGTTTTTAAATGCTTACAAGAGAGTCTTTCTTTGGTTGTGAGGTAGATGGTAATGTTTCTTAAATATATTGACAGTTGTTTTGTACAAGTCTTACATGTTTTTCTTTCTTTTTTGGTTATGTTATGTAATAGGATGGTGGAAATCATTACTAACACATGGCCCTAATCTTTTAGTACCTTGCATACATAATCATCTTTCTTTTTTTCATATTATTTAATAATGTTATTTATTCCCTACAATCTCTATCACTTCTTAATCCCACATTTCAAAAAGACCCCAACACTTCTTCACATGGCCTTTTAAATTCCTAATTCCTTGCTATTCGTGTGGCAAGACCATAGCCAACTTTTGGCTCTTCTCACTAAAGCTTCTAGCTTAGTAGAAAAAAAAGGTAATAATGGAAAAACAAATAGTACTTAGAATCATGGCATGCCAATAACTAATTTTCACCTTTACGTTTGGGATGTTTATAATTATAGTCTTACCTTTAGCATGTACATAAAACTAAATATCACAATCTTTGGTGATGAGTATCCCACCCTGCATCCATGATTATATAAGCAATTTGTTGGTCTTGAAAATAATCAAAATATATAGATTTCTACCAGAATTTTGTTGTATTTATTATATGAACTAATGGTAACAAAATTATTTTTTCAACAAATCAAAATAAAGTAAGCTTCTAATGTTGTTTTCTTTTCATACACATTTGATATAAAGCATTCTTATTATGTCCAAAATAGTAAAGAATAGCACTCCTTTTATAAGCCATGAAAATTTTGGAATAATCTAGCCCATAAATACACACTAAAATGCTATTCTCCATTAGCATTGATAAAACAAAAAATACAGATATAATTTTCCAAAGGATATTCCAAGCATGTAACAAACTCTCATATTGTACGGTGAAACAGGATTGATGGAATATGTCTTTTATATTTTATATATTGTATGGTGAAAGAGGATTGATGGAATACATCTTTTATCTTTTATATATTTCAAAAGGAACGAACTTGAGGTAAGTATGGCAAGAGGAGATGATGTCAAGCCTAGAAATTTAAACTTAAATAATATTATTGGTTTAAAGAAAGTATTTAATCCAAATGTATGCAAGGGGAAGGCATATCTCTCACATGTGGCACATTGATTTTGGGGGGTGTGTGTGTGTGTGTGTGTGTGTGTGTGAAGGCAAATATGGATGGTGCAGCTAGAGAGGTGGTGAGAGGTGTGCATGGCCAAGAGAATGTGAAGGCAAAGTTGGACGGTTGCATAATAGATAGACATATGCACTATTTCATTTCAATTATGTTGAAAGACACATATGCATTCTCTCCCAATCATCCTTGTAGTCCCCATGTTCTCCTCTATGCCTTGCTCATAGTTCATATTCTATGCTATCAACTCTAGCATCTTCATGCATAGACATCGCCTTGAGTCTCTTTCCTGAAGGACTAGAGGAAAGCGATGTTAGTGATGAGGAACAACACAAACGTGATACTAAAGGGCCCCACCATTATGCAAGTGCTACCCATAGCCACAATGCTCCCCCACCCCCAAGCATGAAGTTTGTGAAGATGATGGCCCCATCCATGTACATGGTCATATTGGCGGTGCCACTCCAATATTGACTATTAGAAACAATTTCTACCTCAATTGCTGTAGTCATAACTAGCATCGGAGAAGTTGATGTGTTGAGCACTACTACTACTGCCTTTATTAGAAACAATCACCACCTCAATTATTGTGATCATAGCTAGCATTGGAGAATATCACTATGTTGAGCACTACTACTACCTTTATTAGAAACAATCACCATCTCAATTATTGTGATCATAGCTAGCATTGGAGAATATCACTATGTTGAGCACTACTACTACCTTTAGGATGATCACAATCACTACAATATGGCTTGCTACTACTACTTCACTGTTGTTGCACCCATCATGATTTTTGAATGTAACCATTGTAGTATAACAATTTCCTCAATAAAACCCAAAAGAATAAGTATACTCCCCTAATAGAATCCCCAAAATAAATTCTTTTGTTCTCTCTCTCTCTCTCTCTCTCTCTCTCTCTCTCTCTCTCTCTCTCTCTCTCTCTCTCTCTCTCTCTCTCTCTCTCTCTCTCTCTCTCTCTTTAGATGTTTGAGTGGTTACTTTTGGTAAGCTCTAGAGCGTGTATGCATGTGCACATGTGCACACACAATGTGTGGAGTTTGAAGCAACATCTATGGAGCTCTTTGGAAAACAATGCAAATATGACAATTTATTTGTTTTTTTGGCCTATAAAAAATGCAAGATCATTGTAGCCCTACAAAAGAAGATTTTGTTTCAATGTTGTGTATGTTTCATTGTAATAAAGTTTTGTTCATGTAAAATATCCCGTTTTACAATCAATGTATTTGGTTCATTCACTTTCTTACATATTATCCAATGTAGCATACTCTCATAGTGAGTTGTAGTAATGATTTCTGTCTTTGTGTAAAGTTATCACTAAATGCAACATACATGGTCTGTGGGGTTTAATGGAAGAAGTTATGGCACAAAGGATGGCCAATGTATAAAAGGAGATTCAAAGAAGTTTGTGCATGCAACTACAGTTGATAACACTAGTTATTCTTCATATAGATATCAAGATGATGGGAAAAAGCATAATGCTAAGGGTAACATCTTAGTCAATTAATGGGTTGTTGTGCCTTACAATCCTTATTTGGGTTCCAAGTACAATGCTCATATAAATGTAGAGGTATGCTCTATAATTGCAATAGTAAAAACATTTGTATAAGTATATTTATAGAGGCCATGATCATGTAACTATTAGATTTATAACTATGCATGGTTCCACTTCCAATGGAAATTGTAGGTAGGATAATGGTAGGCAAGATACTAATGAAATTGAGAGCGTTTTAGATACTCAATATGCATCTACTTTTGAAGCATGTTGGTAGATATTCGAATACAAATTTCATGAATGAGAAACCTAATATTCAAAAATTGCAAATACATTTATTACCTTGAGAAAATAATGTTGCTTTTCGTGACTATGATAATATTCACAATGTGGTCCAAAATGAAAATGCTCAAAAAACAACTCTCATTGAGTGGTTTACTTGCAATTGCCTACATCTTGAGTCTAACATCATTTTGTATCAATACTTTCTAATGTGGGTTTGGAATGCAATAAAAAAGTAGGTGAAGAGGAATCAAGGGAATACATGTGGATGGATATATTTTGTTGCTCCTACATGTGGAGAGAGGTGCTATTTGCCTCTATCCTCATTGTATATAAGGGATGCACTTCTGTAATAAAGCATAAATACCTTAGTCTAGGGTATGCTAGGGTTAAGTATAAAAGGTGGAGATGTAACATGTGTTCAAGTATCTTTTTGCCATTTTACAAACATTACATGTTTGAGGTCTCAGCCTCCCACCATCTAAGAGGGTGAATACTCTTGGCCACCATAGCTTGGGGTGCATACCTTGCTGCAGCCACTCATCATTTGATTCTCAGTCAACATTAGTAATATCATTTCATGCCTAGCCACCTTGGCTATGGTTTCTTGGCATTTTATGTCTATTTCTTGTATTTTTCAATTAATGGCTTGATGTGGGAATTAGCTTCTTTACATTGGTATCAAAGCATGGACTTTGATCCATAGGAAGAGTCATTTTCATGGTGAATCTGGTTATAGTTTTGGCACAGAGTAACTGGAGGACAAGAATTAGTCACTGGATTTGATCCAGTTAAAACCGTGACTAGTTAAGGTCTCTACAATAAACCATGACTAAATTTGATGGTCTTGAAGAATTTCTAAAGAAACAATGGTAGATTCATGGTCATTTTGGTAGTACGTGGTCAATTTTGGGCCATTTTGAAGGATCATGGACTTAAGTGAAGCCGGTTTGGAGAGGTTAAACCGTGGTTATTTTTTTGGAACAAGCTTCTATTTCCTCTTTCCAAGCTTCTTGTTGAAAACTGCCATGGAAATCTCTGCCTGTTTCTCTTTACCATGGCCATATCTCTTCATGAGACCTTCAAAGAACGATTCTTGAGGTCTTAATAAGCAACCTATGGACTACCTATTTGGCCAAGCATCATCAAGTTTATGATCACGTGGACAAGAAGAAGCTCTTGGATAGTTTGCGCCTTTTTTTTGTGTGCTCCTTGCTGCCTATTATTCAGCAATCTCCTTCATCACTGAGCTTCTCCTTCATTTATTAGATCATTGGCATCCCTGACATGAAGTACCTACACTCTATTGATTGATCTTCCACTCTCGTTCAGCTCTGAAGCTTCCTTCACAACCCTAGCTATGGCTAAAAGTGGACAGCATGAAGAATCCTCCAATTTCTTGAAGATTTGGCCTCTTCTTGCTCCTACTAGCTTCCTAATAGCAAGTGCAAGCATCTACATCAAGCATTGGACCGACATTGAGATCAAATATTGGAGCTTCCAAGCAAGATTGAAGCATCTTCTTCATCTCAGATTGGGGAAAACAAGGTAGCCATCAATCTTCATCAAATCTTGCTTCATTGAGGCTTCAATCCATGGGCCTTTTGTTGTCTACAACCCTGAGAAGGTTCAATTGAAAATATTCTTTAAAGATTTGGCTTATACTAAAGAAATTCTTCAAGTTTGAAAGCATTTTCAGCCTCTTGAACATGGCAATGTCTGAAAATTCATGGAATCCATGATTCAAATGAGAATTTACACGCATCAAAGCTCAAAGGATCTTCTCCAACAAGCTATTGTGGACTTCTATCAAATCATTGACTTCTTTTGATTGCATTGGATCAATCTTATTGATCGGGAGCTAAAGATTACATGGGAGCAATCATATTGGACAAAGCTTTCTTGAAATTGGTCTTATTGATCGGGAGCTGAAGATTACATGGGAGCAATCATATTGGACAAAGCTTTCTTGAAATTGGTCTTATTGATCGGGAGCTGAAGATACATGGGAGCAATCATATTGGACAAAGCTTTCTTGAAGTTAGTCTTATGATCTGAAATCTTGGTCTATTGATGGTGGTTTATGCGGAATATTGATTGAATTGGATTCATCTACTACTTTCCATCAACATTAAAGAGGTAATTCTATTGCTTTCAGCTTAATCTCTCTTTTCATCCAATTGTTGAACCAGTCCATTTGTTCATAAGAGAGATTAAGTGGAATAGAACCTCTTAATTCCTATTGAAGGGCATGTAGAATTCAGCCCATGACTGATTATGATTGCATAATGAGTTTCTTTCCTGCCCATTCAAATGTTGTAGCTCAATTGATTGCATAAATGCTACTCACTGCCTACTTGGCTTGGATTTTTGTTGGATGATTGAACATTGATGTTATAGGACTGAAATAATGATGAAAATGGTAAGTGGGAACATTGTAAAAGTAGTGAGTCACTGCAAAAGGTAATGCCCTTTCAATTCAGTCATTTCCCAATACCCACTTGCATTTCATTAAAGAATTTAAAGGCTTTTCAGTCAATGCATAGCATCCTTGTTTTATTAGCCATTAGAATGTACTTGCCATATTGGTTCCTGCGAGGAAAAGCGAATGCTAGGCGATTCAGGAAGACAAAAGAGAGGTGACCCTCCCTTCCTGATTAAGACCCTGACCCTCCCTTCCCGATTAAGACCCCGAAGGGGTGCACAACCCCGCTTGAGGTGGAACTTTGCACACCCCTTTTGTCTCGAAACCCATGCAATTCTCAAATTTAGGTGCAGGTATATTCCCCATTATCAGAGTTTGGCACTAGTACAACATTGATAAACATGAAGAATCATTGGAAGAGGTGCAGGGCATCTCCTATTTTCGGGGTACCTACAGGTGTTGGACAGAGTTTTTACATATAAAATAGCAGGTAAATACCAATCTACAGGTTATTCTTGAGCCCTATAGGTGCCCCATAAATCTACTCTAGTTGCTATAGTGGTTTACAAGGGTTTCCTCTACTCAGGGTATTCCTACAAGGTAAAACAGGGTACTTACAGGTGGTGGACAGGGTGCAAGAATTTCCTGTTCAGACATGAAGATTCAATCACAGCGAATTCTGTCCTAATACAAATTAGGAACTTGATAGCTCCATTTGAAGATGGGATCCTAAGCTTTGATTTGAATCAAAAATTTTGGTGATTCGACATCAGAAGCTCAAGTTATTGCTGATTTTCTGACACTAGGTATGTTGAGACAACATCCAAACAGCATACAGGGGGACATTGTTTGACATTGTTCCACCCAAAGTATCCAACCCAAGTCCATATCTTTTGAAATATGGTATATCCCCATATAATAAGATTCCCATAGAGCTATTAAGCATTGGGATTGGTGTTATATTCTTAGAGAAATAGGGGATTAAGTGACAAACTGTCTACTACTACATCAATGTCTCCTAATGGCCAGGAATAAGAAGAAAGATCCCATTACTGAGACATTGAATGATGGTGTTAGAGACTCCCAAGAGGATCAAAATTACACAAATGAAGCCCATAATTTTGATCAAATAGATAAAGAATTAAGCATTGGGATTGCTTATAGCACACATCAAGGACATCATGACATACATGAAGAGCATGCAGGGAATGATTATCTCCTACTGTCAAAAGAGTTGGGACATGTCAATGAAGGAATTTCTAAGGATTTGAAGGCTTTGAATGAAGGCTTAACACATATAAATCAAGGTTTGTTGCAAGGGATGACACAAGTAAACCAAGGAATCTCTTATTTGCAGCAAAGCAACAAATCTTTATTCCTAGAGCTCATCTCAGCCATAAAGGAAATTGGAAGTAAGCCACAAAGAGAACCTCAAAGTATTGAAGACTCCCATGCAATTCCCTTTGTTGGTAATCCTTCCCATCCAAGCAAAGAGAAGTCTCAGCCAGTTATGCACACTTTTGAAAGGAGAGAACCATCTAGAGTGAGGGTAACCATCATCCTTCACAAATTCATGGCATTCATACCCCAAGGCCTTAGTTTAGTAGCCCAAAACATAATCATAGACATGAAGGGGAGCGAGAAACACTCGATGGGATAATGATTATCATGGATGTGACCCTTTCTACAAGAATTTTTATTATCATCCCTCATATGCACAAAAAGTAAATACAATCAACAATCAAGTTCATGAAGGTGGAAGGCATGATGAGTGAAGATCAACTCATGACATTCCAAACCAAGAGCATGCTTCAAAGGGACAACCTTCATCTCATAGTTTTGGGCCACCTACTTTTAGGCAAAATTCATGGAACAAAGATTCATGGAGACAACATTCTCATGGGCAACCATCTTACAATGAAAAAGAATATAAGGAAAAAATCAATATTACTAATTTCAAAGGAGATAATGCTTCACCTTTGGAATGGGAGGAGTGGATCAATAAGCTTGAGTTATACTTCACCCTTTATCCTAGAAGTGAAGAAGGTAAGATTTATTTCACAACTCTTCATCTTGAAGGTTACGTCCATACTTGGTGGCATTACATGCACAAGATTGTGGGCAAAACTTTGACTCTTGGGAGGAGTTCAAGCAAGCAATGATTGATATCAGTCTTTATATCTCCTTTGGAAAAAGAAAGGCTTCAAAGAAAATGGTATGCATGCGCTCAAAGAGGAATATCCATTAGAGACTATTCGAGCACTTACTTGAATCTTTCTATGTATGTTGAAGGCATTTCAGATTTTGCTAAGCTGAATAAATACATTTTTGGTCTTGATCCTGCCTATCATCGGAGGTAGGAGCTCAACAACCAAAAACATTACATGAGGCCATACAATTGGCTAAAAGATACTCCTTGAAGTACAAAAGAGATGCATGAAATTTCTAGCAAAGAAGTATAGGCAATAATATTTCCAATCAACCTACAAAGTATGGGCAAGATTTCAACCAATCAAGAGACTCTTTTAGGCAAGAAAAAAAAGTTATAACAGTCAAAACAATTATAACAGCAAAGTGCCAACATTTCCCACTATTTATGCCTCTAAACAACGTGGAAATTTTGTACAAAAATAGGGGCAAACTTTCATAAATGTGGCTGAGCCAAGAGGTACTTTTTCAAGAGTTGAAAATGCTCCTAAACTGCCCCAAAACAATTCTAATGGAAACTTCATTCCTCACGACAAGCTTAGAGAAATGCATGCAAAAGGATTATGCTTCAAATGTGGGGAGAGTGGTCACATGATCATAAGCTGAAGTGTAAAGCTAAGAACTCAAAAATCAACATGGTGATCACTCAAGATGAGGAAGTGGAAGAAGAAGAAGATCAAGAGGGGAATTTACTGCATGTTGATGCATACCCAATGGTTGAAGAGATTCATGAAGAAGAGCATGCCACCAATGAAGAATTTTATGATCCCATGGATGGATTTCCAGTTGATCCAAGTGGTACTCATGATTCTCATGCTTCCTTGTGTACCATCTCACATACTGCATGGACCGGTTGCAAAGGGGAAAATACACTTAGACTCAAAGGTTTCATTAATGGCAAAGTTGCACATATTTTAGTGGATACGGGCAGCACTCATAGCATTGTCAACACCAAATCTTTGAATGGACTGAAGTTGCTATCCATTAATATGGACTCTTCCTTGCAGATACAAGTTGCCAATGGTGCATATGAGTCTAGTAAAGAAGTGTGTCCATGCACTTCAATTGAGTTATCGCCCTCTTGCACAATACAAGTAGACTTGATCACTTTGGATATGGGGCCTATTGACATTGTCATTGGATGTAATTGGTTGAAAATACTTGGCGATTTCACCTTAGACTTGGAGCAAATGCAAATGGGATTTAATTGGCAAGGACAGCACATAGAGTTGAAAGGCATAGACCACAAACAAATAGAACTCATCTCCATGAAGAATTTGCGAAAAGAAATCAATGCCAAGTCATGCATCTTCACCTTACAAAAGTAGATGAAGGGCAATCAACAAATCAGCCATCTTCTTCTTCAAAGAAAAGGGATCCGAGATTGGAAGAGCTATTGGAGGAATACAAAGATTTATTTCAACCACCATCATCTTTACCTCCAAAGCGAGAGGTTGACCATCCTATTGGACAAGTTAAAGAATTGGTGCAAATAGGTTTAATTCAGCAAAGTCAATCACCGTTTGCTTCTCCCATGCTCTTAGTCAAAAAGAAGGATGGATCATTTCGCATGTGTATTGATTATTGGGATTTGAACAAGTCAACGGTCAAGAATAGGTATCATATTCCCCGAATTGATGAGCTTAAAGATGCAAAGGTCTTCACCAAAATAGATATTCGATCCAGTTATCATCAAATTCGAATGAAGGAAGGACATGAGTTCAAAACAACCTTTAGGACTGAAAGAGGGTTATACCACTTCTTAGTTATGCCATTTGGGCTTTCCAATGCACCTGCTACTTTCCAAGCCCTCATGAATAAAATATTGCAGCACTTCTTGTTCAAAATAATCCTTGTTTTCTTTGATGATATCCTAATTTATAGCAAACCCTCATGAATAAAATATTGCAGCACTTCTTGTTCAAAATAATCCTTGTTTTCTTTGATGATATCCTAATTTATAGCAAATCGAAGGATGAGCATTTGAATCATATGACAAAGGTCTTTAACACATTACGAAGACACACACTCTTTGCCAAGATGACGAAGTGTTCTTTCATGGAAGATGAAGTTGAATACTTAGGTCATGTTGTGGGAGAACAAGGGATTAGAGTGGACCCCAATAAGGTAAAATGTGTTAAAGAATGGCCTACTCCTACGAATGCAACCTCTTTGAGAGGATTCATTAGGTTATCATCCTTCTATAGAAGGTTCATCAAGAATTATACTCATGTGGCGGCTCCATTAACGGATAGACTCAAAAAGGAGGCTTTCTTGTGGGACTCCATCGCCAATCAAAGTTTCAATGAGCTGAAATCTCTTCTAATTTTGGCACCCATCCTTGTATGCCTGGATTTCTCTAAGGAGTTTATCATATGTGCAGATGCTAGTGGAAGAGGAATTGGGATTGTTTTATGTCAAGATCATGGAGTCATAGCTTATGAGAGCCGAAAGCTTGATGACGAGGAGCGTTAATTACATGTTTATGAGTAAGAGATGTTAGAAATATTGCATGCTATCAAAAAGTGGCATCATTACATCTATGGGAGCCATTTCAAGGTCAAAAGTGATCATTGTGTGCTGAAATACTTACTTTCACAACCAAATTTATCTTCCAAGCAACGAAGATGGTTAGCTACTCTTCAAGGATATGACTTTGAGTTATCTTATATGGCTGGAAAAGATAATGTGGTGGCAGATGCCTTGTCAAGAATGTGGGCATGTTCCATTTCTACCATTTCAACCATGCATAAGGATTGGATCCATGACATTCAAGAGGAGTATTTGCTTGATGAGCAAGCATCAAAGATGATGAAGGAATTTCAGTAAGGCAAAGAAAAAGAGTATCCAAGTTTCAAATAGCACAACGGTCTTTTATGGTATCGTGGTAGAGTATTTTTGACACCACAATCTTCTTTCAAAGACCGTATCTTGCATGAGATACACTCTTCACCTTTAGCGGGACACCATGGGTTGTTCAAAACATTTGACAATATCCATAAGAGTTTCTATTGGAAGGGCATTTGGAGGGATATTAAGGATTATGTTATGCAATGTTTTCCGTGTCAACAAAATAAAGACTCCTCTCTTCTACCCAGTGGTTTACTTCAGCCACTTCTTATTCCTCAAGGCAAGTGGACTAATATTACAATGGATTTTACAACAAAGCATGGGTGGAATAGCATTTATGTGGTGGTGAACCGGTTGGCTAAATCAACTCATTTCATCCCTACCAAGGCTCAATTTACAACAAAGTAAGTGGCTGAATAGTTCATGGAATGTATTTTTAAGCTTCATGGTATGCCATTGAAAATAGTATCCAATCGTAATACTAAGTTCATGGGAAGTTTTTGGAGGAGTTTATTTACTTCTATGGGAACAATTTTGACTCCTAGCACGGCATATCATCCCCAAATCGATAGCCAAACAAAGCGTGCCAATAAATGGTTGAAAGTCTATCTTTGTCATTTTTGCCATGACACTCAAGTTTTGTGGGATCATTGGTTACATCTTGATGAATTTTGTTATAATAACACTCATCATATGAGCATTGGCATGTCATCATTTGAAGTGCTTTATGGATACAAAGTGCAAATACCTTTAGCCATTTTTCATGAAGACATGAATCCACAAGCCAAGGCTGAAGTTGAGAAAATGGAAGCTCTTTTGCATCAATGCAAGGAAAACATTAGGAAGGCATAAGATGTTATGAAGGCTTATGCTGATGAAAAGGGGAGACCTTTGGAGTTTGAAGAAGGAGATTGGGTATTTCTCAAAGTGCCTAAATCTAAGTATGCTTCTCTCAAAGGTGGTCATAATAAGTTGGCTCATCGTTGCTATGGGCCTTATCAAATCCTGAAATGAGTTGGTGAGCTTGCATACAAGCTTGATTTGCCTTCTTCAATAAGGATTCATTCTATCTTCCATGTTTCCCAACTTAAGAAATATGTGGGTCCAACCATGAAGGTTTTAGAGGAGTTACCTCCCATGGATGAAGATGGTATTATCATTTATGAGCTTGAAAAGGCTATTGGCAAAAGAGAAAAGGTTTTAAGGAACTGCTCGACGGCGGTTGGAATACCTTATTAAATGGCGAGGTTTGCCCATGGAGGAGTCTACTTGGAAACCATCATCATACCTTGATTCTTTTCCATGGCTTTTGCAGGAAACAGAGTAATATCTTAACAGGACAGCTTGTTGTATTAAATTTTTGTCATAAAAATAATTGCTATACAGTCATTAAACTTGGATTTTTATGGCATGGTTGGATACTAGGAATTGTCCTCTATATTTCTATAGCCCATACATGGTGGTTGGACATTTCTTCTTCAAGTTATGGCCATTCTTGTGCAACAACCTATTTTGGATAGTTTCCAGTAGTATATTCAAATTTCATACTTGTACTTCATTGACATATGAGATCTTCTTCAGCTTGGAGTTTCATTACAACATGGATTCATCGCTTACAAAGCTATCCTTGTAATCTTTCCTTGTAAATGATCCCAATTCTAGCTTTGAGGACAAAGCTTTTTTAGGCCGAGATGGCTTGTAATAAAGCATAAATACCTTAGTCTAGGGTAGGCTAGGGTTAAGTATAAAAGGTGGAGATGTAACATGTGAAGTATCTTTTTGCCATTTTACAAACATTACATGTTTGAGGTCTCAAGCTCCCACTATCTAAGAGGGTGAATACTCTTGGCCACCATAGCTTAGGGTGCATACCTTGCTGCAGCCACTCATCATTTGATTTTCAGCCAACATTGGTAATATCATTTCATACCTAGCCACCTTGGCTATGGTTTCTTAGCATTTTATGTCTATTTCTTGTATTTTCAGTTAATGGCTTGCTGTGGGAATTATCTTCTTTACAACTTCATTTGAGGCATTGTATATGATTGAGAATGTGCTATATTCTACGTTTAAGGAGGCTTTCATGGCAAAGGGTTTGTTGGAAATTGACGAAGAATGGAAAATGTGCTTATGCAAAGCTACATTAATGCAAACAAGCACACAATTAGAGCTTTGTTTATGTCTATTTTGGTATTTTGTTTACTAGTCCAACCTAGTGTACTTTGGGAAGATTATTTGGTACTACTAATAGAGGATATAGTGCATCGATTGTCTCTGCAAAATGTAAAAAATGGTTGTCTACAAGATATGGCCAATAATCAAGCTTTGTTCCATATTCATTAGCATGGATGTACTTTAGTTGACTCTCATGGACTGTCTACGATGAGTAGACAAGTCCATGTAAATCCTTTGATCCTTGATAAACAAGTCTATGATATGATAGAAGAAGAAAAAATATTGTTGGATATGGAATGTATGCTCAATGATGGACAAAGGAATTCCTTTATATCAATAATGGACGCTATTGAATTGGGACCAAGTAAGACACTTTTATTAGATGGTCGAGGTAGTTCACGAAAAGCATATCTATATATGTCTACTTGCAAAGCTTCATCGTCAAGTTTGCATTTCCATTGCTACATCAACCTCTGGTATTGCTACATTTGATTTTGCCACCTAGTCTTACATCCCATTCAAATTTCAAGGTGCCATTATAAGCATATAATCATTCTACTTGCAATATACTTGTTCAAAATAACCTTACAATATTGTTAAATAATATACCTTTTTTTTTAATGGAGCTCCAATGATCCACCATTACACTTTTGGAGCATTTGATAGAGCTCTTAATAACATAATATAATGTGATAAGCTATTTAGAGGTAAGGTTGTCTTTCTTGGTGGGGATTTAAGGCAAATATTGCCTATTGTACCAGAGGGTACATGTGAGGACATCATTGATGTGACTCTATGTTATTTTAAACAATGGTAATAAATCATTATTTTGATACTTATACAAAATATGCGAGTGATGTGAATGAAGATCACTTTATTACATGGTTATTAAGACATTGGGGATGGACAAAGTTTGTCACATAGTAAATAGATGTTGTAATTTCCATCTAGAATGCTATTGGATAGAGGATCAATGTAACACTTGCTTAATTTTATGTATCAAGATGTGCATTGTATATATGATTATGGATCCTTCTTTAGTAAACATTTCATTTTTTCACCTTGAAACAATGAGGTGAAATTTTGAATAACCATATATTGCAGTTGATGCTAGTAGAGGTTAGACAATACTTCAGTGCTAATTTCATTGATAAGACTAAAGAAAACCACTTCCTCTACTATGTAGAATATTTTAATTCCCTTTACTTCGATGAAGGTATTCTTTTCCATAAATTGTTACTAAAAATAAATGCTCTAATAATGTTGCCCAAGACTTTGAATCCTTCCAAAGGTTTATGCAATGCTACTAGATTTATATGCAAGGCATTTAACAACAAGGTCATCGTAGCAAATAAAATAACAAGGACCAATATCAGGGAGAGAAATATTTGTTCCAATAATAACTTTCATCATAACTACTTTACAAGCCCCTCTCTTTATGAAATGTTTGCAATTCTCTATTTGTTTAGCATTTGCAATGACAATTAACAATCTCTTTACTTATTTGTTCTTATTTTGTTCTTCTATCCCTAGGTGAGATATCTTTAACAATATCAAGAAATTAAAAATGATAATAAATTACATTTTTGAGTTTCTTTAAATCAAAGTTATTTTCTTTGCACATTTATTTTTCTTTTATTCTTAGATGCTAAGATGTCTTATATTTATAGTTGATATTATTAAAATTTTGATAATAAGTACATTTTTGTGTTTTTAAAAATGTGTATTATTAGATGGCCCAATGAGTCTTCTAATATTATCATGCCTCACCTTACCAAATGCAATTACAAGAGGCATTATAGCCATGACCAATGAATGATATAATTCATAGATCTCTAGTAAGAATAATCAAAAGATGACCAATTGATGGATTTACTAGTGGAAACTTTCCGTTGTATATAGAGATTTTTTATTATGGGTATATCCAACCCTACTACACTATATAAATAGATGATGACTATAGTATATACCGCTCGCATACTAGGCAGATACCAAAGAATTGGAGCGAATTGAAGTTCCAAGATTTATCGTGTTTTATTACTTTATTTCAGTTTCATCCAAATTCTAACGATTGCTCTACCAATGCTAAAGGCTATCATATCATCACCCCATGTAATACTTACACAAATCTTTGATAAAATTTTCATTGCATAAAATATATTAAGTAAAAGTATTATTTCTAATATTTTTTCTTATTTTTAGGTGTGGTAAGCAATGGTGACAAGCCAGTGTTGTTGTAACATAGTTTAGGAGGGGATGTGGCACAACATCACCTTGACATATTGTGTAGCCTATGTCAACTTAGAATAATTCAAGTAGAAAGAGGAAACCATATTTCTAATAATTGATGTAAGATAATGGATTTGTATTACTTAAAATATACATACTTTTTTCTTTATTCAGCTTTTCTTATGGTTGGGATACTACAATCACATTTAAAAACCAAATTTTTTCATTCATGTTTTTGTATGGTTCATACATGCACGTGAGCATGCTAAAAAGCATTGTCCAAGGGTAGCAGCATATGTTGATGGAATATTAGTGGATCATGCTATTGTAGACACATGATCCTTTGTCAACATTATGAGTTCAAAATTGATGGAGAGGCTAGGGTTCGGAATCCAAAAAGATGCCTCTACGATTCTCCGAATGGCTAATGAGAGTTTAAGACAACCTAAAGGGTGCAATACTAAAGTCCACATGACTATTGCTAATGTGGAATGCATTTTGGACTTTAGGGTGATTAGGTTCGTGGGGTGGCCTAGCTATTAAGTATTGCTAGGCCATGGATCTTACAGGTGGACTGTCAAATTGATATACCCATTGGTCGGTTGATCTTTGGCAGAGGTGCTAGATGTGTAGTAGTAGATGCCTACCTTGAATCTCCTCAAAGTGAGAGAGTTCCTTTATCCTCTATAGAGATAGATACATTAGAGGATGCAGTTAGTAGTGAGATGTCATCAAGTGATCAATCCAACAAGGGGTCCACTACATAGAGGATATCTATCAAGTAACTATGAATGAGCCGCTTAGAAGAGGACAAGAGATGCAAATGTAATTGAGTTGAACCTTGATACGCTGAATGATTCACAACCAATAAAATTAGGGTCCATGCTCAGTTTGGAAGAAAGAAAGGACTATGTGTCCTTGATTTAGAAACTCCGCGACATCTTTGCTTGGAGTTATGATGAGTTGAGAGGTATTCCTTCCAACTTGGTTGTTCATACCATTCCCCTAAAGGAAGGTAACCGCCCTGTGTGCAACAAAAAGTAAGTCATATGCCTTTCAATCTAAGGTTCTTATTTTTGCATCATTTGTTTACTAATGATTGCCAGATAATTTGTGGAATATTTGACCTTACGATAGTGGCAATACATTTTATATCACACCACCCCCATTGTTACAAATGTGGTCAATATGTGTCCACAACACAAATAATGAGACAAATTTAATCATGTCACCTCTCCACATTAGATTCAAGAAAAGTAAGAAATACCAAAGCATTTGAGCACATCATATTCAAAAGGAAGTGCAACTAAGGTGTTGCTCATACTATGTACCATATAGGAAAAGCTTGGAAACATGCTTTGGAGGTAATTTATGGAAGAATTTGTTAAAAGTGGGAGCTTTTTGGGAGGAAATTCAAAAGCTCAAATGATCGAGTATTATCCACACTATTACATACATTGCAAGGTAGATAGTCCAATTGGAAAATACAAAATGTGGGTTCCAACTTGCTTTAAATGATCCAACTCAAATGCCTTTTGCTAGTTATTAGAGTTAGAAATGTCATCCAGCATGAGCATAGTTTGTCATGCACAATCTATTGCACAAAGACCTTCTAGTGTTTTTGATTTGACAACCCTTTCCCAACTTTAGAACATGTTAAATTGAGGATGGCAACAAAAGTTGAAGCTTATCTAGGATAGAATCAAGACTTTAGTATTCTATAAGAGCCTAGCATGTGGTATTGATTCCACAATCAATCCAATGTTATGGACAATTTTAGATTTTGTGTGCATCTTATAAGTAGCTTTCTAGTTCCAGCTATTTCAAATTTGTCATAAGAAGAGATGGATATAAGAATAATTGGACTAATCAAGAAAGGGAGAATTTATTCCTTGTGTTATGAACATTGTTAGTGACTAATATGATAGGGGTTAGACATCAAAGGGTGAACAATCTAGCCCTAAAAATGAATGTTTGTATAGCAAAAATGTGAGAGCTAGATGGAGCTCTCTTCAAATGTTTGTGGCCTCCTTAGGACAATTGAACTCTCACCGTCACGAGGGACCATGAATCTCTTGAGAGGAAAATAGCCTTGACATAAAATTTTCATATGCTAAATAAAATAGTGGTAATAAAAATAAAAAAATTGTCGATCAACCCATGTTTTTCTCTTTTCAATCAAGAGAGGTTTGATTTTTTCCAAGAAACCCAAGAGTCACTCTCCAACTAATGGCTTTCCAAGAGAATTGAAAAAAAAAAAGCAACAAGGAAAGCAACACAACATACACTCTCCAACTAATGCCTTTGGCAATATATAACACACTATCCCATTTTCAATTCCAAGTAAAGTGGACCTAAGTCATGTCATGAGGTATGAACTCATCGACTAGCAATTATCACCATCCCTAAAAGGACATGCAATGTAGAAGGCATTACTTCCAAGGACTAGTCAAAATCTTGAGTCATCTATTCCTTATACTCCTCAAAATTGTTTGGCCTCGTGAGAGGGTTGCTAAATTGGGACTTGGTAGAATGGTGTGCTTAGTGTATATGACAATAACATTCTATCAACTACACATTTCTTGAGTACCCCCATAACAAAACATGCAAAGCTACTAGATGCCTTTGGCTTAAAGGTTTGGAAAAATGTTGTAGAAGTCTTTACTTAGGTTATTAAAAAGAGCACATATTTTCTAAGATTCTTCTTAAGCCAACCTATATTTGGATTTTGATAGGACATATTACTAATCGATATAATTTTGTTCAAGCATATGTTGAGATAACTTTTGTTGATGTTTTGTTAATCCACACGAAAAAGGTTAACCATGGATTAATTGCAAAAAAAAGGGAGATTAGAGATGAAAATTTTGAAATGAAGTTGGAAACAAAAGCAATAGTAAAGATTGAAGAGTAGCTCAATGTTGTAGTGGCTTACTTCCATTTATTGGTGTTAAAGGATCATGAAGCATGAAATGAACCATGATATCAAGAGTAGATATTTTAAGACACAATGTCTTAATGTTATCATTGTTATGCATCAATGCATTTTGATGGGAAATTGACCCAAGTTGCCTCAAAGATGTTAAGTATTAGCCTTGAATTTTTTAGGGATTCTTGCTCGTTGAATTCATTTCTCAAATAATGCAAAAGTTTGTGTTTACAACATCTACGTCATAACAAGCATATAACCTAGGTTGCCATTAGCTCTTAGGGAGTGCTTATAAGCCACCCATAAATACAACTCTCTACTCCATGACCTTAAAGATGCCTACAAGTTTCCCTTTCATGTCCTTAGTATTATTTTGAGCTAAACACTCACTTAGAGTAGTAACATTTTCTTTTGAGTCGAGCAATTCTCAAAAAGGACATGATAAATGCACAAACTTGAACATGTATTCACAAAAAAATCACCAAGACCTAAAATGGGTCATTTTCATGGCATAGTTGTATCCAAAATTGACAGGCTTTAGTCAACTTCTATTCCAAAGAGGTTTAACTTTTTTATCTTCCCATAAATGTTGTACAATGAGCTTGGATTGCTTGCAAGCAAACAGAGGTGATAACTACATGAAATTTCTAATGTAGGAAGCTTATTCATTAGAAGCTTCCAAAGAAACATGTTAAGCTTATATCAAGGGGCAACTTCCTAAACCTCTTCAATTCTTCTCTAGTTTCTCAGCTTGTACAATAAACTTTATTTTCCAATAAGTCCAATTTTTGATCAATAAGAATTTGTTCCTTTAATAAAATCAATTATTTTCCTACATTATATAAGTAGTTTAGCCTTCTCCTAGGATGCCCCATGTTAAATAAAAAAGATGTATGGCGACTCTCATTCTTCTTTATGATAATTGGTACTAGACACACTCACTCCTCGTGATTGAAGCCATATCGATTCTTGATTTTATCAGATCCATCCATGACCAGTAGGTCGCATTCCATATATTGGCTTGTCTTCTCATAAATGTATTGAAGATAGCCTTAGGAAGTTTAGTTTGGCTTGTGCAAGGGTAAGGCTACTTGAAAATGCTCTAAAAATGTCCAAATTGATTGTCTCAAGAAAAAAACACCTCTCATGTCAGCGACTCCTTTCCAAGAGGTTTAAGGCAAAAGGGTTCTCCAACCATTAACAATATTTATTGAACCACATCTAATTGATTGGTCTTAACAAGTATGTAAGTAATCTAACTAGTTAATACAACTTCATACCATGGCTACAAGAGGAGCAATTGGAATCCAATACTTGACATGAACCATGAGGTCCACATCTTAGCCATTTAGGAGGTTTTTGGAATCTAATGCTTAACAAGGACATATTAAGGATGATCCAAAAAGAGGAACAAATCAATATAGAAATAAATTGTATGTCTCATAAATATGTAGAAACCTTCCAAAGCCTATACTTCCATCTCTTTGACTTGTTGTCCTTCATGTCTAGATTTACCATTAAGAGGTTGATGTGTAATAGGTGAGTAGGGTCCACTTGATCATGCATGACTCTTATCAACCTAGTGAATCAAATTTAACATTGACTAGAGACCCATAAATGGCACTCTAGCCTCCCTCTAAAGGACCACAAAAGCAACTAGTCAATTGTGATTAGCACCTTTATTCTACCTTAAAACATTGCAACCATTCTCTAGCCTAAGTCTTCACTTTTAAAAAAAGTGGATTAAATCTTTGTTTAGTTGTAATACCAACCCAAGTGGACAGCCCAAATGCATGAAGACTTGTCCTAATTAGGAATCCATATCCAAGATCATTTAATCAAGCTCCTTCCAATCAAGATGTAAATGACTTTGTTTGATGGCTCCTAATCATAGAGTGCGAGACATAGACAAATTGATATTGAACATATCAAGAACATCACAAGTGGATTCTTTTTTAGTAGCAACTAAATTAAAATTATCATCCAAAAGCAATGGTTTGTTGAGTCCTTTGAGATCTCATTTGAAAACCCCTTTCGTATGTATGTAAACATCCTATTGTTAGGGTAGCCATTCCAATAATAGATCATTTTACTTGGTGTTATGCAACAACCTTTCTAAGAAGGGCTTCTAAACAAATCAATGTATTAATTTCCATCACCTAAGTTGAGGAAGCCCACTCAAATGATTTTTTCTTTTCAAAGAAGTTATCATTTTAGCCATTCCCATTGTGCTAGAAAAATTCGTGCTTGTCGAAGAAGAAGATCAACACAATCCACCAATCAATAGACAACTTATTCCCACCTTTGTAATAGTTTCTAATTAGTTTGAGCACGGATTGGGAATCCATTCAGACTTTTTGGCACATGTGAGATCATTTTTCATATATAAAATATAAATTTCAAAGTATTCAAATATGTGCTATTGAAGTAAAACAACTATTAATTTACAAGAGGTTTGCTCGTGCTAGTTGGTCTTGATCCTTTTTAGACCATACTTTGATTTGTGGCCTGAAATGGTCTCAAGTTTGAAACTAGTCATGATTGGACACCATGGAAACTTGCAAAATTAAGAACTAATTCCCATCTTAGTTGTGGACCAAGCCTTGGTGGAAACAAGTCCAAAAGAGACAAGGTGCTTTGCAATTTGTGATCTTGTCACTGTCACCTAATCATAAGTAATCTAACATTGGTGCATGTATGCCAAGAATCACTAGCCAAATTGATAGGGAAATGGTGTGATAAAACTAAGGCCCTGAGATCCATTCTCACAAGTGGTGGTGAAGGCACCTTGTATGATGTAAAAAGTGATTATGGTTCGACTTGGCCAATCGCAAAGATGGATGTTGTAATGGGACCACATAATGAGGGTTTGGGCACCCTTGACTATAAGCAAGCCGTAATACTCAACCAATACAAAATCATTTCGCATCTAAAATTGTACGCGCATTTTATATATATAGGGTGTGTGTGTGTGTGCCTTGGTTAGTTTAGACAAGGTGGGTGCATAAACCAATTTGAATTATGTGTGCGAAGTTAATGCATGTCCACATGTTCATAAGTTCTTTGTTGGTGACTTACGTATGTGGCAGGATAGGATGAATCCAATGGCAACCCAAGTTGAGATAGTGCAACCCTCATTTTTTTGTTGGAGGTTAATCTTCTTTGGCACTTTAAGGCTGGACATGTGTACCTTCGCATGGACATACACGTAGAAATCTTAGCTTTTAACACATTGATATTATGCATGTGTGCATATGCTTTTAAATGTGGCGCGTCGCTAAATCTAGTGTTCACAAAAAACGGATGACTAATGTAAAGTGAATTGCAAAAATTTTAAAACGACCTTCAAATTTTAAAGAAGAAGGTTTAAAACCTTGAACATTAGAAAAGTTTTAGTTATAAAAATGACAAATATGTGTAATTGAATTAAAAAATCCCTCCAAAATTTTGAGTTAGAGGTTTTTGTATGAGCTACTAAAAATATTTTTCGTGAACAGTAGTAACTCAATCTGAGCGCGGCCTTAGTGGCACAGCTAAAGAAAACCACTCACTCTTTTCTAGAAAAATGAAGAGAGAGGGAATTGGCAGGTGTGGCCGTGGGAACAAGATCTTAGATGGGGGGATGTCACACAGAAAGGGAGGGAAGGAGGAGGGTGTTTTTGAAAGGGCCAAAACTTTGAACTCGCAAAGGGCGGGAGAGAGAGAGAGAGAGAGAGAGAGAGAGGAGAGAGAAGAAGAGAGAGTGTGTGCACTGTGTGGCCAACGAGGTTACCTCGATGATGATTGGGAGAGTACGAGGGCACAGCTTCTGCCAAAGATCGTCGCCGCTCAGGCCTCTTCTGCGACATCGTTTCTTCTGCAGCCTCTACATCGGGTTCTCCTGCTCCCTTCTGTCTGCTCCTGCCAACCTTCCCCTCCTCTACTTAGGGTTTCGTTGCTATGAGAACTCACCAGACACCATGACAGCTTCCTCCATGTTCCTCACCCGTCCATCCCTCCCAATTCCCTACCGATTTCCGCCGTGGCCGCAGAGCTTCGACGAAACGTGCGAGCGAGCAGGTCCCAGAGCGAATTGAAGGCCCTCAAAATCGGTTCTGTTGTCACGGTCTCCGTTCGATTATGAGGCCGAAAAGCAACAGAAAGGCATCACTTTGAAGGCTCGGGGCGCTGTCGGCATTGTAAAGATGGCAGATACAACAAGGCTCTCATGAGATCAGCAGAGATCGTGGAAGTTGGAAAGTGAGGAAGTTGGAGTAGTTTTGAGGGGCCGCTGCGGATCATCATCACTCGACTGAGAGAGAGAGAGAGAGAGAGAGAGAGAGAGAGAGAGAGAGAGAGAGAGAGAGAGAGATCCATCATAGCAGTGACATGGCCTGCTTCTTCAACAAACTTCCACACCTTTCCTCCATCTCCACAATTATAAGTTTGAGTCAAACTGCAGCATCTCTCACTCTTGGACGTGAAGCGAGAGGGATCTCTGCACCAAGATAGTTAAGCTTCTGAGACAGAATGGCTAAACGGCTATGGCAGCTTTGAGACTTGACAATGAAGGAGGCGAAATTCAGAAGTCCTGTCTTGCCCAATGCAATTATCCTAATCTTGGCTATCACTAACGCAGTGCGTTTATGCTTGCTATGAAGCTGCCATCGTCGCCAGATTTTTGCCTGCCATGGCAGCCTGAACTCCACAGAGCCTTTTGTGAGGCCTTATGCTTACGATGGGAAGAAGATAAGGCTGCGATCGTCACCAGTTTCGTGCTTGCTATGGCGTTTTGAACTCCAGTGAGGCTTTGCTGACGATCGGAAGGAGGTAAGGTTGCCATCGCCACCAGATTTGCGCTTGCTATGGTGGCCTGAACTTCAGTGAAGCTTTGCTTACGAGCGGAAGAAGGTAAAAGGCAGCAGAATCTTGCATTCCGGCGATGGCGTCCCTCAACCCTGGCATTCTCCTGAAGCTGCTCCAGCACATGAATTCCGACGTGCGGGTGGCAGGCGAGCACCGCTCCGTGATGCTGCAGGTGATCGGCATAGTCCCGGCGCTGGCAGGGGGCGAGCTATGGCCGAATCAGGGCTTCTACGTCAAGCTGTCCGACTCGATGCACGCGACTTACGTATGCCTGGGGGAGGAGGACAACGACCTCATTCTGAGCGACAAGCTGCAGCTGGGGCAATTCGTGTACGTCGAGAAGCTCGAGTCGGCGAGCCCCGTCCCGCGCGCCGTCGCCATCCGTCCCCTCCCCGGACGTCACCCCTGCGTCGGAAGCCCCGAAGACCTTGTTGTTAGGGTTTCCCCTTCCCTGCAGAACGGATTCGTCATCATCCAATCCCCCTCCAATTCTTCCATTAACGTCCTGGAGAGCTCTATTCACGCTGCTCAGAAGCCGCAGCAGCAAGTCAAGAAAGATGAAGCTCCTAAGCTCGCCGAGCGTCCGCCTTCCATCCCCAACGTCGAGCCTTTGTCCGCAAATCGGCTGTCAAAGCTTTCTTCTTCCTCTTCTTCGGTGCCTTCTCCAGACCTCCTCGCACTGAAAGGGGTCTCCGGCCCTGGCTTTAATGGCGGCAAGGCGACCAAAATCCTTGACAAGGTAAGCGAGAACGCGGAGAATGTCCATCTTCTCTCAGAGCTCCTAAAGGGAGAGGACTTCCTGGACGCGGATGCAGCCTCGAAGGCGAGACGAAGAGCACTCAAGTCCAGAACAGTACTCAGGGAAAATTCTCCCGCGAGCAAGCCTCGCTCGGCTTCCGCCACGCCAAAGAGGACCTCCACATCCCCGAAGAAAGGCACACATGGCGCCTCTGTCAAAGCAGCCGATGATCACAAAGCCAGCGGTACGAAGCCTTCTGCTGCTTCTCCTGAGAAAGATGCCCCGAAACGGCACTCTCTCATGAGCAGCGAGGAGAGAAAGGCAGTCCTCAAGGAAGGTGCTTTCATAGTGCCTTCTAGGTACCGACAGGTATCGCCCTGCGGTAAGGGCAGGCAACTCTCTCCAGCGGCAAAAGTTCGACAGGGCTCCCCCAGCGGAAGGACATGGCAGGCTTCCCCTGTTACAAGAATTGCTCGCCAATCGTCCCCTTCAGGTAAGAGATCTGTTAGCGCAGGCCGAGCTCCCCGCATCAGCGTTGGTGGCGCCGCTGGCAGTGATGCAAGCCGACGCCGATCTTCCATCTATGTATCTAACGCAAGCTCCATCAAAGCTGTGGATCTGCTTGCTGTCAGCCTCAGAACTCTTAGAAAGAGCACTGAGGAGGTTTCTGAGAAAGACGGGAGAGAGACGGGCTCCTCTTCCAAATCACAGACAAAGCAATCTAAAGATTCTGCTAAAGCCCATCGATCTAACGCGGTTAGTACACCTCATGTTTTGTTACACGCTGCTGGTTGTCTCAAACTTCTAACCACATGAATCAATGCTTACTCCTGTAGTAGTCTATGTCCATTAGGTTAAACACAGAAGCCATAGCTTACAGCAACCTTCTCACATTTAAGATTATTTTCCAGGCAGAGGATGTGGGCGGGTCACAAAAAACAGAGCCCAAGCTACAAAGCCTTACACCAAGCAAGAAATCCGCATGTCATGAGAGTTCGCCTGCGTCGCGGCCACCGATCCACGACAGAAAATGGACGAACGGCAGTGTCCCATGGGATATGCTACCATCAAGCCTGTCTAACTTGGGCACGGTATTGGTTCTCGTTTTAATTTCACAACATCACTGTAAATAATCACGCAAACGTCTTCCTCCCGCAAAATCAAGAGATAGCTAAACTGACGTGCGCGACAGGAGGTCTTACAAACGAGGAACGCAGCGTCAGCAGCGGCAGCACAGGCTTTACAAGAGGCGTCTGCAGCTGAGACTGTTGTAAGATGTCTAAGGTGAATTTTTATCAGCCTGCTGGATGTTGCTTTGACAAAGGATGGTTTGCATACTCTCTAGTTCATCTCCTTGGATCAATGGCAGGTCCTAGTCAAAGTTATTAGTCTTGTGAATTCAATGTTTCTAGTGTGAGGCATGAGAATGATGAGGGATTACGATACCTTCTAAACTCCTAATATATGTCTGATCGGTTCTCATAGAGTTGCTGTTAGATGTTCTGTTGCAAATGCTTGGTATCATTCTTTACCTTTGTTTGCATTAGCAGATAATTGGCTTGCATATTGTACTCACGAAGGGGGGGGGGGAGAGAGAGATAATATATATATCTCATTGGTACGTGGCTTCTTGTGCCAGCATGTTTGCAGAACTGCAGATGGTCTCCAAGCCCGAGAATCCCCAGCCTTCAATAGACAACTTCTTCTCTGTGTATCGGTCAGTTGACGAAGCTTCTACCCTGCTGAGTTCACTTGCTGAGGTTGGACCCGAGGAAAGTCCCGAGCAATGCTCAGAGGTGGGGGGCGTGTCCGGTGTGAAGACCACAAATGCGGCTTCGTGGGTCATCGCTGCACTCTCAGCTGATCTTGCTCCGATATCCCATTTCAGCAAACTTTTTGCACCTGCTTTGAAAGGGTCCCCGCAAAAGAACTCTGCAGCAAACATGACCATGCCAAAACAAAGTAATAAGGAAATTGCTAATACTTCTCAAACAAGGGTATCCAGAAAGGCCCCTTCAACCACTCCCCACAAGGCCCAGGTTAAAACAACTCCGTTCTCCAGTGAAAGGAGACGTTCAAGTCAAGAGCTGAGGCAGCCATCTCCATCGAGGTCTGCTTCAAGGAGGAGCCCCACCAGCACCGATACTGCAGAAAACTTGCTGAAATCTGCCAGTTTTCTTTCCATTGCTTTGGGGAGGAAAGGCTCTTCACTTGAGGTTGAATGGCACAAGGGCATGGGGCTGGAACAAACAACAAAGCTTGCTACTCAGCTGAGATGGGAGCTGCAGATGTGGTTTCTCAAGTATGTAGAGGAAGCTTTAGACAGCGGTTTGCAGTCAACCTGCCCAGGCAAGGATGGGTCTACAGAGGCCCTATCAGAAATGAAAGCTAGTCGCATTGCCTTGATGTTGTCTCAGATAAAGCGGGTGAATGACTGGGTGGATCAGCTAGAAGCCAGTGAGGATGATAATCCTTTGGACCCTCAGATAGTGGAGATCCTCGACAGGGTCAAGAAGAAGGTGTACGAGTTTCTATTGCAGCATGTAGAGTCTGCTGCAACTGCATTAGGCAAATGTATCTAGTGCGGATTTCTGACAAGCTCAATAATGCCATCTCCAAGCTAACCTGTGGATAAGAAATACTAACAAGCACCATGGCTGCATGTGTTTTTAGTACTGACTGCTTTAACCAACTGAACTAGAGTTGGCAAGTTGCATCGTTCTACCTATAGGCTATCACTCCTGATGGTGTCTACCATGCAGAGAACTGTTTAGGTAGGCTTACTAAGTTGATTTTGAGAGAACGAGAAACAGCAATATATTTACAGCTTGCTTGTAAGCATGATACAGAATCCAGATTATGAATCCGAGTTCACCTATGGGGTAAACTGCAATCTCTGCAATCTTAGGGTACCCTTAAAGAGTTTTGGACACAGTGCATCATGAACGTAACACTGAACAGAACTGAATGTCTTTTTTCCAAGCACGTGCTCCATTTTAAATTGATTGATCCCTAAGGCTAAAGAGACTCAGAGGGTGTTTCCAGGCTGTTGGAGCTGATGTCACATTGTCCTCAGTGGCATGAACAATAATTGGATATTGAACCCATCTCAGATGATGACGGAGTGTCGTTGACAAAAGGCTTCCCCTAAAATTTTTGACCCTCATTATCTAAACCCTTGATAGTGTGAAAACTAAGTTGCCCTTTGCAAAGTACACGAAAGAGAATTCGCAGCAAAAGCAAACAGAATTGGGGTCAGGGTGGGCTTGTTTAACGTATGCCTGCAGTGTTATCACACAGTGAACAACATACATTAACACGTAAAGTGACTTTATGCCGTATGATAAAGCAGGTAAGGGTTGTTAGAAAGCATGGGCACAAAGCCAAGGCTAAACTTGAACGGGGACTCACAGTCTATCGTGACCTACCTGTTCCAACAGTAATCTTATGTTGAGAAGGGTCAGAACCAACTTGGATTAGGTTGAATCATGGATTAGGTTCGATATAGCATCATGGATGTTTTCCCCTTTTGTGAATCCGTACTGCATGGGGCTCACCCCATGAGTACGGGTGATGGGGTTAGCCCCAAATGGTAACATAGATTTTACACAACTTAGGGAACTTACAAGTGATACGCCTCCAAGTAACAAGAACCTCTTCCTCTTATGGATTGAGTTTATTGCGCCATTGACTGAGACTCTGAAGCACCATACCTGAAATTTGAATGAGAACGTCTCTGAAGGCTTGGTTAGAAGATTGGCAAATTGACAGTTTTCATTTATGTGATATCGCAGCTAGTTTCTTTACATGCTTGTTGAGGAGAAGAGGAATCAAACCTACTCTTTGCTAGCCCTGGTAATGAAAGACTTGGTGCAAGGAGTTAAATGTCTCACAATTTCTTACAAATATGGGTTTTGTCAATGTAGCTTTTGTCTCGTGTATGTCCATGTTTTTAAAGTTGAGGGACATAAATATGAGGCACATAAATGTTCTGAGTGGAAGGGTCAAAATGAATAAATAAAAGTGTCCGTCAGTCTTCCAAATCCCACTTTCACCTTGAGGCCTTTTATGCCAAATTTTGCTTTTAGGTCTTTTTGAGCAAGGACCTAGGGATCCGCTTGCATTGTGATATAACAGTTTAAAACTAATTTAGAACTTTATTTTTGCTTAATGCATAGGAAAAACTAAGGATATCCTCATACTACTATTCTTGGAGGAAGATGTCATTAATCACATACAATTGCATGTGCTTGCGTGTGCACTCATGTGTGCGTACCACTTCCTCCCCCTTCCCCTCCTCTTTATCTATGGTTGCAGATCCTCCTTGGATGTCTAATTTGAATAATCATTCCAATGCAATACAAGTCCAAAGCTTCACCATTGCCAAAAGATGGAAAATAATCATGCAACACTTCATCTTAATGTAGCCATTGCCATCAAATAACTCTTAGCCACATCTACCACCTCATGGTATTCATGTTCAACTTGGTAGTAAAGGCTATGGTCATGCCAATCACCACCCTTTGAAGGATGATGCCTTGCATCTCTCTCTCTCTCTCTCTCTCTCTCATCAATAGCAATCTAGCTATGGTGGTTTTGCCTCATTCAAAAATCTAGCCTCATATAACTCAAACCACATCCATGAAAGAAAGTTATGATATTGGGTGATGGGAGGTAGACAAATCAATTAAATTAAGGAATTGAAAAGCAATGCGAAATCAAGAAAACATTAGTAATCTTGCAATTTAAAATCACTTAAAAAATTCGAAAAGGATATAGAGAAAACACATAATAGGGCATAACCTCCCTTGTAAAGAAAGCTAGTGTTTGCTTCCTTTATTTTGAAAATATTGAGTTGTATATGCACATCTTGTATGCAATTCAATCCCAATACTTATATGAGCCAATATGCCTATATCCATAATAAAATCAATCAACTCTAAATCTATTTGAGTGAATCAACATCTAGTTCTAGGCTGAGGTGTTGGAAAGAATCAACAAGGAGGTGGCATGGAGGGAGTTGCATGTAGCAATCTGTGCATTGATAGGCCACATGGATTGTATTGAGGTGGACAAGAAAGGGGCCACATGGACTGTACTATGAGGTGGACAAGGGAGGGATGTTGCATGTGGTGGAGCTAACATAGTGGAAGTAGAATAAAGTGAGATTTAAGAGGAGGCTTTATGAAGGAAGATGTCATAAGAAGGGCCACACTAGTCTAGATCATTGTTGTAGAGCTTTGGGAAGGTGGAGGTAGGTGCATAATTATGCATAGAGAATATTGTATCACAATAGAATTATATACGCCATCAAGCAACGCTATGAATTCACCACATTCTCACCACTTTGTTTGTTAGTAAAGGCTAACATTTACTTGCTTGCTTGAAAATTGTAATGGTTAGTTATTTAAAAATGAAAATAGATATTGTATTAATGAATATCTTTAGTTACATCAAGTGGGCTTTTGCAACATTTACAAGAAAAAAAAAGAGGGGTGGAACTAATGACCATTGGCTATAAGTAGCACTAGTAAGATGTGCATACCTCTTTTTCCAAAAGACTCCAAAACTAGTTATTCGTGAACGCTAAGTCCTCCCAAGTTAGTTCCACCCTTTTCCCTTCAAAAAGTAACTTTTGTTTAGCCTCTAAATCAATTGCAAGGTTAGCAATTTGATGCTATGAATATTTAGGCAAATAGCTATAGTTTGATCATTTGACATTCCAAAAATGCATGCCTTCAAGGATTCCTAAGCAATACCTTGAGTACTCAAATGCATTTTGAACTCTTGCCATATTGTTTGGTAAGACATCCATTCCAAAATAAGTGACGCAAGGGTCTCCTTGTAGCCACATCCAACTTTAATGTTGAACAATCTTCTCCTCTAATTTCTTCCCAATGAGAAAAACACCCAATATAACTCTCCATAGAAATACCCTCTTTTAGAGGTAATTTAAGAGACAATTGCACTCCTTGCTCGCCAAACTTTGCTTCATTAATTGTCACTCCCCAGACTTTACTACCATTACTAGATTTTGAATCCCAAGCTTTCAAATTGCTTATTGTCTTGTGTTTAAAAGTTGAGAGATGTTTTTCCCCTTGAAGTTAAGAAAAGGTAGCATTTGGGCTTTGGTCTTATAGTCTTACATCAATTTCACAATGGCAAGGTAGTGTCATATCCTAACTCAGCAAGATACATTCCTCTTCCCTAGTACTTCAACCAAAACATATTTTCATTAGGTCTTATATTTTTGACTTCTCTCCTCCATGCATTGTTACTTAGAATAGTGACCCAAGACTAGCAAACTTGAAATGAGACCTTGTACTTTGACTTTTCTTTGTTTCTTGAGAACACAAATAGTCTATTCCTTGGAGTCATTAGACTCTACCAAAATCTTTTTAGTACAATAGGTTAATTTATAAAAATAGTTGAGACCAATGAGTGTCTCATTGCCAACTTCTATGTAGTACCTTAGCCCTCAACACTGTACTTTCCTCCTTGATATGTATTAGTTGCAAACCTCCTTATTTAATCCCCTTCTTGAGGGTATCCATAGGTATGGGGGCAAGGTACCTACTTTCTTTTCCCACCCAAAGAAATCAATTGACTAGTGAGTCCCATGTCTTTTGTGCTAAAGCATTTTAGATTGTTAAAGGTTGATAACATTGTATGGCCAAATAGATAAAGGTCTCAAGAAACTTCAGCTTTACATGCATGGGCCAAGTCATGTTATTATAGCCACTAATCTTCCCCTAGACTTTCTCTAGAATCAAATTCACGCTCTAAGACTTGATATTTGATTTAGTTTACCCTTGGATTTCACCGATATAGCTTATGGTCTTGGTGTCTTGAGATCCCATTTCATTTATTGTCTTTAAGTAAGCAAGGAGTTGGTTGATAAGTGGGAAGCCCAAGTGCGTATAACATTTGCCCCCATTGACTATTTTTTCCTTTCCATCCTAACTTCAGTAGATCTTCATCAAACACACTAATTAGGGCCAATTTGTATAGATCAAATTTAAAGCCCACTACTCAACTATAGCAATTTAGGATTTTTTGAGCCTTTGAGATCTTGTTTTTGGAATCCTCCCATTAAGAATTTCCTTTGCCATTTTCTCTAGCATATTGAAAAAAAAGGATATGTGGTTATGATAAATAGAAGAGGGTACAATGAGTAGCCTTGCCTCACTCCTATTTGGATGCCAAAGCCAGTTAGACTAAAGGCACCGCAATCATGACATTGGACAGACTTCTATTGTTTTAGAAACTGCAACTCACTTCGATGACAATCTCTCACCTTGTCTCTTAACAATCTGCTCTAACTAACCATGCATCCCTCTCTCTATCCCACGAAAGCAAGAATACAAGACTAGCTTTGAGGTGTAGTGAACTCATCTATTTTACTTTCTTACATTGTGTGATGGGGGGAATGTGCTTGAGCTGTTGCGCCAAACACACACTATATACACAAGAGGAAGCTCACTCAAGAACACAAGAAGAGAGATAGAGGCCAAAAAGTTTTCTTGCTGATTTTTTCTTCTTCTTCACCCACTATACAATACACACAAAGTATAGATAAGATACAACATAAAGGAAAGTGGCCTTCTAAGTCAAATAGTGCATAACCGACTACACTAGTTGACTGCTGGTGTTATATCTTTGCCAGTTGTAGGTAGGTGTAACAAACTAAATTTGTGAAAATGTCAGCGATCTGATCGTGTGTGTTGACATATACCAAGTCAATCTCTCGTGCAAATACCTTCTCTCTCATAAAGTGGTAGTGCATCTCAATGTGTTTTGTCCTAGCATGGAACACTGGATTCCTAGCTAGATGTATGGTGCTCATGTTGTCACAATGAATGACAACTGGACCATCTCCTTGCATGTCCAAATCACCCAATAACTTTTGCAGCCATACCACCTCACATGATGCCATAGCAGTACCTCTATACTCAGCCTCTGTACTCAATAAAGCAATTGTAGGTTGCTTCTTGCTGCTCCATGTAACTGCTGTACTACCAAGGGAAAACATGAATCCACTTGTAGATTTTCTGTCTGACATGCTATCAGCCCAATCTACATCTGTGTATCCAAAGTCCTGCACTTCCTTACTTGCCTCATAAAAAAGTCCATAATGTAAAGTGGACTTCACATACCTCAATATATGTCTAACTGCATCCAAATGAGGCTTTTTAGGCATTTGCATAAACTGACTGACAAGGCCAACAACATAGCTCAAGTCTGGCCTTGTGATAGCCATGTAAATCAAACTCCCTACTATCCTCCTGAACATAGTAGGGTATTATATCTCATCCCCAACGTCAGCACTCAACTTCACATTTAGCTCCAATGGTACTGAAAGAGGCTTACATGCTGTCATACCATACTTGGATAACATATCTAAGTCATACTACCTTTGGGATAGCCATATACCATCATCGTATCTGATCACCTCAATACCAAGAAAGTATCTCAGCTCACCCAAATCTTTCATCTCAAACTTCTTCTTCAAGAAGTCCTTAACTTCAGCAATCCCATTGTCACTGTCACCTGTAATAATCAAGTCATCCACATAGATGACTATGATGACCAAATCTACATCTTCCTTTCTTACATAAAGTGAGTGATTAGCATCAGAAATACAAAATCCAATATTGACAAGATACTCTCCAATCTTGTCAGACCATGCTCTAGGTGCTTGTTTTAGCCCATAGAGTGCCTTCTTTAACCTGCACACATATGTTGGATGCTCTAAATCCTCATAACCTGTTGGCTGCTCCATATACACTTCTTTTTTGCAATTCACCATGTAAGAAGGCATTCTTAACATCCATTTGCTGCAAACTCCAACCTTTGGCTGTTGCCAAGGCAATCATACATCTAACAGCTGCCATCCTAGCAACTGGACTGAATGTCTCTTCATAATCTATGCTATATGTTTGAGCATAGCCTTTTGCAACCAGCCTAGATTTATACCTGCTAACTGAACCATCTCCATTATGCTTGACTTTGTAAACCCACTTATAGCCAATAGCTTTCTTACCCTTAGGTAAGGGTACCAAATCCCAAGTCTTATTGACTTCTAATGCAACCATCTCCTCATCCATTGCTGCATCCCAATGAGCATGACCAAGAGCATCCTCAAAACGAGTGGACTCAACATCCTCAACTAGTTTTACCATATAAGCATAATGGTGAGCTACATAACCTTCAAAACCATATCTTTTAACAGGGTATCTGACCCTGCTAGATTTGCGTACCACCGGATCACTCAATGGAGCCTTTATATCACTCTAAGCTCTCTGTACACCTGGTGTCATGAGTGAAGGAATACCAAGCTCATCATCCAAACTCTCTGAACCACCGGAATCTCCGTCAAATCCCAAATGACTAGTAGATGCATCATTACCATCCAACACTTTCTTCTTTCCTTTGTCCTTCCTTGCAATACTTATAGATCCACCTGAAGATGTGGGGCTACTCCTTAGTCTCCCAGACCAAGGGCTCACTGTAGGTATAGTACTAGATGATGTTTCTGATCCACTAAGACTCTGTGATTCTTGTTTTTCTTTCTGCACATAACTGTCATGATCATTATCATCATCTAATACATCACCATCAGGTGCATACTAGCTGCTTATCTCATCGAAGATAACATCCCTACTCACTGTGAACTCACCTATGATAGGGTTATAACAACGACACCCTTTCTGCTCTAAAGAGTACCCAATAAAAATAAAAATTTCAGCCTTTGGATCAAGCTTCTTCCGTAGCTCATCTGGCACATGAACATATGCAACACATCCAAATACCTTCAAGTGCGATACATCGGGCTTCTTGCCAGTAAAGCACTCTTAAGGAGTCATCCCATGAACTGCAGCTGTGGGAGTTTTGTTCATAATGTAGATAGCAGTATGGACAGCCTCAGACCAAAAATGTTTGGGTATATTCTTTTTAGCCATTAATGCACGTGCGACTTCTGCAATATGCCTATTTTTTCTTTCTGCAACCCCATTTTGCTGTGGGATATACCTGCAAGTAAATTGCCTCTTTATCCCATGAGTCCTTAAGAAGCCAGTAAACTCATTAGAGAGGTACTCTCCCCCTCCATTTGATCTCAAGCACTTCACTTTTAAGCCTGTTTCTGTTTCAACAACTGCCTTAAAAGATTTGAAGTGCTCAAACACATCACTCTTTTCCTTCATGAAGTATACCCATAACTTCCTTGAACAGTCATCAATAAATGTGACAAGGTATTTGCTGCCACCAAGAGATACATTCTGTGTAGGCCCCCAAACATTTGTATGTACTACATCAAGTATTTTTCTACTCACTTCTCTGTCATGCAAGAAGGGTTGTCTTGCCTGCTTACCAAACTAGCATGCTTCACATAATTTATGCAATTCTGCAACTCTAAAAGAAGGCAACCCTGTAACCAATCCTTTGGACTGCATTAATTTCAGCCTTTGCAAATTTGCATGTCCAATATGTTTATGCCATATTTCAATATTTGCAACTACTCCTTTTCTTTAGCATACATAGCAGCATCCATTGCAGGAATTCCAGCATTTAAAGTGAACATTCGGCCAACTCTACTTCCTTTTGCGACCAACCTGCACCTATCATTAAAGTCTTCTACAAAACAACCTTTTGCATTGAATTGGACTTGCAATCCCTGCTCTACCATTTGGCCAACAAACACTAGATTCTTTGTAATTGATGGCACATGTAATACATCTGTCAGACTGTTTGTCTGGCCATCATACAAGGATAAGGGAACCTTTCCAATGTGTGAAATTGGGTGGCATGAATCATCACCCGTCTGCATATAACCTGGATTTTGTAAGTCCTGCATCTCTCCAGACCATTCAACATGACTGGTCATATAATTAGATGCACCTGAATCAACATACCATACATCATCATGTGTCCCCTTTCCTATAACTGCATTAATCATATGCTGCATAACAAACAGACTCTCATTTTTGTCTTCATTCTGTTGTAAAGACGATGTATAGTTTCCTTGCTGCAATTTACCACTGCGAATATCATCCTTCTTTGCAGAGCAATGGGCTGCAATATGGCCTGTTTTGCCACAATAATGGCAAACAATAGCAGAATTTCCAGGACCTCTATTCTGCCATCCACCTCTTCCTCTAGAGCTCCCCCTGCGCAGCTCTAAAGTTTCCTCGGCTTCCTGAAACCTGCATTTCACCAAATTGCTGATTGAACCTGTTTTGCTACGTCAGCACGTCCCATATCACAGCCTCTCAAAGAGGATCTACTACGTTCCCTTCCTGAACTTGAGTAAAATGCTTGAACCTGTTCACCATTTTTTTCAGATGAGTCACCCTGTATATTGATCTCTTCGGTAATCATGAGAGAGATCAACTCATCAAAATCTGGAAATGGCTTCTGTACATATACTGAAGCAACAAATGATTTCCATGCCTTCTCATTGTTCAAGCTACTCAAAGTGGATGAAACCAAATCATCATCATCAGGCATTGCATCAATCACTACTAAAGCATCTGCAATGCTCCTCACCTTCAACACATACTCATTGACAGACATTTCCCTTTCTTCAAGGCATTCAACTCTTGCTTGAGTGGAATCTTTTGTGCCTTTGTATTTACCGAAAACATGTTTTCAAAAATTATCCAAGCTGCATGTGAAGTTTGTGCATTCCTGATATGCCCCAACATCGTATTATCAATGACTGCAAATAACCAGTACATCACCTTTTTGTCTTTCACATTCCATTCTTTCCATGCTTTTAATTCATCTGCAGTCGGAGGGATACCCAACTCTGGCTCCTTTTCTTCACCTAAAACAAACTCATAAAGGCCATTTCCAATGAGGAAGTTCGTCACACGGAACTTCCATGAAGGGTAGTTGTTCTTATTGAGCTTCTCAGTAATGGGATTTCCACTGTTCTCTATCATTATCACAAACAAGGATACAACACAACAAGCTATTCTTCTGCAATCTTTCACAACACGTACATAACACTACACCAAGCAACCTTTTTCACCGACTGCTCAATAGTACATGTAATATGCAACATGTTTGTAGATAAACCTTATGTTTACTTCCTGCAAACACCTAAAAAATTACAGATTCGCAATCTGTAACCTGTGTACCCACTTTCGATCAATACAATTGAAATCACAGTGTACCCTGAAACTACTGTCCGCAACCTTGCGGCTCTAAAACGAGGCTTGAAACGGCCTTGGATGCCCAAAATAACTATGAAAAGGGCCCAAAGGGCTCGTCTACAGAATATACAATACTCTAATCGTACACCAAATCTCACAGTAATCTGGGATTTTTGCTCTGCCCTTCTTCTAGTGCCTCCACAGGCACTATCCAAGGGAGAGAGTGGAAGAATGGGAGAGCTTCTTACCCATTGCTTGCTTGCTCGAACCTTGCTGCTTCTCCTTTACTTTAGCCTTCAAAATCAGCCTCTCTCAGTGGTGCAGCTCTGATACCATGCCAAGAATCGTGTGATGGGGGGATTTGCTTGAGCTGTTGCGCCAAACACACACTGTATACACAAGAGGAAGCTCACTCAAGAACACAAGAAGAGAGATGGAGGCCAAAATGTTTTCTTGTTGATTTTTTCTTCTTCTTCACCCACTATACAATACGCACAAAGTATAGATAAGATACAACATAAAGGAAAGTGGCCTTCTAAGTCAAACAGTACATAACCGACTACACTAATCGACTGGAGTTATATCTTTGCCAGATGTAGGTAGGTGTAACAAACTAAATATAATAAGTGATAAGTTAGTGGCCATGTGAGTATAATAATGACCACCAACGTAATAAGTGTAGACGTACGGACTCATCTAGCCAGGCGGTCCATCATCAATGTCTGCACGTGTTGAGCTTGCTATCTCAACAGCGTCAGGCCCAAAGTATTGTCCCATATTGAGGACCCAAAATCATGAATAGGTTATGGTACAAATATTATGTGAGTGCATGTGCATATGTAGGCTAATACATACTTAGAAGATTGCTCCATGGGTTCTTCTATTGAGGAAGTTGCTGAAGCAAGGAAGATTGCATTACTAAAGATGGAAAAAAATGTCAATGGCGAGGGAAAAGAGAGTTGTTGATGAATATGTTAGAAATACAATATTGGGGAGATAGACAAAAGAGGGAGGCCTATTCAATAAGCTCTTAGAGCATGCGGTTCTCCATAGGATCACACACATATATAGGTGATGGAATGGATCCATTTTTGCTTGAAAATTTGTTTCTTGCTTGCTTCAAAGTTGATTATATGGTACTAGGATAATGGAAAGAAAAATTGTTTCCTACTTGCTTCAAAGTTGAATATATATGGCACTAGGATGAATGAAATGGAAAGAAAAAATGTGCAAGTGACTCGGGGAGATAGGCAAGCCGAGACTCCCTAGGTATGTCTTGACCTTGATGTGCCCTAAGTAAATGTGGGGGGAAATAGGAAAAGGGCTAGGGGTTTAGGGATGGAGCTAGTTGACTAAGGTCACTGGACACATCCAACTTGAGGATCCCTAGGTACGGTATAGTGCAAGTGTGTGCATATCTCTCTTTGTTGATTTTTCTCTTTTTTGAAAATTTTCTCTTCTTTTTTCTTATTTAGTAGTATAACACTTTGTCAAGAATGAATTGGCGAGAGAGTGAACTACGAGAGTGAACTTGATATGGGTGAACTTTCAAGATGAGTGATGACTAGATAAGAGTAAACTTTGAAGATGAGTGAACTTAATATGAGTGAACCTAATGAGTAAGCTTGATATGAGTGAACTTGATAGATGATTGAATGTGATATGAGTGAACTTCAAGATGAGTGAATTGAACATGATATGAGTGAAGTTTCAAGATGAGTGAACTTGATACGAGTGAATTAATGAGTGAACTTGATGAGTATAAACTCTAGCAAGAGAGCAAACTTAAATGAGTGAAATATGATAAGTGAATTGATGAGAGAATTGAACATGATATGAGTGAAGTTTCAAGATGAGTGAACTTGATATGAGTGAATTAATGAGTGAACTTGATGAGTATAAACTCTAGCAAGAGAGTGAACTTAAATGAGTGAAATATGATAAGTGAACTTACAATGAGAATGACTATGATGAGAATGATCTTTTAGTGCAAAGGAAATCTAACCTTAGGTGCGAAAGATCTTAAGTATCAAATGGCAACAAGCAATAATCAACCAATTAATGGAACAATGGCCATGTATTTGATTCTTGCACTTTGAGTTTTGTATTTTTTGAGTTTTACTCACTCTTCTTCAATTCTCACACTATGAATCATTCATAATAAGAAAGTTGTATCTACAAGATTAATACATGAATTGGTCAAGTAAAAAGAGTTTAGTTTTGAGTTTTGCATGTTACATTTTTTTGAGTTTTGTGGTCTTGAACAATCAATATACACATAACCCAACAAGCATGAAAAGCATGATATATCTACAATCCACAGTTATATTACATGGTTTGTTTAAGTAAGAAAAGTTTGAGCTTTGAGTTTTGCAATTTTACATTTTTATGTCGTTTTTCGAGTTGTGGTATATTTTTGAATTTGAGTTTTGTGTTTTTGTTTAGTCTAACAAATCCAATCTTTCTAATCTCAATACAATGAATCAATTATCCCCAATTCACAGTCTTCCTAAACTAGCTACATGTGTTTTGGAGTTTGCAAGTCACAAGTGTGGATGATTGATACTCCATCAATCCCATCAACTCAATCGATAAAGCCTCCTATTCTGCTACACGATAGGAGTGTGAGAACCTTAGTAGTTGCACCATTCTTTTTTCTAGAAATGAAACCAAAATGTTAGGCTAAACACACAACAATTAGGACATTTGATGGACTTCTATTATTTCAGAAGAAGTTGCAACTCACTTTGGCTATGATCTCTCACCTTGTCTCTCAACACTTTGCTCTAATTAACCATGTATCCCTCTCTTTATCCCAAGAAAGCAAGACTACAAGACTAGCTTCAAGGTGTAGTGAACTCACCTATCTTACCTTCCCATAGTGTAGTTCAAAAGCTTGAAGACCCGAAGATGGTTCCATGACCCAACAATATGATATGATACCATTGCTCCTTTGCATCCACACTGCCAAGCCTACCAATGATGAGAGAAAAAGATGGAAAATAGCTTTACCTTGCCATATCACTCTCTCTTGTAATCTCACAACCTCATACATAACTCCAAACTTAACCATCTTATAATGAATAGGAAGAAAAAGAAGAAAAGAAAGAAGATGATGCAGAGCTTCACTTTCCCTCAGTCCCTTGCTCAACACACCTCTCACACTCTCTCCCCCTTATTCTTAACAAGGGAAGCAAGATGATAGAATAGAAGAGAAAATAGAAAGCTTTAATAGTTGCGCTAATAGAGCTTCTACATCATAGATGCACCAAAAAGATAAATACAAGTGAGGCCTCCCACCCTTATATAGACACAAATAGGGTTAGTGTTACGTTACTTCTCTAAGGTGATACACCATTTTAGGGTCAACGTTTGTATCCCACTTGCGTTTAGGGTTTGCATACCTATTAATTAGGGTTTGCATCCCTTTTACATTTTAGGGTTTCCAAAACTATAAGTTAGGGTTTGCACACTCTCTGAGGGCTGCATTTTATAGTCGATTTTTAGAGTGCAAAGGTTGCACGGGAGGCGCCATGGAGCAATTTTCCATGAAAAATGGAATGAGTGTGGATGGTCGAGGCGGAGTTTTTCTAAGTAGAGTTTGATGCTAGGGATGCAATGCAAGTCTCGATTTTTCAATCGGAGGTCATTTGACCCCCCATTTAATCCCTACAAGGTTCGGCATTTTAAAGCAGCTATGTGATCCAAGAGCTGGAAAGAGCGTGACGAAGGCCATATTGATGGATTTTGATGCCAAGAAGCTACCTAACTAGGTGAATCTCGATTCATTTGTAGTGTGAACACTCAGTTTGCGAACTAGATATTTGTTAAATGACATTCAAATGAAATGTAAAGCATAAAAAAACTTGAAAATTTAGCCGACATGGAGGGGGGAGGTGCAAATTTTTTTACACCCCTTTATTTCTTGAGTTTCGTGCCTCTTTTCGTTCAGGGGATGATGGAGGATTAATGCCATGGCTCTAATCTATGCAAAGAGACCTTTGATTTGATTGTACTCTTGCAAGATATGGTGCAACGAATGAAATTGCTGATTTCTAGTCATCCTCTCTCTCCTGTTTCTCTCTCTTGTGTACAAACAGTTTCTATGCATATTCTATGAGAGAGGAGGATGGGTCATGGTGAGTGAAGAGAGCTCTCTCGCTCAACCCCTGAGACTTATGGACCGCTTATTGGTCAAGCGTTTCAAGCCAAGCGGCCATGGCTACCTCTCACATAGCTGAAACACTCTCCCTACCTATGGGGTGTAGTGAGCTTACCTTGATGCCCGATTGAGTACCCTCATCTCCCGTGCATATTCGTAGCTCCACAATCCTTGATGCAAGCTCGAGCAACCTCAATCCCTCTCTGTCAAGTTCCATCCTCCATAGCTACGCAAGAGAAGAGAAGAGAAGAGAAGAGAAGAGAAGAGAAGAGAAGAGAAGAGAAGAAGATGAAGAGAGGAGATAGGGAGCTTCTTCCCCTTGATCCTTCACTCACATACACACACTCACTCCCTCACTCTCTCACACTCCCTCACTCTCACTCAAGCACAAGCAAGAAGACGAGAGAGAGAAGAAGAAGAAGAAGCTTTTTGCCACACACTAAGAACGAGAGTTTCCATTAACTTTTTGGCTTATATACATGCCCTCTTTCCCTTGGGCAATCATCCCCTTTTTACATGGCCTAGGCCCTCTTTCACTTGGGTGGTTATCCCCTTTTTACATGGCCTACGCTCTATTTCCCTTTGCCCTAACTTCTTAGCTTAGTCCTACCGCCCATCCATGGTTAAAAATTGCACAAGAGGGATCCTCACGCTCTTTTACAAAGGTTTTGGTTGCGTCTTTATATTTAAAGGTGCGACTTCTTGCTTTTGGCTTCTTTACAGCTTCCATGGTTGTGCCTTGGACTATTGGTGGTTGTTTCCACACTTTTAGATTTTTTTTCGGGCATGTTCTCTTGTGAGGCGCCTTTTCCTTTTTTTTGCCTCACGCTTTTCCTCTTGATGTCTCTTTTTCTACTTTCTTTGCTTTCTCTGCTTTGTACTAAACATTATCCCTCTCCTACTCGAGTGCCAGTCCCATGGCACTATTGGGTGGTGAGTTGGACGGTGGTGATGGGGTAGCCGGGTGGCTTTTTGAGTTTGTATACAAGCCCTAGTTAAGGATGTGTTGGAGGGATTTATGCTTGGAATTAAAGACGGTGTTGGAGTGCATCCCTTCGGGAAGCTAGTTGTGGGGGAGGTCTGCCTTTAAAATTGAAAATGGTGTTGGGCGGATCCTCCTTGGAGAATCCAAAGATGGTGGACTTGTCCTCGAGGTTGAGGACAACATTGGACAAGTTTCCTTTGTGGTGCCCTCTCCTTGATGTGGCACTATCTTAACGTGCAAGACAAAATTGTGCACTTCCTAAGGGGTGTGTTTGCCTTACCATGTAGTGTGTGGTGCACGTGCTTGTGGAACTGGGAGATGGGTCTAACCTTGGGCAAGCCCTTGGTGGTGTCCCACACTTGAGGACCCAGTTCGTGTGTCATTGTGTATACAGTGCGTTACCTAGGGAGACATGTTTGGGAGAATGTCCTACCCTTGATGTGCCCTAAGCATGTGTAGTGGGGGATGGGGCTAGGTATGGAAACCTTGGGTGCAGTGATTGTGGTACTCAAGATGCTTTTGGAGGATCCAAATTTATTTTAAAAATATAAAAATAAACAGCGGGCATTCAAACATAGGGGTGTACTCAGGCCATGCCATGATCTTCCTCAGATGATTCGCAAGGTAGTCCTCGTGACTTAGTCAAAAAGGCGCAGCTCTGCAAGTATTCCTTGATATTAGCCTTTGCGTTAAGTGGCTATTGCTCATGTCCTCAAGAATCTTCATATAAAAAGAGGGAAGCATGGTTGCCCTCATCATGAGCCTAGCCATAGCGCGACTATCTGTTGGGGTAAAAGGCCTTTGGGCTTGCCCGTGTACACTGTGACTGCCCATTCTTTATACGTATATAATATGATAGTGCAATAAGGCTATCAGTTTAGTTGGATATCACCTACATTGTGTGTGCTCTTCTCTCCCGCATCTTCCTCTTCTCCTTCTCCACTGCCATTGCATCCCCTTCAACTGGTATAAGAGCTTTGGATCAGAGCTTGATCGTGGAGCTTGGCCCAGCATTACTTCAGCCCGGATTGAAGACCTAGAGCTTGAAGCTTCAATGCCAGGCATGGCTTCTTCCCCCTGAGGTAAGATTTCATCTCCCGCCTCTCCCAAGCCCTCATAGGCTCTTTGTAGGTGTTCCTTGGCTTCATTGGACACCTTGTATGCCCCCATTTTCCCCCTTATCCTTAGTATAACCAGCAGCCCCACAGTAGCAGCTCACGTTTTTTTACGCATGTTTCAAAATTTGGCTCAAAAATCCCATTTTTTCTCATATCTTGGGCATCCAGAACCCGATTTAGGCAAGGTAAGAGTCCAACTTGGGGTTTTGGCATGCTCTCGACACAATGGTGATGTCAGATCTGCCAAATTTTGATCACAAATTTTTTTGTAACAGATCTGAGTTGATTTACAACAAGAAAATGTCATGCTCTTAACTTATGTGATACTCTCGAGGCTTGGTATTTGATACCCAAATGCTTTGGGGATGTTTGCCCAATGTTTTGAGATGCTTTGGGACTTGGTTTGAGCTTCCATGACTCGATTTATGCAAGGATTTACTGCTATACATTGTTTACATACAACAAGGTTTTATAAGGTAAGACTTATGCATATTGCTCTTTATTGACATTCGGGTATCCTGTTGGATGTATTGATGCTTGGTCATCATGGTTTATGCCCGTATATGCTATTTGAGAGCTATTGAGCCTTGATTTGGATGCAAACACTTTGTTGTTGGTTGGAATTTATACTACCTTGGTTGACAGGTTATTTTACCTCCAATTTGGTTATGCCTATGGTCTATGGGTACTCCTGACTACTCGGGATGATATGTTGATGTATTTGGATGATGCCACTTTGATGTTTATGCTCTTAGATGCTTCTTGAGCAAAGAGTAGAGCTCAATTCTTGGTTCACTATCATTTTCTTTGCAGTTGGCATTTCACTTGTTGACAAGGTTTATGCCCCGTGCTACCCATTATGGGACTAATGTCTGATGTGGATGCTTTTGGGTTCGACTGCAAATGGCATATGTTTGGGCTTGAATCAACTTGCATTTGAGAATTTTGTGGAGTAGTTTGCATTTGGTTGGATTATCACTTATGCAGCTTGGATGCTATTTGGCCCTTAATGCCCCAATTATGGATCTTGGATTTACTTGGATGCCGATACATGTTTTGAGCAGTGCTTGCTCCATTGTCTTGGCAGTTGGTTATTGAGATTTCATTGCTCATTGATGCTTGGTTCTTTGCGGGGTACTCCTTGATCACTAGACTTCTTGACAATGCTTGGTTTTAGCAGTTATGGCTTTGTTGCTTTTGTGTTGCCTAGCTTCTATGCTAGTTGGGTTGCTTTTGCCCATATAGGTCAGAGAGCAGTTGCTCTTGATGCTTACCCGGCTATGCACTTTGTCTACTATTATGTACTTTATAGAGCCACTTATTTGGATGTTGTTGTATAGATACTTGGGCTTCTCCTAGAGATTGACCATCGCAGGATCTTATGCCACTTACCGGTCTTGCATTGACTTGGATGCTACTATGTGATCTGATGTACTGCAGAGTCATGCTTGCCATTATGGTTATGGATTGATTTCATGGCTGAATACTATATGCTCTTATGACAGATGTCTTATGCTTTACCGTACTGTGGTTGGTTATGTCATGCAGTTGGCTATAACTCTTCTTCATGTGGGAGCTTTTGCATCCTTGGTTGATGCCTTTATGTCCTCCTGTCTGTTGAGGTTTCATGAGCCTTTGTAGCATGCTTCTACCACTGATGTACTTGCAGATGATTATCTTTATGAGTAGGTGCCCTCCGTTGGGATAGCTCTCGACTGCTTGAGCTTCGTGGATGCTATGGATAGCCCTATTCATGATGAATTGGATTCCTTGTCGTCTTCTACAGGTTCTTCTACTTCAGATGTTGTTTGCTTCCATCGTGGGAAGCTTGGGCATGTTCAAAGAAAATGATTTAGATGGATTAGAGAGTAGCAGAGACAGAGACGAACTCGACATGAGCAGAGAGTCAGAGATACAACAGATGTAGTAGGTGTTACCACTCTTACTAGTGGTGAGGTACATGCAGTTACCCATGATGATGTAGTTGAGCATGTACTCTTGTCATCTTGTTCCCTACATTTTACTTACTTAGTGATCAGGCCTATGTGTTTGATTGGATTTTGGACTCTATGGCGTCTTGTCATGTTACCCCTCATAGAGCATGGTTTTCTTCTTACACGGAGGTTGACGGATGTACTGATTTGGGCCTTGAGCAGTTTTATGCTATTGTTGGTACACGGGATATACACCTAGCTTTTCCTAATGGGAATTCTCTTATACTCAGGGATGTTTTACATGTTCCCATGCTCAATAAGAGCTTGATTTCTGTCAGTTAGTTGCATAATGCAAGATATACTATTTCTCTTCAGGATAGGTCATGGAAGATTTGTTGTGGTTGCTTGGTTTTGGCCAGAGGTTCTAAAGTTGGTTCTCATTACCCAGTGCATGTCTCTCATATGGGAGATTCTATGGTTGCAATTATCCAAATACCACATGCATTGTTATGGCATTATCGCCTAGGCCATATGCACCATAGAGAGATGGAGATCTTGTCTCGTTTAGACTCATTGTTACCTCCTATGTCACTTACAGATCTTGATGCTTGCCCTGATTGTACTCTTGGTCCTTGCAAAGCCCCCTTGGCTTATGGCAATCGCATGAGGCATGCTCCTCTAGATCTTTTCCATTTTGCAGTATATGGACCTATGCCTTCCCAGTCACTTGGTGGAGCGTCATACTTTGTGACTTTGTTGATCATGCTACCCACCATGTTTGGGCTTTTCCCTTGGTGCAGATTGAGGATACTGCAGTTATGCTTGACAGGTTTATGGATTCTATTGGTAGCATGCCTAGGTGCTTGCAGATGGATTATGAGAGTCATGCTCTCTCTCCTAGCTTTCGGATCTCTTGTCAGCAGTATGGCATTGATTTCTTGTGCCCACGGTATTATGGGATTGCTCATGGCATGTACTTGACCTTATAGGCAAAGGTTGCTTCTATGCTTACCATAGCTGGGTTGTCTTATGGCTTTTGGACTGAGGCCCTTATGACGGCAGTCTATTTGGTTAATAGGACGCTGTGCTTGACCTTGGATGGTATTATATACCATGAGGCATGGAGTGGCATGCAGTCCTCCTATGATTACTTGAGGATGTTTGGTTGCCAGGCATCTGTACGTATGCCACATGAGCCTATGTCACGTAGATGTATCCTCCTTGGTTATGGAGATGGTGACTTTAAGGCCTACAGATTATGAGATTTGGATGCCTAGCAGGTCATATGCAGCTTTCATGTTGTTTTCTATGAGACGTAGACACCTCTCAGGCTTGTCAATGAGTGTTCAATATGCTTTATGGTGATTTTACAACAGCTATAGTGCCATTACAATAAGCTGTTTATGCTGAAAATGAGGCACTTATTGGACCAAATGACATAGCTATGCATAGCACTTAGGGTCAGGATGTTGGTGGTCAGTTGCTAGACCCCTTGCAGGCTCATGAGAGCCGGTTTCTTGTAGTTTTGCAGGCTGGATCACTGAGGCCACATGTAGTCTTGAGACCCCGTTGGACGAGTGTCCGGGATGTTGGCTCTCTTTCAATGATTGAATCTGGAGAGTTTGACTGCTCTTCGCTATATTGTATGCACCATGGTGATGCTATGCATGACTCTGATCCTTTACAGCTGTGCACTGATGAGTTGTGCTTGCTTCATGAGAAGCATTCTTGGATTGCTCGATTGTATGGAGCTGCGGGATCACTTATCTCCTGGATGTCATGGACTTGGGGATACTTGACTCTTCTTCTGTAGAGGTTCCCGATACTTCTTGCACAGCTCTCTTTTCGATTGGGCATTGGGTGAGATGTCATGATTCCTCACCTTGTCTTTTTTTTCTTTTCTTTGTTTTCACTCCCCAGCCACATTGGCCTTTTAGTGGGAGGTTGTTGGGGTAAAAGGCCTCTAGGCTTGCCCATGTACACTGTGACCGTCCATTCTTTATTCATATATAATATGATAGTACAATAAGGCTGTCAGTTCAGTTGGATAGCACCTACATTGTGTGTGCTCTTCTCTCCCACATCTTCCTCTTCTCCTTCTCCACTGACATTGCATCCCCTTCCCTATCTATTCCTAAGTTAATGTCAAAAAAGGGTGGGGGAAGATGGGCTTCCTCAGCTACTACTGGCTTTTGGTTAAGTAAAAACCTAATGGTCCTAAGGTAATTATAAGTAGTTATGAAGGCTAGGTCCGGGTAGGAAGAGAAATCTTGGAGGAAGCGGTTGATGGATGGGCGCAAGTCCCTTGCTTTAAAGGTCATGCATTCCTTGGGAGTTGTTGCATTGACGTTGTAGATCTTCGGAAAGTCGTATTTGCCATGCACCCCCTATCGTAATCCACTCCATGCCTGTGAGGGTAGGGCATGTAGATAGGATCATTCCTTTCTTTTGATAGCATACTGCAAAAGGCCATCCATGTATCAAGATTGGTGTCCCAAATCCTCCTCTGCCACTTTGGATGCGCTTTGTAACATCGGATGGTTTTGGAAACCTGATAGAACTTATTCTGCCAGTAGTTCGCGGGTTCCTGCCTCCATTCTGTGATTACGATGCTCCGCTCCTTAATCCATCGATTCATGAAAGTATTGCTCAAACAAATGATACTTTCCATTACCTCCAAGGATAAGACTCGGTCCAAGGCTCATGGGTAGAGGAAGGAGACTCGAAGGGTCAAGATTGGAGCTCATGTTGTTGCCAGATAGTCAGCTCCTACGACCAATTGATGGGACGGTGATGGTGGTGGTTTGAGGTGTGAAAGTCAAAGGGAGGGGATCTAGTGAGGCCTTGCCCTTGTCTTCAACAATAGGGGCTGCTCCCGTGCTATTGTTGGGCTCACCTTCCTATCATGGGATCATGGGGTTCATCTCTCTAACATCATGGGTCTCCTTGACAGACCTGCGCATGGTTTGTGTATGGAGTTCATCTCTCCAGCACCATGGGTCTCCTTGATAGATATGTGCATGGCCTACACAATGTCTTCATCCTCCTTTCTCCTTAGCTCCTCAGCCTCTTGTTCTACTCTTCGTTTTCTCTCTCCCTCGGCCTTTTGTGATTCCTCTCTCACCCTCTTCATTTCCTCCTCCTCTTTCCTCCTTTGTTCTTCTTCCACCCTTTGGATTCTTTTTGGGCTCTTTATAGTTCTACCCCTTCTTCCTTCATCATCTCCTCTCTCCTTTGTTACCGGGTCTTTGTGGCCTTCTTCTTCTCTTGTGCCCTGGCCTTTTCTGGGTTGTCTATACCTCTTGCTCTCCCCGGTCACTAATGGTTCGCTTGCTTGATTGCTCTTCATCAGGGTGAGGCAACTGATGGGGTGTCTCTCCCACTTCTTCCTCAACTCCTCCTACCTCCCTCACTGCTTCTTGAATGATTGTTGTCAAGTTACATGCTGATTTGGCCATTGAGGCACTGGGGATTCCCCTCCTACTAGTGCTGTACTCGTGGCTAGGACCGCTGTTGATTTCTTAATGGTTTTTATGACAAACTTGTTCCAATCCACTTCTTTAGGGGACCTTGCAGCTATGCTCTCCAGCAATGGCATGCCAATATTGTTCATCAACGCATTGTACCTCTGTCCCAAGAAGAGAGCATGGGATATCTTCGCTTGCATCCTTCTAGATTTGGGATGCCTGCTAGACTTATCCCATCCACCGTGTGCACATCGTGCTTGATCACTCCCAGCATGGCATATACACCTCTCCGAGGGTGTCTTTCTTCCTTGATGGCCAAGCCTAGGGCCTTCTTGATCATTGCAGTGCTTAGTGGTACCTCCATTTGATCTCCTATCCTGACGGTTACTATGCCACAATTCCTTGCATCATCAAAACTTCTTAGGAACTCTACGCACATGCTGTAGTCCACCGCTTGCCCTACTTTCTCTATGTACTTTTGGAGGTCATATTTCTCCATTAGCCGCTTCACAACTGGCTCTTCCCGGATAGCTTCATCCAAGTTTAGCGTGTGCTTGAAGGTGAATTGCTTGATGCCCCTTGTTTCTACACTTTGGCCATATCTCGTTTGTTCTTCTTCCGTGAAAGGGAGCTTTCCACCTTTATCTTTCCCTGCCATCGTGGGTACATGCATTTACCATAGTCCAACATTAGCATTCCTTAGACAGCGTTTTGGCAAGGAGGGAATTGATTTTGTTTCCATGAAGAGAATAAACAAGCTAAATTAGAGGCATGAAATTTTCAAACATCAGCCTATTCATTCCAAAACATTTTTGACATTTTCTTATTCTTTCTTGCTTTTAACTTTGATTAAGGATTTTTGTTTCCTTCTTGCCTATGTTTTCTTAATCATTCTTAATCATCTTACTCCCTCCCCCCTCGAGAAATGATGAGAATCCTTCCTAGGATTGGACGTGTGAGAGGCAAGGGCATTTGGGCACAGTATGGCACTTTCTACTTCGGCATAAGACAATCGTAGAAATCAAGATTGTATTCCAAGTGGGCATGATGATCAAGACTATGAGGGCTAATGCATACTTGGGTAATTTAAGTTAGGACATTGATTAGAAAATCATCCGAGTTAATGTAGCTAGCCACATGTAGCTCCTCTTTCGTAAGGATGCGATCAATGTAAGGGTGGGCCAAGACCTGGTTGTCTAGGTGTTTGTTTTGTGTGATGGCCAAGACCTTGAAAGAGGTTGGTGCTATGTAAGTTGGGTCATACTCGGTTGTTTTAATTGCACGATGCTGCTTAGCATTAGTCATTACTTGGCAACCCCATTTCTCCCATTGGAGATGTAGGTTACACCATTTTTGTAAGAACGATAAGTCAGAGGTAGCGAGGCAAGTGAGTTCCTCAAGCTCAATGGGTAACACAGGTCTTTGCGTCTTGCGGTATGATGTTATTAGCCATCTTATGAGCGCGTGCTCTTTTGAGATTTCACCATTATCGATCAACTCCTTTGCGACCTTGGGGGATTTTACAGTCATAAACTCGTATTCTTCCCAAGTACAAGATAAAGAACGAACCTCAGAGGCAAGGGGTTCATCAAGCAACAAGCCAAGGTCAAGTCTTTCATAGCTCCTAGCGAACGTGGTGAAAGTGTTGTCCAAGAGCTTGATGCAAGTCACCAAATCATCTCTCGTGTTCTCATCAAGGTCCTTGGCAATCGATAGGAATGAACATCACTCGTAGGAAGGCCTAAGACCTGTGGGTGGTTGCGATGGAATTAGACTAGACCCTGATGGTTCTAGGGGCAGTGGACTGGACACTAGTGTTTCTAAGGGGAGCTTCGCAGTTTGATCCGTGTGTCTAGGGCTGCTTTGGGGGTACTAAGGTTGGATTTAGTGGCATAGATGGTGCATTTCCCTCCTCTTGCATAGCCGCTGGGGTGCCAAGCTCTCTGGACTTAGATGATTTTAGGGTATCAAGCTGCTGTTTCAATTGATATATTGGTTGGGGTTTGATGACCACAACCGTCGTGGGTTCTGTGTAGGTCTTGTAGTTTGGGTTTCATGGGTTGTCACTACCTTAGATGGAGCGTGGCTGCTTGGGGGTGGGGTGGCAAGCGATGGTCGTGGTTGTGAGCTATGATTCTAGGATGTCCCTTATTGGGCACCCATATCTAGGTGTTGCCTTCGTAGTATACTTGGGCTCGCAACAGATCTTTGGGGATCCATCGCGGCTTGATTGTGCGCCTACGTCGATAGCGTCATGTTGGTCTCTTAGGTTTTGAATGATAGTTGTTAGTCTTGCATGGCTATGTTTGCTTGCTACAAGTAGGTTGCTTTTGGTGCCTTGGCACCCATTTAAGTGTGGGCTTTGTGGCTTTGGGGATGGCCTTAGTTGGTGGTGGTTTTGTAGTCTGGGTGGGTTGTGATGACTCACGACCTCTCCTCTTTAGGCTTGGTCCTAGGTAGCTCTATCGGTGGCATAACAGGCATTGGTGGAGCCTTGCTGCCCTTGCTGAAAGCTGTCACGATTCGAATGTTACCAATGGAAAGGAGAATACACTACATATCGTAGTCCATGTTTTAGTGTGCTTGCTTCTTGAAAGTGCGTCCTAACAGTGATTCTTGACCTGCATCCTTCGTATTTAGCAATACATAGAAGAGGGCTAGTAGGTTCTCAAACTCGATAGAGACTGTGATCTTGCACTTCCCTAGAAGTGCATATGACTTTCTCCCGATTGGGCTAAGTTTAGCGTTGGTGGGTTGCAACTGTGGCTAACCAATGAGGGTCCATTGAGCATAAGTCAAGATATTGAAGCCAACTCCCTCATCAATCAAGGCATCAAATGCGTGTGTGCACTGGGCGGTGATCGTGATGCGTAGGTATGTTGGTGCTACTACCTCCTCATCCTCATCCTCTAATTCGGTGATGGTGGCTACATGAATAGTGACAGGGGCTTCTAGCATAGGGGGCGCATGCAGTGGATGTGTGGGAGGGTAGTACTTCTTCATGCGACTGCCATTAAAGAAGCCTATGCCCTCACCTTCAAGGGTTTCAAGTTCTACATTGCCCGGCCATCCTACTAATGACGTGCACTCGGAAAGGTCCTAATCCTTGGAATTTCATTTTTTGCTTATGGGCCTTTACCGAGTAGAGCAAAAAAAAGTCACCCTACTCAAAGTTGCATTGTTTGATGTGCTTGTCGAACCACATCTTTTGTCATGCTTTTAGGGCATGACTGGCTAGGAGTCGAGTCTCAGTGAGTTGTTCCAATTCCATGAGACGGTCGATCCAAGCTTCCTTTCCTTCCCATCTCTCCTGTACTGCTATCCTCAAGCTAAGGAAAAAGAATTCTAATGGCAAGATTGCCTCAGTTCCGTAGGTTAGTCTAAAGGGTGTCTACCCTACATCCATTTTATAGGCTATTCAATAAGCCCATAATGCTGCCATAAGTTTGTTGTCCTAGTCACTTCGCGATGTAGAAACTACCTTTGTAAGGACATTGATTAAGATCTTGTTCGTGGATTCTACTTGGTCATCAGCTTGAGGGTAGTAGGGCGAGGATTTCCTGTGGATGATTAAGAAGGTTGAGAGCGGGTGGGCAATCACCTCATTGATGAAGTGAGCGCCTTGGTCACTTGCTAATTTGATAGGGAAACCAAATCGTGAGATAACCTGCTCCCATAAGAACTTCGCTATGGTCTTAGCATCGTTCTTCTTGGTGGCTTATGCCTCGGCCCATTTTGTAAGATAGTCAGTTTTGCCACGATGATGTATCTAGTCTGTGAGTATTGTGTTGCGGGATTGATGGATCCAATGAAGTTGATTCCCCACTTTTCAAAGGGTTGTCATGGCAATGATAGGGGTCAACTCCATCTTATTCTTTCGTGCAGGAACTTTAGTCCTCTGGCACTCATTGCAATGCTTTGCAAACTTAACAGCATTGCGGAATAGGGTGAGCCATCACAACTGAGACTGCAGCACCTTACGGGCCGTCGTATCCCCGTTGAAGTGCCCTCTAGCAATCCCACCATGCACTTCGCTCAACACACGTGCATCTCATGCTCGCACACACATTGCTGTAGAAACCCGTCTTGCCCTAACCTATAAAGTTGATTGGCTATCAATCAGTAAGGTTGGATTTTTAGAATGAGTCTCCTAAGCCTGGCCTTCTCGATAGGTCTCTTGGGTAGACCGTGTTCTAGCACTTGGACCATATCATCTGCCAAGTACGGCATTAGATCGGCTTTAAACAAATCTTTCTCACTAGACATGCCAAAGAGGTGAGCGTCTGAAAAATCGTCAGTGATGCCTTGTCTAGCGGCTTCTCCTGTGGGTATTTGGGACATGTGATCAGTCATGTAGTGTTGCTTGCCCTTGTGTACAACCATAGAGAATTAAAACTCTAGAAGGAGAAGCAACCATCTACCAATGCATCTAGTAGCGCACGGCTTATTCACAAGATACAACAATGCTTGATGGTCTACAAAAAAGGTGAAAGGCTTGGCCAGGAGGTAGTGTTGAAACTTCTTTATAGCGAATACCATGGCCAACCCCTCCCTTTTTGTGGTGGAGTAATTCATCTCTGTGTTAATGAGCTACCTATTAGAAAAACTCATGGGGTAATCCAAGTTATATTCACTAGGTGGCACAAGACAACTCCAATAGCAAATTTAGATGCGTTTATATGCACGTGGAACATGATGTTCTAGTCTAGTGCTCGTAAGATTGGTGCAGTTGTAAGAGCCTTCTTCAACTCCTCATATGCTTGTTGGCACTCATCAGTCCACTCGAACATGATCAAAAGCTTATACAATGGTCTAGAAATCAATGCATAATTCAACACAAAGCGTCGATAGTATCCGGTGTGACCTAAGAAACATTGAACTCCCTTATTATCCTTGGGTGGCGGTAAGTCGAAAATGACCCTGACTTTCGAAAAATCAGTGGCTATGCCATTCTTGGACACCATGTGCCCTAGGATGCATCCATGCTTAACCTAGAACTGGCACTTCAAGGGATTCAATGACAGGGTGTAAAGCCTGCATCATTCAAAGACTACTCGTAGCTTCTCCAAGTGTTTTTCCCAGTTAGAGTGCACACATAGGTTGTCCACAAACACCTCTAGCTCTTATCTTTGAAGATGGTGTACATTAGATGTTGAAAGGTTGTAGGTGCATTCATTAACCCAAAGGGCATTACGATATAACGGAAGACACCCCACTCAATGGGGCAAATGTGGTCTTGTGCCTATCGTCGGGATGTACTTGCACTTGGTTGTATCCTGAGAAGCCGTCCAAAAAGGTGCATGCCTCTTTACCTGCTACCCTTTTGAGCATGTGCTCCATGTATGGTAATGGGTAATTATCCCTTTTTATCGGAATACATCCACGTACTCCTACAAGAGTGCAATGAGACTGGCCTCTTCCCCCTCAGTTAGGTCATCAGCTATAAAAAATAAGTCAAGGCTTCTCGCCTTCCCTTGCCAAGTTGATTTCCTTGACCTTGGCGGGTCCCTCGATCGGCTCACTTATTTGTCCTTTTCTTTTCGCCCCCAGTAGGAGCACTACCTTGTCACCTTTCTTAAACTTTGTAAAGCATGTTGGTAGGTCCTACGGTTTCTTTTGTTGTTTTTCCTTCGACTTCTTCATCTATCCTTTCCTTTCTTCCTTCAATTGTCTGTGCCTTAGGTGGATTGGTAGGTTCCCCTTGGTGTGTTTGGTCCTAGGAGATCGGGGTATCTCTAGGTCACTTTCTGTAGTAACCTCCGATTCGGAATTAAACTCACAATCCTCACTAGAGGAAGGAGTTTCCCCTGGTACTCATACCTTGGTGGGTGCATTCGTCCTAATCAAAGGTGTTACTGGTGGTGGCTGGGCTATCCCTGCGGGATCGTAATCTATTGCTCCCATGTGCTTCAACTAGGAGCGATCACACTCCATGCTCATGACTCGTCTCTCAATCCTATAGGCATTCCCTCTTTTGGGCTTGGAGTCCACTCTTATATGCTCTATCACCCTTCCTTCAGTGTTGTACTCTACGATGTCTATCTCTTCTTTGCTCTCATCACTAACAGAGAGGCAGTCCTCATACTCATCATTGGAATTGTCACCTTCTGACTATTCATTATCTCCTAGGCTCTCATCTCTAGCTTCTTCCTTGTCGTTGACTTAGGCCCAATTGTATAGTAAGTTCAAATCGTGCACCTTAGTCCACTTCAACTTGTTTGTCTAATAGGTCTCTAAGGGGTTTGAGATTAGCAGCGGGGTTGCCAGCCAATCTACTTGTTAGGTATTCTAGGATCTTGTGAAGTTCCAACCTATTGCTAGGGATATAGAAAGAGATAGTCCTTGGTTGGCTGCTTGAGCTTCTGGCCATCATGCAGAGTGGCAATGTGGGATCCTTCTTCGATATGCTCATAGTTCTTGTAGCTTGTTTGTACGTTTCCTCTTCGTCTGAGAATGGGAGATCGATGGTCGCTAGGACATGCATCCAATCTCACTCATCCTCAGTGCAAGGGATGTACTTGGTTAATGGCCCGTACAATTTCTTTATTGGCACATCACCATTGAGCATAATAGAGATGGCATCTACGTCAAAGGGAGTCATCTTTCAAGTGTCCATCTCGACCCTCACTGCTTCTGTTTGGTTTTCTAAGAAGATTAGATCGTTGCCCCAATCTTTGACAACTTGAGCATTCCTCATCAAGGGTCAGCCTAGTAGAATGTTGTAGTCCACTCCCTTCATGACAATGAAGTTCATAGAGAAGCGGACACCCACGATCTTCATTGACCAATTCTTTAAGACTCCAAATGGCCTTACTTTCGTTCTCTTAGCTAGAGTGACGCTGAACCTACAGGTTTCGATAGGCGGGTTTCCCCAAGCTTGGAGCACAGTATGGCTCAACACACTCACTCTTGCCCTAGTATCTACAATTCCATTTTGTGTTACGTCTCCTAGGGCTAGGATAGGAAAAACTGCGTGCATCACAGTGCCTTCCCAAAAGGCATTGACGTGTAGTGACTTTGGCACTGAGTGTAGTGTGAAGCTTGGCATCTGTGTGATTGCATCATGATCCTGCAAGTCAGCGGCGGCAGCATGCTCCATCGGTTCCTCCACTTAGTGGTTCAACTCCTACCATAGCATGGGGTGCTACCTGAGCAGGTCTCCTAAACTCAGAGTCACTAGGGTGATCACTAACATTGTGAGGATGTTGCTGGTTGCTTGCCTCTCTCCTAGGTTTGTGCTTCTTGGCCATTGGTCTTGATTGACTGGCAAGCCCATAGCATCCAAACTTGGCCTAGGTGGCACCGCTTGTGGCATGGGTGCATCTCTGGACCATGGTCATGCAGGTGAGAGTGGCGTGGTCACGCTAGAGAGATCCTTGATCTCATCCTCTAAGATAGGCTCAATGTCCTTGAGGTGCTCCTAGGCTTCCTTTACCCACTCCTTGACTTTGGCTATTTCCTCGAGTTGGCGCTTAGGGCAGGATACTCCCCTACCTTGGCACTCCCTTTCTCTGCCATATTTGGAGCAGTGGTCTCTGCCTTTGCATCCATGAACTTCTTGCTAGTCACTAGCATTGTCGCATCCTCAGTCTTAAGTGTGACCTTTGCGTCAGTCTTTTTCTTCCTTCTCCTTCGACTCTTCTTTCCTATTGAGGCTACGTCTAAGTTGCTAGGCCTAGGCAATGATATGTCCGCCTGCTTTGTTTGCGCTCTAGTCATGAAATGCAACGGGATGGGTGTGTCCTCGCTGTTGAATGTCTCAATTCCGAACAGCCCCAGAGGCATTGATGGTATGATTGCCAGGGCTAGAGGATGGTTTCCTTTTAGGGAAATCGATGAAGAGATAAGTGATGCCACACTCGACACATCTGAGGTTAGCTTTTTCCCTATTTGCTTGTTATCTCTCTAGATAGAGTGATGAGATATGGCCCGGGTGATTGCAAGTCTAACACAAGATTGGATCTTAGGTCGGCCCTGTGAATCCTCTGCCCCTACCTCTACCTAACACCATCACCGGTACTGGTCGATAGTCCATCAGGACCGGATTGCCCTCTTCGTCGTACGAGATGTAAGGGTTCACATAGGCTTCGTCTTCGTGAGGGGCCAATCATCTTGTAGTGAAATGTCACATTTCATTAGACCAAGAGAGCCATGTGTTTGTTTAGTGTGGGTGCGGTTAATGGATTTTGTTTTAGTGATGTGCTAGACAGATTTGGCAGAACCTGGAGGGAGCCTCTTGCTACATAGAAGCTTCTTGTGGCCAAGTCCAGGTGATGTTTTTTCTTTATGAGTACTTTTCTTTTCTACTATATGTATTTATATACTTGGGGAGAATTGCTCTTTTGTTGGGGATCAACAATCAAGGCATGAAGTCCCAAGGTTAGGTTAGGTATATTTGAGGGAGGTTTGAGTAGTTGTCTACCTCCTGTCAAAACATTGTCAAGCATTCTAAGACTTGTTCTTAGAAGGCAGTCCTAGTGACCTTGTTCTGTTAGCTTGATAGGTAGCTGTTCTAGAAATCCCTGCTAGTGTGAGGTAGTTAGAGAAGTCTGCCAGAATAAAAAAAAGAGATAAGCATGAATATAATTGAAATATTAAAAAAATACAAAGGTGTGCAAAAAGGGGTTCCAACCCCTCAAAAAGAAAAAGAAAAGAAAGAAAAATCTTAAAGAGCAATTGTTCATCGCCTTGCGAAGGCTTGGTAGGTTCCTGGGGACAAATTAGATCTAGGGCCGATACCTCGTCTTCTTAGGGATGGCATCTAGGTGGAAAAGAAATAGTAAGGAAGGTTGAAATGAAATCAAAAGTGAGCAGAAGAGAAAAAGATTGAAGTGTCGCCTTGTGAGAGCTTGGTAGGTTCTTGGGTATTGAGTCAAGACCTGAGGCTGATGCCCTATTCTCCTTGGGCCACTATGCTCAACTCCCTCCTTTCTACACCCAAATATGGAAACCTTGAAAGAAAAATGTGTTAAAAGTAAATTTGTGATTACCAAGCTATAGGAGTCCTCGCCTACTAGTAGGAGTTCCTGGTCTAGCTATCCTAAGTTGGGTCTGTAGCTTAGGCCACCACCTAGGATGCCTTTTTTGATGGTTCTTTTTAGCCAATCTATGTTGGAGCAGTTGATTAGTGACTCACTTTGGATTTTTTTAAAGATTATGCTGGACTTATCCCTTGAGTATTTTTATGCCTTGATTTGGTCAGGGGGTAGGGTGAGAGCTAGTCTTGTGCTTTATTGTGTTTTACTTTTTGTAGTAGCTTGATGCTTTTTATGGTTGTTGCTTGGTGCAGATTAGTCCATGGGATTCGAGGGGTTGAGGCACCCTTTCCCGTGGTCGCTAATGAGAGCTGCATTTTAGAGCGCAAAAGTGACCTAGGAGGTGCCAAGGACCAAATTTTCATGAAAAATGGAAGGAGTGTGGATGATGGAGAGCTAGAGTTTTCCTAAGTAGAGTTCGATGCCAGGAATGCAATGCAAGTCTCTATTTGTCAATCAGAGGTCATTTGACCCCCATCTAATCCTTGCAAGATTTGGTATTTTAAAGTAGTTATGTGATCTGGGAGCCGGAAAGAGTGCGACAAAGGCCATTAATAGATTTCGATGCGACGGAGGTGCTAGCCAGTAGGATCTTGAATTTAGGCTTGGTTGCCCCTTTAAAATGCAAAAAACCACTTCATTTGCAATGTGGAAACTCAGTTTGTGAACCGAGTATTTGTTAAATGATATTAAAATGAAATGTAAAGCATAAAAAAACTTGAGATTTTAGCTGACAGGAGAGAGAGGGGCACAAATTTTTTTGTGCCCCCTCATTTCTTGAATTTCGTGCCTCTTCCTGTCATCAAGGGGTGATGAAGGATTGATGCTATGGCTTTGATCTATGCAGAGAGACCTTTGTTTTGATCATATTCCATGAGATATGGTGTAGCGAATGAAATTGCTGATTTCTACTATTTCTTTCTCTCCTCTCTACATCCTGTTCTTATGCATATTCTATGAGAGAGGGGGATGGGTCATGGTGAGAGATATGGATCATGGGATGATGTAGGAGTGTGAAGAAGCATAGATCGAGGTTTGGAGGAGCGTTTGTAGCTATTGGAAGCATCAGGGGGCCTTCCAATCACAATATGCATAGGATATAAATCGTAGTTCTATAAGTTGTAAATTTAATCGTTTAATGATCAATTCCGTTTGTAAATGGTTGAAGATGGTTTTTAATGCAGTGACCTATCATAAATGCTAAGGAAATTAGAAAAATCAATCATCTAATAATTTCTTTATAAACACACAAAACCCACAACATTGCGGTTTTAAGGAAAATCACAAGTTTTTGAGATTTTGTTGTGTATATGGTGTTCCTATGGAATGGAATGTGATTAAAAAATAATATTTAGCAAGCCTAGTTTTCGAAATTAGTAAATAAAAAATATAAATATTCATCAATAAATAAATAGAGAAAAAGAAAAAATAAAGTTTTTTTGTATCTAAAAAATAGGAAAAATCACATTTGTGTTTGTGAATATATGATAAGGCTAAGGCATGAGGTTTAGCCTCAGTTCCAGCGCTATATTTATGTTAAAGTGGGTATTTATTACTTTTATGAAGAAAAAAATCATAATAAAAAATGCTCTCTAAACCTACCACCTAATGCACAACCTTAAGCGGTAGGGAGAAGGGGGGATGCTAAGGGTTGATAATACACTAAATTTTGATTTTTTTTCTGATGCATGGCATATAGGACACATGGATTTTTTTTTAAAAATTAAGAGGGTCTAGTAGTACGAGCATGCCTCGGTATTGGCCCTATGCAACATAGAAACTACGTTTAGAGTAAAGGCATGAAAAGAAATGTTTTTGCACCTTCAAAATGCTAGTTGTTGATGAAAGAAATGTTTGAGCACTATAAACCATACACAATTGCATTGCATACAACACATGGTATCATCCTGGGTGCACAACAATTGTTTTCATGAATAATAACCTATGTTGAGGAGGTGAGGTACCGTAAGCTGTAGGATTAGTGGTTTGTTTCCTTTGGAAAATATTCAATGAGGAATATATTACATCTCCTGGAATGATTCATTAAAAGGGTGGAGCATGTATCGAATGTGTTCTATGTATGAATGGTGCATCTTGGAACCAATCCCCGAGGTGTAGCAGAGCCATAGTGGGGCTGCGGCAATCATCCAAGGGCACTTCCTTTGTTTGTGCTTACATGGCGTATCGCACCGATATGTGCAGGAACTCCCTTTGAGGAATGTGGAAAGGTTTATACGTTGGATTACAATCCATACAAATGCAAAATTCTACCTTAGATGTTGGGGGGGAAGTATGCCCCTTAGACGCTCCTAGCCACAAGGCTGTGTGGGGTAGTTTGGGTGTGTAGTAGAGGCTCGACTAGTGCCATAGAGCCAGTGTCGGCCTGGTTTTAGGTCTCGACACTCTCTTGGGTATCCTACACACATTGTGGGCTCTAGGCCAATTATTCCTTATTGTATGCTCCTATCCTACACTAATACAATGACGAATACATGTACACATCCCATGCAACAATTGCGGATGTGACAAATACAATGTGGAAGATGGATACAATGTACACGAGAGTGAGAACAACTCTCACAAAATAATAAAATCATGATAATCTAGTCCATGAAGTACAACAATAATAAATAAGTACCCAAAATAATATAATGAAGCTCCTCAATATCCACACTTGTGATTTGACCTTTCAATTTAGCCTTTTGCCAAATATTGTTAACAAAGCCTTTAATCAATCTTCCATTGATAGACACTTGACCTATATAATTGTTTGCTGACAAGAATGAAAAATTAGCAATTTTGTGATAGAGACTCGTTTTAGTCATTACTTGATTGAGTGCTGAGATAGCTCCATGAAAAATGATCAAAATCCTCTCGAAACCTTACTATAAGTAGACAATATCCTATTTGGAGGCTTTTGCCCATTGCTTTGCTAGCATAGCATTTAGTACATTATCAAGAACAAATCTACCTTGGATAAATCCATATTGATGTTTTTTTGATAGATTTTTGATGATAGGTGGCAATCTACTAGCAATGGCTTTGGTGAAAAAGTTAAAATAATGCTCATGAGGGCAATGGGACACCAATATGAAATCTTGATTCATTGCTTTTGCCTCAGTATGAATTTGATGATGCTCTTAGTCCATGAGCTTGGGAGGTACTTTAGCAAGTATTGATTGTGCTAATGATTTGTTGAGAGCTCTCTAACTAGTAATGAATTACACCATTCTTGTCATCCTCCATCATTACTCTTCTCACTTTGGATAAGAGACTAAGCTAGGTTCCATACAAAGAGTTGCATGAAGAGTCTAGTTTTTCTATTTATCCATATGGATACATTAATAAAGTTTATGGGGGATTAGAAACAATGGCAATGTTTGTGCCCTTTTAATTGGCGATGATGTCACACATGCACATCACACATTTGGCTCTCTTCCTAGATAATCACCAAGTAGCAATATTGTAATAGTTAATTTGAGAGCATGCCCTCGATTCATCCTCAAGTGATTAGTTTGGGAGCATGCCTATTTCAATTCATGGAATCACATAGACACTAGATTATCTATATTTATATGTTTCTCTCTTAATAGGTTAGTTTAAGTGAATTCCTAGTTCAATTCATTAAACAACTTGGACACAAGATAACCTATTTTTATTTGTTAAGTTCTAAGAATAGTGGGAGTAAGAGAACTACATAAGGAGATTACCATATTATAGAAATTAGTGTTTAATTGTGTAGGAAGCTTCTCAACATTACATGACCCTTTTTAACTTTATTAATTGCATGTGCATCCCCTCTTGTGTACTCACACACAATCACTCTCCACCAAAAACAAAGATTCCACACACACACACACACGCGCACGCGCGCGCACGCATGCACACGCATGCGCACACGCACACGCACATGCACACGCACACACACAATCTTTCCCTTTGATTAGTTGAGATAGAGTCCAACTTTGGCGAACAATTAGCAAAACTAGAAAAAAAAGGGCCATCATGCTCTAGCAAACTAGAGAGAGTAAAAGAGGAACCCAACATGTGCCAACAACAGAATGGAAAAAGAATGACTCATGAGACCCGATATGCAAAATGACCATGGCATACCTCATGATAAGAGTGTTTATCTCTAAAGAATACTTAAAGTAGGGGTATTATGATACATTGATTAGAGCATATGCTTATATAATGGTATGATTATAAGTTGGTGCATGTTCCAAAAAATTTGTCCACTGTTAACTTCAACTAAGTGGTCCACTTAGCCTTGTAATGTTTGGATATCTTGCTTTTTGAGAAAGAGAAGTTTATTTTAGAGAAGTAAAAAAAAGGGTGCTTTCTCTCACACACGCAAGCACATGCACACATGCGCGCACGCACGCACACCCGCGCACACATGCACCCATGCACCCATGCACGCACGCACGCACGTGCGTGCACACACACACACACACACACACACACACACACACACACACACACACACACACACACACACACACACACACACACACACACACACACACACACACACACACACACACACACACACACACACACACACACACACACACACACACACACACACACACACACACACACACACACACACACACACACACACACACACACACACACACACACACACACACACACACACACACACACACACACACACACACACACACACACACACACACACACACACACACACACACACACACACACACACACACACACCACAAAGAGGAAAAAAGGGCAATGCTCTTGCACGCAATAATGCACCCTTTTCTTATTTGTAGGTAGAACTCATTAGTAGACACACTAAATGAACGTATTTTGAGCATTGAGGAGGCACTGCATCAACCTAGGCTTCTGGGCATGCTATCTATTCAATCGCAATTTGAGACACCATTGGACTTGGATCCAAAACATTAGGATCAAATGGAGTGGAAAGGCTAGATCCAAATCATGCCAAGCAAGGAGACTTCTCAGGTTCCTTAGAGACTAGGAACAACCAATAGAGATCCACACCATGATAATGTTGAAGCCAAAATCCATTTATGATATGGGGAAGAAGATTCCCTTGCAAATGCATCAAGTAGAAGGCATGAGAGCCAAAATTGTAGAACATCTAGAATGGCCAACTGCATTGGAATTTAAGTTTACTCAATAATTTTCACATGTGGTTATTAAAGACTAGCACTATCCAACACCTTTTGAATAGCCATATCTTTGATAGCCAATCAAATCGAGATTTTTACTGCAGTTGAAGCTCTAACAACAAGTAAGAATTCCACACCCAATCTTCATTTGATTGGCCCAAGGTTTCCAATTGGAAAGGAAAGAAATCTATTATCAGCAGAAGGTGATGATTAGCTACATCAATTTGCAAATTAAAAACCAAGAATTTTTGTAGTGTGACTTCTTCCATCCTAAATTTGAATGGGGAAAGTCTAATAGCCACCTTAAGAAGTTTTATAAGCCTAGAATGAAAATAGAAGCTTAGCATCCCAATCTATAAAATGGTGCTCCACTAGCTTTATCATGAATTTACATAGGACTTTATTGGTAGAGCCAACCAAACCATTGGCCTTAGCATAGTATAGGAAAGGTTTCTAATGAGGAATCAAGAAGAATGTCATCAATCTTTGAATGAGCTTATTTTGGAGGTGACCACCTAGGTTAGTGATCAATTCCATCAGATAACCATACTAGGTGAAAATATAATTGAATTAGACATGTTGCCATATATTGAGTAGTAATCATGCGGTCTCAAGTACCTAAGTGATAGAGGATCCTAGAGTGCCTGGAGTGGTGTGAGCCTTAAATTGATTGATAATGGTAGTTTGAAAATATATAATAGTGGCAGCCTAAAAGCAGGAGCCCAAAACAATAATCCCCCCTGCCCCTCAATGATGGTGGCCACAAGGTTATACTCCTAGCTTAATCAAGCAGGTTGCATGGTGTGGCCATCATGGCCTAGATATAGGCCAATTGTTCGTGTTCGTTGCGCTAAAGGCATTGAAGGGCCCTTGCACTTACCAAAGAGGTTGTGACCTATTTGTCTTAGTCTCGGGGGGGGGGGGGGGGGGGGGGGGGGTCACTCTATACAAATCCTATATATCACGTGCGTTCATGGCATGTTTTATATATCCCTATGTGACCTTTTTTGTGATATTTGTTTGACCCTTCTGTGTTTTTTACCATAATTTATAAATCCCTTTTTGTAAGTTTATTTTTTTATACAAGAATTTATGAGACCCTTATGTAATAAATATAAAATACTAGTTTTATCGTAAAATACTAGTCAATACCCATCTTCATCTCCCTAATATCACTTGCCACACTTGCCAAACTATTCTTTGCATGCATGCTGTCCCAAATATCCATAGACACAGTTTTGGCCATAACTTGATGAATACAAGTCCAAATGGAACAAATAATAGCTCTATTTGAAGCCTATGATGTCTAGCTTCAAATGAGAGTACTGGTTTCAATTTAGGAGTAGAAATACCCCTCTCTGTAAAAGGATTTCCAGATCTATCCACAGTGGACTGCACCCTATTTTTACTCTGTTTTGGCCCTGTTTTACCTCATGAACAATGCCTTCCACCCATAAGAAGTTGAGAAATGCTTCAGATCAGTAAGTACATTGATAATCCAAGCATAATCTCTGCGAATAAGCCCATAATACTCCCAATTTTGGCTATGCAGTAGTCTAACTATCATATAGGCAAAAGGTCCATTGTACAATAGGAGTTTAATTGCTGTAATGATTTAGCAATCTATGGCTATAATGTTGGAGCCCATGCATCAATTAGGAGTACTTTTGGGAGGACTGATTTGGGCTGTTGCATTAATTTCCTGGTATGGAGATTGTTTAGCATGATCATGGCATCTCTCTCTTGGACATAAATGCTTCTGCTACATTCTATAAAACCCTCCTGTCAAAGAGCATAGATGACCCTCTTGCCAACTTCACAACATCAGAAGGTTGAAGTCTCTCTTATAAGTACAATCATCAAATTTGAAGAATCCAAAGATGCCACAATAGCAATGAGTAAAATCTCTAATGATCAAGTCTGTCAGATGAAAGTTCTTCACCACATGTGCAATGTGTCCTTTCAAATCTTCCTTATATCTTATTGGAACAGATGAACTAGCTATGCGTTATGTCTCCAAGGACAAAAAGCTTCCAACTCTCCTCCTTCCAACCATTGAAATGATAACATCACCTAGCCTTTTTCCATGGCTTCTATGGTAGATATTTGAAGTTGGAATCAGTTCTATAGATGAAAAGGATGTAGCCCTTGTGTCTAATTATTGCATCAGTGATGACACCCCTGAATAAGATTTAGTTGAAATCTTACTAGTTTGCACCATTAGCAATGAAATCAATTCTATGGCAATGCTGGATGTATGCAGATCATTAACTGATTGAGTACTATTAGGTGCATGCATAACATTTCCCCGTGCCCTGTAATATTGTGATATGGAACCTGAGAATGATGTCACAGAACACATTTCCTGCTCTCTACATAATTGGTGTTAAGAACATCATTCCCACCTTTCTGAATATTATCATAGTTCTCCACAACTCTCTCGTGCAAGAACAACTTCTGTAAGCTTTTGGCTGCTGCTTCAAGATATTCCCTTCAATTCTTAGATGTTCTTGCTACTACTACTTTGAACTTTCAAGGCTTGATGAAGAAGCTTTAGATGACCATTACAAGTAGAAGCCCCTGCATCACAGTCCCTTGGCCATGTTTGATCTGGTTTTGCTCACAATGGATCTCCTATTCATCGGCTAGATCTTCATAGGGAATTAGTCGACTCGTTTGGTGGTTCAACAGTTGTGAAGCCATGGTTTGTTGCCTTGGGGATTCTGAATTCAATTGCACGTGTTCTTCCTCCTAGTGCCTTACTTGTTCTGCATCAATTTCCACAGAGTTACAAGGAATGTCAAGCTCTATATACCAGATGGTCCATCTCAGATTGCCCTATCTGATTATTAAAGGGAGGGATTTTTTAAATATTAAATGGAGTCCTTCCAAAGCCTGCATCCTAGAGGATACCACCATGGTCATCTTTTATGCACCTGCAAATGCAAGACTGAAGCGCAGAGAGATACGGGCTTCAAGAAACTTTTGATGCATGCCTCTGGGAGCATGAAAATCAATAAGTGGTCTCGTCAACTTCTGTCTACTACACGTTGCAATTTGTGTGCTGGCATTGGTCCCCTGGCAAAAGCTAAGACAGTAGATGATGGTTGTTAAGGTTGATACAGGAGTTATTGGCCATAACCAAATCTTAGCAAATGAGGGAGGTTACCAACAATCATCATTAGCCAGATCCAAGTCCTTGCTAGTAGAGGGGTGGCATGCCAGCAAGGCATGGACTCCCTTTTCCCTCTGTAAAGTGCAATAGACCTGAATTTGGCAGTTGCAACTGGAGCTACACCGGCTCAATAGGGCACAACTGATATTCCATGTACTGAACCTACAAATGATAGCTTGCAACTAACGGAATAGTCAGAAGGAAGTGAAATGGGAGGTCTAGTGGCTTCATATGAATCTTTTGGGCCTATATTTTCAAAGGCCAATGCATGGATGAAGGTGGAAATACCGTTGGCCGACTGCAAAGCAGCACTTGCTAGCACCAGATGATGCTGAAGATCTGCCTCGTGAGCTCCCTTCCAATGAGAATCAATCCCAGAAGCCTTCTATTTGCTGGTTCTTCTAAAGAGGCTGCTGATTGTTAACACTGTAGATCTTTAGAGAGTGCTCTGTAGGTCTACAATTGTGGCACTTCCCAATACTGCACATTGAACCATCATTGAAGGCTCCCCATTGATCCTGACAGATAAGAAGCCCCAGGTCTAAGCCACTCTTTAGAAACAATAACCGATGGCACCTATATCCAACAAGCCATGCTTGCCACTTAGCTCAACGAGTTTGTCAAATCTGCAAGACCATCACTCACAGCACTAACTTGCATCCAAGCTCTTAGAGTCCGTGTTCTGATTTGTAATCCAATACAGACAAATCATCGCCATAGCTTGCCGGTGGCTCTAGAGACCTTTGACATGCTTCCCAATCTCCCAAACTCTGATTTGTAATGCAATGCAGATAGATCACTGCCATAGCTTGCCGGTGGCTCCAGAGACCTTCAACATTAGAGGCATCTCAAAACCTTCAACATAGCATACAACTAGATAAACTCAGCTGTTCCATATAAGCTATAAGAGCTGGCCCATCCCACGGCTCCATCAATGCAGAGAAGTACTCATACAAAGCCTTCCGATAAGGCTCGATGTTTGGGTCATTTTGCCATGCCTCTAGAATCATCATCATTATGGCTTCAGGGAGGCTTCAACCACTGCATACCAGCAATTCCAGTACACTATCAAAGGCACCTGCAACATTCATCATCAGAGATTAGTCTACACATACAAAACTCTTTCCAACAAACAGTATTCCACCACTCCTCTACATCTAAATAGAGTCCATAAGTAAGAATTCAAGTTCAAATTCATGAAAACTTAAATATGATGAGCTTGTGTCAACTATTGGTAAAAGTTTCTACATTTCATCTGGTGAAAGATTCAACGCCTTGCATTTGAGAAGTCCCTCCCGAGCTTGCATCTTATTTATCAAGAAAACAGAAAGGTTAAGTATTTATCATGGAAACAAAAAGGTGAAGCTAGACCCTTGAATATATAGTATTGACAGTAGAAACTATTACATCACAACAAATTGAGACTATTATTTTCCTTCGTAGTCCCCTGAGAGCATGCATCACACCAAAACAATTAGATGCAAGTCCTAACCAACCCTTTTAACAGCCCTAACAACACATCAGTATGTATCGTCCTTTCATGTGTCCCATCAAGCATGATCAGAGAATACACTGAAAGATTTCCATCAAGTACCTCTCTCAAGAGCATACCAACTGTCATGTACTTTATTACTGTCTCTAATACTGTATTCAGATATCCATGCCAAATACTTGTCCCGACATCTCTAGAGCCTTCTTGTGAAGATCATTACAAGGTTTCTGGATACACAAGAACCCAAGTTATTGTGACAGCCTATCTCAATAAAGCTAATAAATCTCAACAATGACAATTAGGCTGGCAAAAACTCATCTAAAGCTTGCTAAAAGAATTTGGAGGCCTTTTTGAACAGTTCATTGGCCTTCTTAGACTCTGTTAAGAGAAATCTGTTAGACTCTATTAAGAGAAATCCATGTACTTTATTACTGTCATGTACTTTATTACTGTCTCAAGCACATGCCAACTATCTCAACTACCTCTCTCAAGAGCATACCAGCTATCATGTACTTTATTACCTCTCAGGTCCAGATAAACCATAATATTGTATTCAGATATCCATGACAAATACCTTTCCTCACATCTCTAGAGCCTTCTTGCAAAGATCATTACGAGGTTCTTGGATACACAAGAACCCAAGTTACTCTAATAGCCTATCTCAATAAAGCTAATAAATCTCAGCAATGACAATTGCCCAAGCACCACAGTGTGTTAAGAGAAACCCATGGGAAGTATGGGCATTGCCCAAGCACCTAAGACCAAGCACACTTTAGCTATAAAACTAAAATATAAGAATCTCCATTGTACTACCTTCCACCATGTTGATAGATTCGTGGCCCTAGTGAAATTGTACCAACTCTAGAAGGGCCCCTCCCCATCTCAAAAATGTGTATCCGAAAACTTGTTTGATTCAAGGTGTTGTAAAAGCAACAAAACAAAGGACTTTATCATTTCTATTTCTATGAGCCACCGATATTGACAACAATATCCCATCTATTTCTCTGAGCCATTGACATTGACAACATGCACATGTACAAGACGACTATTGTACTTACCTAGTGATGTTCTTGATAACACAAGAATGAGCCAAAAATCTGCCAAAACAAGACAATAATATACAACATGGCCAGATATTCTTGTAAAACCTTGCTGCAATACATGACAAAGAATAGAGTTAGAACCCATTTTCTCGCTTGCATTCAAGACCTTACGATAAAGCACACTCAAACATACCTGAAGTACTAATTTAAACCCACTTTCTCCACCTTGGTGCAAAACCTTGTTGTAATAACTCTGGACGTATAATACTCAATGCTTTATTTGCAGCATGCTAAGATATAGTAATCGTGTGAGAGCATGCACTATCACACAAGTATAAATCCCATCTGAAAACAAGTACAATGCAGTTTAGAATTTTGCTACATTGCATCTATTTCTATGAGTCACTAGCATTGACAACATACACATGTACAAACGACTGGAGAAATTACCTGATGATGTTCTTGATATTAAAATTATGGGAAGTAACATGCATTTAAGAGCAAAAGAAAGCAAGCATGGAAAATGGCTTCCGTCAAGTAACACAAGAATGAGTCCAAAATCTGCCAAAACAACACAAGAATATACAACATGGCCAGATATTCCTGGAAAACCTTGTTGCAACACATGACAAAGAATAGAGTTAGAACCCATTTTCTCACTTGCGTTCAAAAGCTTATGATAATGCACACTAAAACATACCTTAAGTACTAATTTAAATCCCCTTTCTCCACCTTGGTGCAAATCTTTGCTATAATAACCCCAGAGGTATAGTACTCGATGCTTTATTTGCCGCATGCAAAGATATAGTAATTGTGTGAGATTTGCACTATCACATCAAGTCTAAATCCCATCTCAAAAATGTGTATCCAAAAACTTGTTTGATTCAAGGTCCTACAAAAGTGATAAAACAAAGAACTCCATCATGCCAACTCTATTCCAAGCAAAACCACAAAGTTGTGCTTCTTGTATGAGAAAAAAGATAAATTAAAGCATAATAAAAAGATTAATAAAAGTACAAAGAAGAAAAATCTACCAAATGCTTTTAATGCCCCTTCACAAAGTCATTGAAAACATTCCAATCATTCTCATCTAGTTTGTACTTCTTTGTATTGCAATCGTAGGTCAAATTTGCCAAAGCAATGATACTATCAATGTCTATCATAGCAATATCTGTAAGGTCATATGTAAAGCATCATGAGCCTTTTGTCTTTTGGTACCATCCAAGTTGGACTTCCACTCTTGAAGGCCTATCTGAAAGGTTGAACCCTCTCCTATACTCCACATAACCCCCTCCGACCTTTCTCCTCATCTTTTGCACTCTTCCAAGATACCATACAACATGTGTCCTTTTCTTACTTTGCAAAGAGCTTAGTTTGCATTTTCTTGTGCTCTTCCTTGTTGTGTCCTCTTGAAAGTTTACAGTACAATCTGATCCTATCCCAAATAGATTCTCATTTGACATAGCAAAAGGCTTCTCTTCCTTGTTATAGTATACTCCTTGGCAAACCCTAGTAAGTCTATCTTTTGAGAGTGGGATTTCCATTGAGCTATCTCACTAATGTAGACTTGAAGAAAGATTTACCCTCAGTAGAAACAACTGGGTTCACAACTTCTTGTTCATCTAGAAGAGAATCCACTACATGTCTAATCTCACTTAAGCATGCATCATTGTCACTATCCTCACTATTTATTGACTCCTGACTAGTTGGTTGATCTTCTTCTTCTGAGTCAGATTCTTGTGCATATGCATCTGTTAAGCTAATTGACCAAGGCTCAAGCCACCATTTCATTTCATTCTTGCCCTTCGGTTTTACATGTAATCGTTCACACATTTCATGAGCACTTTTCAACCCCTTCTTCAAAGCATCAATAATTTTATCATCAGTTGATACGCAATCATAGTCTCCTAGATTAGCTTCCGACATGTTGTCTTTGAGATTCAACTCCCTCCAAACATGCTCTTGCTTCTTGTGCGCTCTTGCAAACAAAGGACCATTCTCTTTACACTCCAAGTAGGCAAGCCTATTCAAACTCCCAGTAGTATGCAACATATCCATCATGTCATACGAGCATTCTTGACCCACCATGCTCCCAATCTTGCTAAAGAAGATTTCAATTGCATCTGAGCCTATAAGATGTAAAGGAAATTTGAGACTCGGAAAGTAGTCTCTGAAATACTTTATTAACAAGACAAAAAAATGGCATGAGAGCTGCACATCCAAAAATGCCTCCTTGCTTATGAAGTTTACACTCAACGTATAGGTGGTATGATGTATAATCCACAACCTCGAAATCTGAAAAAAGAAAGAGACTTTTCCTGCTAGATAGACTCGATCCACCAAGCTCAAGTGTGGAGACAAAAAGATGTCAATGTAGTCTCCAACAATTTCAAGATACGCTTGCGTTCCGAACATACCCCTCTCTGTTCTGCGTACTCCATTATTTCCTAGTTCTCCCAAACACCATTGCACTTGCCTACTACATATTCTTTGAGCTCCTGCCCAATTTTGACGATCATCTCACCTAATGTCTCCCTCTCTTAGCATATGCTTGTCAATAGAGAAAGCATCATACACGATGAGAACATGATTTAGGGTGATCCAAACATCACCAATAGCCAATTGACGCTTCGGCTTGTCAAGAACATTGACTAACTTTTTCCCATTGTGTGCAAAGTCTTGGTCATGAAGCCCATAAACTTCATTTTTTGAAAGTTTTGCTGAGAGTGGCCATCCATCCCACTTGATTCTAAATCTACTGCCAAACTTGTCTACATAATCTGTAAGCATCAATTTTCTTCACCGACTATCACCGTCAGATGCATGTCCAATGATTGGGCCAAGTGTGGGCCCTAGCTTCTCATCCCACAAACTTAAAATGACTGCCCATTGTTTGCGAACAAAGCTTGCATCAAACTGATTGCAAGTACAATGAAGAACTAGGACCAAGCGAGGGAGAGCATCATGCAAAGGGTTTGCAAGGAAAACTCTTGCATGCCCACCAATAACACAATTTTGAAATGCACCAACAATCTTCTCATACCCTTCTTGTCCTTCTCCCACTTTGATCATGCATGCTGTCAAGCACTCATGATTGTCTAATTTATATCCATCAAACCCCACAAGCGTATCATCCTTTGGGTTCCACCTACAAGCATCGGTGAAAAAAGCACAAACTCTTTTACAATACTTTCTTAATTCAAACAAGGTATGGATCCATTTTTATTGGAAAGACCATGATATTGTTACATGACCTGCTTCTTTATGGCAGTTTCGTCTTCCACTAAAATGAAAGGAACCTTCGACATGATGCCATGCTTCTCTTTCTCCTCTTGATAGATTTCAACAATCGCATAAAAAATGTACCGATGTATGCCTGGTACAAATTGAGTAGCATGTCTTTGCCCTCTCTTTGTTCTTGATAAAGAGGGTCCATTAAGGCTGGAACTTAGGAAATCATGTAGCCTTGGCCCCCCCCACATGCTCGCAACTTCAAATATCACCTTTGTGCTTTCGTTATATCTTCGTCCCACACTTGACCTAATCATGTTTGTGGAAACGTCTTGTAGAAAGTCCCACAAGGCAGCTTTACCACCAAACTTGCCCAACCTATGGGCTTCAATTATGTTGTTGCAGAACCTTTTTACATCCTTACGATTAAGAGACTCTATGTTGGCTTCTCTTAAAGTTTGGACTCTCACAGAAAGAATGGCAACTTGAGATTTTTTCCACCATAGCTACATGTTGAGTTCCCTTACTTGCTTTTTAGTAGAAATAGATGCCATTCTAAGCTCATTCTTTGTGAGATAATCTAGTCTTCTTCCGCACCCAGTCCCCATATATCCTCTTTTGGTCTTAACCTTCTCATCTCTATACAATCTCATTCTAAAGTCAGACGACTTAACTATCCCTTTGCAGTGGTGGCATGTGAATCCTTCAAATGGACGCCCATCCTGTGAAATGCGTAGGCAGTTAATGTGACGAAAGCATCCATTCACATGAAAGTTTGTGCCTCCATCTGTGCCTCCATCTGGTAAGGTTACCTTGGTGTGTGGCTCAGCAAACCAATTCTTTCCATCACATTGATCATCTAAGAAGGGATTTATCTTAATATACTTGTTGTTTACCTTAACTTCATGGCTCCAGAGACCCCAACAAAGCAAGTTCAAATTTACTAGCCAATTCCTAGTCTCTGTATCATGACTAGAAGAGGGGGTGAAAGCACGCATACTTGTATCTCCTGTTTTTGTTGAGGCTAAGAAGTTTGTGAGAGATCTTTGCTTTGGATCGTGCTCTGTATCTTTTTGAGGACGGCCTCGCAAGCCTGTAAGTATTGCCTTTGAGCCTTCCTTGCTCTTCATGAGTGACTTTATGTGAGAATTTGATTTTGTGTGCTCGTTGAGGATTGTGTAGAGATCTGACCTTGAGGGACATAATTGCAGCCATGCATCATCAATCTTGCATCTCACCTTCACGAGATTTTTGTCTTTAAAGTCATGTAATGTAGCTTCAATCAACTCAAAATCCCAATCTACAAAAAATTTTACATGAAAGGGTTGACTACGAATCAATTCAAAAAGATAATAAAACTTTTGAACATAAAAAGAGATAGGAGATGAAAGAAAGGTATAGTACCTTCTTTTGATGCCATATAAGAATGCAACTTCTCTATTGCTTCTTCTATTCGTGTCTTGTCATCCTTTTCCGGCTGAGGTACTCCTTTGGGAATATTTTCTTTTTTCAATCCTCGAGCAACCATATACTTGAGCTCATGCTTCTTACTCTCTAAGACATGGAACCTCATGAAGTTAGAGAAGCAATTGTAAGCTGTTATCTTTCCTTCTATCGAGCCTTTACCATAAAGCTCATTGCATTCGTGACACCAAATCCGCACATGAGGAGCCCCATCAAAGTCTTTGGAATGCGGCTCAAACCTATCATCCCTCGGTATTGCCATTTCTTTGAGCTTTGATCTAACTCTCTCACATTCTCATTGCCAAACTTCAAGAATATCTAGACTCAATAGTTACTATTCAGTTTTGTAGTCATATTTGGTTCAGCCTCACAATCTACATCAGCAACCGATTGACAGAAATGTCTTTTATTTGGAGGGGGAGGGAGAGATTCCTCTACATTGCATAAGCTTCGTTTGATGTGAACTAGGAGCTGATCATTGATTGTCCATTGTCCCTCTTGTCGCTTGGTCAATGCATACCCTTCTTCATCAAGAAACCCAAAAGGCTCCAAGAGAAGCTCATCCCCTTCAATCTGTTCTCAAACATGAGAGAATATGGGTTGGCCTATGTCTCTTCTGACTCTAACAAGGCCTATTTCCTCCTTGCTCTCAGCATCGACCACTTGAATCTTAAAAAAGGATGCCATGGTGCCAAGACTCCTATGTAAAAAAAACCACAAAATAAACTTGTATAATCTACTTGCATAGAAACAAAATATCCATAAATATGTGAGAGACACACACACACACACACACACACACACAGAGAGAGAGAGAGAGAGAGAGAGAGAGAGAGAGAGAGTTACCAGATTCTTTTGTTAGTCGATTCTTGGACAAGCTACTATACCTATCAAGGCAAGGGTAGTGCAGGGCAACTCTCGTCGTGATGCTATTCATGTTGACTACATATAACACAACAATATACATCACACAAATGTGTATATATAAATTCACACCTACCTGCCTACAAATACATATGCACATTACAAAAATAACTTAGAGAACGAATGCAAAATTACAGTAACATTCCATGATTGTATGAGATTGCCAACAAACAATTGTTTAGTTTGAGAAGCGGTTTGTAGACATATTTAAGCCCAATGATAAATGAAGGCAGGTTACAATGTGATGTTATTTAAGCCCAATAAATTAGGAGCAAATGACCAGTAAAATAGGTAGTACTTTTGTTATTCGAATCAATCAATAACCTATACATTTTATATCATATTGGATACCTTACAGAGCATGGGATGTTCAGGCCACTCCAAGGTTGAACCTGTATGTACATAAAAGTAATATGATGCTAGATGGCATCTGAACTAAAAGTCAATTACATAAGTAAAATGCTTATGAGTAGAGTAATTCTTTCCTTTCTAAGGATTGGATGAAAAAACTGCTTATAAGCCAAATCAATGCAAGGATAGCTTGCATGTCCCAGGTCATCAAGGGAAAAAACACTACATCCCCTAGAATGGCCAGATTACAGCTACAACCATAGGGATGTCTTGTGCACCACTTCTTATATGGCAAATCCCAAAGGCCTAGAAGTTACAACTTGAATGGCGAGTCACAAGACATTGGTGAGCTCCTAACAAGGATGATGTAAAACCATTCAAAACTTCAACCTTCTATCGTTGTTCCTGCACGATGCCAAGAAAATGAAGGCACGATGCCAAGGAAATGAAGGCACGTCTGTGCATAGGTTACAAGCCATTGGGCAAACCTTCTGCTTCCATGGGTATGGATCAAGGATATGAAGGCATGACAATATGAGAGAGGTGAGGACAGAGAACAAAAAGGAGAGTTGGGGAAGAAGGAAAACACCTGGTGAAAATGCTTGCTGTGCATGCACAGATAAAGATAGAAAGAGGCATCGAGTTGGAAGAGGCACCTCGTGGAGTAATCATCCTTATGCTGACTACATTAGCTCTTCTCTCCGATCTTCATCTGTGCCGACTGCATCAGCTCGATCCTATCCGTTTCTAATCCTCTTCCTTGTTGATCTCTCCTCCTTCTTAATAGGCCAGAAATGGTAATAGCGTACATTCAAAACCTAGGTACCTTGCAAGCGCCACCAAGTAATCCTCTCTCTCTCTCTCTCTCTCGGTCACCAATGTGGGAGTGTTTCTAGGGGGAACCCTCGATTTTGAACCCCCCCCCCCCCCCCATGAGGCATGGAGTGGTTTTCGATTTTATCTAAAAACCGTTGGAAAAGGCCCCCCCCCCCCCCCCCCCCCAAAAACCCCTGCGTGAATAGCTCCATTGTGTTTGCACCTACTCTTTCCATCATTGGAAAATTTTTAATGACCCTATTTTTTAGGCCCCCCAGTATCACTGTGGCGAGACACTTGAATAGTGGTAATAGTGGGGCCTCAAAACCCCCACTAAAATTGGGTGGGAAGAGGCTCTAAGAGCACCTTTCGACGGCCCCTTCTAAGAACAAGATAATGAATGTTATGATTTTCAACTTCACTTTCTCACACAATCAATTGACGGGGTGTTGAAGGTCATATCTGATTTTGTTGCAGCCACTACACACTACTATGGCTCCGTTAACTGTCTATCGGCTGTTAAAGTTTGAAACGATCAGTGATGTTTTGTAACTTTTGCAAATATTAAAAAGTTACGAAACTCACACAAAGAGCCTGACATTCGCCATAATTTCCTGGTGTGAGTTGGAGAAAGGGATTGTGGGAAGGTGCTATAAAAAAAGTAGCATATTTTCATCTACCAATTCCACAAATCTTAACTCAAAAAAATGGGATACTTAACTCCAACTAACCTTGGGTTTTTTTTTTGGGGCTTGAACTACCTTGCCATCACACCATTGTATAAGCATATACCCTAACAAGCAATGCTAATAAACTAAAACTCTCACATGCTTAAAAAATTATAGGATGCCATCTTTGGAAATTGAAACTTTAACAATATGCAAAAACTCCCTTGTTCCAAGTAAACCATGATACCCACATGCCCAAGTTGCAATAGGAACTTCTAGAAAATTATTAATAAAATAACTCCTTTTGTAGGTTAACTTTTAGGCCTTAATTTTCACCCTTTTGTATTTGTAAATATGTAGATTCTAGGGATATTAAATACCCTTATTTTGAACTCACGTGCTAGAGGTACATATTGTTGACCGACCCCCCCCCCCCAAGGTTAACTGTCTATCGGCTCTGTTAAAGTTTGAAACAATCAGTAATGTTTCGTAACTTTTGCAAATATGAAAAAGTTACGAAACTCACACAAAGAGCCTGACGTTCGCCATAATTGCCTGGTGTGAGTTGGAGAAAGGGATCGTGGGAAGGTGCTATAAAAAAATAGCATATTTTCAACTACCAAATCCACAAATCTTAACTCAAAAAAATAGCACACTTAACTCCAATTAACCTTCGATATTTTTTTTTGGGGCTTGAACTACCTTGCCATCACACCATTGTATAAGCATATACCCTAACTAGTAATGCTAATAAACTAAAACTCTCACATGCTTAAAAAATTATAGGATGCCATCTTTGGGAATTGAAACTTTAACAATATGAAAAAACTCCCTTGTTCCAAGTAAAGCATGATACCCACATGCCCAAGTTGCAATAAGAACTTCTCAAAAATTATTAATAAAAAAACCATTTTATAGGTTAACTTTTAGGCCTTAATTTTCACCCTTTTGTATTTGTAAATATGTAGATTCTAGGGATATTAAATACCCTTATTTTGAACTCACATGCTAGAGGTACATATTGTTGACTGACCCCCCGGAGCTATAGAAAATGGCCCATAACTTTGCATAAAAATGTTGGATTGGTGTAAAAATGAAGTATACTTCATAAGGTATCCACTCATATTATCAAAAGTCAAATTTGATGTCAATACACCAATTATTTTTAGCATAGAACATCCACTGCCTAAGTATTTTCTTGAAGAACCCATGCAAATTAATCCAAATATGAATCATGTTGCCAAGAAGACTCTTTCATGGGAAAACCCTTCCACTTAACAAGATATTCCATGACAATATGGTCCCTTAAAACCTTCTCCCTCCTACCAATAATCATTTTGGGCTCATAAATGATCAACCTTCTCTATTCCATGAATTAGAAGGGAACTAAATTGTTTCTTTGACTCTTGAGGGACCACCATGCTCATAAGTTGAATGTATAAATTTCTTGGCTACTTTAGACTTTGCATTATCATTTGGGAGTGGCACTCCATTGTCATTAGAAGGTAGATTACTTTGCCATTTGCTATCCAAGTTGTTGAGTATTGCAATCATTTGATTAAACTTTGCATTCAACATATGATTGTACTATAAAAACATTTCAAAAAGGATAATCATTTGATCAAACTTATCATCTATCATATGATATAGTTAGATGCATTTATTCATGTTGTCGATCCTTTGTGAGAATTGTTGATACACATTTGAATCATGAGATACATTAGCTTTAGCCATAGGTTCCATAATATAAGGGTCTCTTGACCAATGTGACATCATTTTTATTACTACTACCCATAATATTTTATACTTAATTTATTTTTCTCATGGATGAATTAACCTCTACATGGAAATCAACCAAATCCTCATTCATGTTCTCAAGCACTTGTTCCTTCTTATTTCTTGCCATTGGAATGGGTATAGTAGTAAATGACTACCTATTAGTAAATGGGTGATGTCTTAAGTCATACTCCTCCAATATCTTTGTTTATTAGCTCCAAAAAAAATATTATAATGTGAGGGCAAGGTAGATTTACTAAAATAATAAGTTAGAAAGATGTAGGAGGTATATCCAAGTTAAAATAGTAAACCCTATCTTGTTGTCTAGAGGTTGAGGCTGTCTATAGTAACCATATGTCAGCAAAATGACCATAACTTTGACCCATGTGCCCATTTGAATTTTTTTTAAGCTAGGATCAAAGCTAACTTCATCCTCTTCGAATGGAGTACAAGAAATATTTATTAGAATCAAGATATCTATTTTTATAATTAAATCTTTGTGACTATCCAAAATAAGATAGCAACATGTATACACATGTAATAATATTGTTTAAGCCCTATTTTGCCAAATATGACCATAGGTCATCATAGTATACTTGCACTTACTAAAATCAAACCTGTATACCCTAAAAGTTCTATCCAACCTCATGTGTATGACTTGTAAATCTATAAATTTGTGCAATTCTTAATGCTCATTGCCCTATTTTACCTTGTTTAGTACTGATGATCCTTGAGTCTTTTCTACTCTTTCCCAAGTAGTCTTCCATGGTCCACCACTTGTGTTTAGTACTGATGATCCTTGAGTCTTTTCTACTCTTTCCCAAGTAGTCTTCCATGGTCCACCACTTGTGTTGAGAGATAAAATAGTGGATGAGGCACCTAAATAGGCTTTGAAACTTTAGGTGTGCAAAGTTCCTTTTGGGCTAGGTTGTGCACCCTTACTCTACAGAGTCCTAAATAGCAAGGAAGGGTCACCTCTCTTTTATTGTTCTATCTCATTCGACTTTGACTTTTTTCCTCGATCAATATGTATACATGGTAGTGCTAGTATTCTAAAATCAAGGATAATATATATGGTTGAATAAAGCTTTGGGTATTCAATGATATGCAAGAATTTGAAAGCTCAATGAAGATCAAAGAGGGTTGAGAAAGGTTTACCTTCAGTGATCAGTGACTTAATGAATTACTAAACTCACATTTTACAATTTCTTGGGTTTTTTAATGTATAAGATCAATAAGAGATCAAAATTCAGAGATGAGCCCCAACACATAATCAAGAATTCACTCAAAATTTCAAATGCCAAAGTACTTACATTCATGTATCAATCATGGGAAGTATTAATGAAAGAAAACAAATTGATAAGCTGAATCATCAAGCTCATAATGATGGAAATTCAATCTTCAATGGTTAGGAATCAAAATTCAATCAATCAATGCTGAAAATTACAATCAACCAATGAAGGTGTACTCAACCTAACCTCTCCTTCAGCAATTGGATAGGCTTCAATAAATGGAAATGGAGAGATTAGAAAAGAGTAGATGATGCACCTTTTTAAATGCTTGATGAAGAAGAATACTGAGCTTGATTGAATTCCATCATATTAGTTGATGGGAAATCCACATGAAGCCTCCATTGATAGGAAATCCACTTGAATCCTCCAAATAGCTATGAGAGTGCCATTCTTGAACAAATTCCTTCAATAATGGCTAAAGAGAAGTCCTTGCTTCAATATAATACTCCAATCCTTGATTAGAATTTAGAACTTAAGAAGGTTCAAGACATTCTTGACTATTCAAGCATCCAAGGAGAGGAAAATGCCATAAATATTGATAGATTGCTTCAATGTTGACCAATTCATCACAGTGTGGCCTTACTATTACTTTCTTGGAGTAAAATACTTCATAGTCCCTATGATTTGAACCTAGATTGATCAAAGATTTGAAGAAATTCATGATTGCCATGTTTTTCCCAAACTAGAAAGGCAAAAGTACTCCAAATCTTACGAAGATGCTTCAATCTTGCATTATTGATGCATATGAAGGTTAAGAAGAGTATTTGAAAAGAGATTGAATAGAAACTCCATAAAAGTGTAAGGATTCAAGCAAGAGATTACTTGCTATCCACAAACTCCATAGCTAGGGTTTAAATGAAGCTTCAAGAATAGAGAATGATTTAATGTCTGATGATTGAGATATGAAAAGGCTTCTTGGAGCTCAAAGAGATAAAAGCCCCATAAAATCTTAAACAAATTCATAAAATTCCATTGTTGTCTTGAAATCACAACAAAGAAGAGAGAGAATCACCATAGCTGACCTCAAGAAGCTTGAAGATGCTCAAATCTTGTTAAACCTTCAATCTAGAGTGTACAATCCACCATTTTAAGCCTTGTGATGAAGCACAATCTACAAGAAGACTAGACAATGGCCAGTAGTAGTAGCCCAAAAATTGTGGTGAGATTTGTGTTGAATTCCATGTTGCATCCACGTGGCAATAACTACTACAATACTAATCAATATGGTGCTCTTCAAGCTCCTAGAGATGAGAGGGATGAGGTTGTGCACTCAAGGAAGGAATATCTAGTCATGGAGAGAAGGTCAAGTCCAATAAATTAGTCATGGGAGTTGAAACAAGCTTGGACGAGAAAATAAAAACCCTATTTAGCCAAAAATAACCTTAATTAGGCTTTTTCTGATCTCCTTTAATCTCATTTAGATCAAGAATATCCAAAATGGTTCTCATATTGGTCACGAACTGCTAAAATATTCAAGAGACCGCCATTCTTCTTTAGATCTTTTGTGAGACCCCCAAACTAGGTCCTCAAGTTTAGGACAACACCGCGGGCTTGACCCAACTTCCATCTCCATAGACACAGACACCATGTACTACATGGTGAGATAGACACACCCCAGTTAGTGTACTTCTTTTTCCTTTTCAGGTACATTCAACAATCTGTGATCAACCACCAAACTCAGAGGCCTTCATCACCCACTCAATCTATCCTTGGCCTCCACAGTCTCTCATCCATTTTGCTATGCTTCTTTTCCACAACCAATCTCCCCAAAGCTCCATCATCGATCCACATGGCAGACCTTCAACCACCTGAGGCCTCACCAACAAGTGCCATGAGACTAGCACTCAGCTAGGAGGGGGTAATGTTAACCCTGGTGCAAAGAAAGAGAAAAACAAAGTGAAAGAAAATCAAAAAGATGCTTGACAAAGTGAAAAAATGTGACCCATTGAAAAAATAGAAGGAAAATGACCAAAAGTGCAAGGAGAAAATTTGAAAGTCCAAGGTGAGTGCAAAAGAGAAAATATGCATCTTAAATTTAAAAGTGCACCCTAACTCCTTGTAAAAGAGTGCTAGGCTCCCTCCTATGCAATTTCGAAATGTAGATGGGCATGGGTGAAGGAACAATGTAAATAGGGAAGGTATAGGGAAAGAGGACCTAGGCTAAAATGGTCAGTTATGTAAAAATGGGATGGGTGCCCAAGAAGGCAATGGAGCTTGGAGCTTGAGGATCAAGCTTGCTTGAGCTTGCACCTTGGATCATGGAGCTACTAGAGGACTTGTGGGAGGAGGCAACTCGATCGAGCATAAAGATAAGCTCACTACACTCATAGGAATGAGAGTGTGCATGGCTATGTGAGAGGTGGCCATTGCACTTGGCTTGAAACTCTTCAAACAATAAGCGGTCTGTGGGTCTTGGTGGTCGAGTGAGAGCTCCCACACTTTTCTTAATGTACTTTCTATTACCACATATTAGAAGTTATTATGATAGCTCAAATAAAATTTTTCTTCTAAAGTAATTGATATTAAAGGTGTCTACAAATATATCATTTCTATACTTGGACACCTTAAGAAATGCTAATCATAATAAGTTTTAACTTAAAGCATCTCAAGATATCTCCATCTTCAAGCCCACTTCATCCTAATAAGGTAATCAATCACTTAGAACTTTCAAGCCTTATGGAGTCTTTGACATTGTTTATGGGGTTTTTGGGTCAAAAACAAGGTTGGACTCTACAAAGTGCTAGGAGTCAATTTGGAAGCAATGGGATTGCCTCTTTGCATGGTAGCTTTAACCACCTACTTCTTAAAGTTTGTTATGTCATAATACCCTATCATGAGGAGTAAGTTCTTTCAATAAGTACATGTGCTAAATAGTATTTGTTGTTAAATGATAAAAATTCTTTTCATAACATAATGTTGGTTGTGTATGGATCTCTTACTAGAGTGTTGCAATACTTGATCTCTAGTTTAGATAGATTTGGTTGATGAATTTCCTCATGGAATTTCATGGAGATGTTAAAATTTAAGTGGACATTCTTTTTGGAACAATATAATATCTCCACTATTTGGTGGATCCCAATAAATTCCTAAATAGGTTTTATGAGGAGTGCATGCTATATTAAAGGAGTGTTATTTAGAAAGGAATAAAGAAATAACTTTGTACACTCTTTAAGTTTCTCACTAGACAAAACTACTTAGTAATAACAAATGCTTGGAGGTTCTTGAAAGTAAAGTTATGCTTATAAAGAAGAGTGTGATTGTAGGTGATTTGTTTAGTTGTTGGAATTTTATTCTCATTATATTTAACATTTGTGGTGTTATTTGTATGGTTTACATTACATTACTACAAAGGAGACAATGTATGGTTTGTAAGAGCCAAAGCAACTAAGAATCTCGTTGTCAAGCATATGAGGATTACTAAAGATTTAGGTTCTTCATTACATAGCCTTAATAAGAGAAAGTAAACTTTAAAGGCAAGAAAGGCCCCCAAGGATACCAAGAGAAAGAGGTCCAAAGGAGCAAAGGGTATACCAAAAAAGAATCAACCATCACAAAGAAAGACCCCAAGAGAACATCGTGCAAGGAGGCATAAGATGGAATATTTCCTAGGAGGACCCTAGAAGAGTTCTCCAACAAATAATCTTTGATTTAACTATTAGAAAATCATGTTATGTTTTAATGGTGTCTTTTAAATATTTTGAATATTTTGGATAAGATTCTCTCATATGTATTCATGTTTATTGCAATTGCCACCCCTTTCCAAAAGCACAACGAGAGAATGCTGAAAAGCTGATGAGAGAGTTTTTATGGAAAAGTGGCATGTAGTTTCATGGGGGGTGACTAATCTAGCTATGAAGGGGGCCCAAGGATTGACTAGGACTTGAAAAGCTGGGCAAACTAGCTTTGGGATGACAAAATCTTAGTTGTGGGTCTCTCCAATGTGAGTGGCGTAATGCTATTATAGAGAGATGTACCGAAAGAGCTCAAATGAAGGAAGCATCATCCAAGAGGGAGGATGTTGCACTATTGCAAAGCTTATGGACCTTCCCAATGGTGTTTACTAACAAATTCTCACAAATCTCTAATAAGCCACCATCTAAGATAGTAGGGCTTGAAGGAGTTTGGAGATATCCAATCAATCATAAAGGCATGCTAGCTATGAATATGGAAAAGAGAATTGATTTTCCAAATCTTTTTTTTTCCTTTTGATAAAATTAGATAATATTGAAAATGTATTTACCCATAAACTCTAGATAGCTCTTGGAGGAGAGAATACTTAAGGTGTGGAGCCACACCTAGTAAACAACTGTATCTTCTATTTATGAAAAGTGACAAGTAGGAAGACAACAATGAAGGTATAATATATAGAATTCAAGAAAATTAATTCTAATTGCATTATATGTGTGACATAGAAGGAATCTATACATTTGTTCTAGAATTGCATAGATGCAAGAATTATGTGGAACTACATGAAAAAATGGCTCCATATGGTTGTCTTGTTTGACTTGGTCAAGATGCAAAGTGCCCCTTTTGGTGATAAGGGCTCAAAGGATGAGGTCACAAACTTCGAAATATAGGGCAAGCTATAGTGCTGAGACACATATGGTCTAATAGGAACAAGGTTCTCATGAGAAAAGAGACTAAAGTCTCCACAAATAGTGTGGTGAGGAGATTGTAAAGAAGATAGCCCAACTTTAGTCTTAACACTCCCTGTAAGGAGTTCACATTTTAGTAAGTCAGGAGCTTTGCTCTCCAAGAAACTTGGGGCTTGCACTAGCAAAGAGTTTTTGAGGGCATAGATGTAAATACTTGGCTAGAAATAGTTTCCAAAGTTAAAGGTTTTTGGACCCTAGCTTGCAAGAGTCATATATTAAGTGACAGGGCTTTGGCCAATATACTACCAATGTGGCCTAGCCAACTTTTTGCATCCAAAGATACTTAGTATTATGATATATATCTATCCGCATCCAAAGAGGATAGCTTCACTCTTTCCAAGGTCTTGAGAAACAAAGAGCCTATGTTGAAGATTTCCTATAAGCACTTGACAAAATGCTTGGGCAAGAGTTCTGTGGGCTTAGGCCTAGTCAATGAATATTACATTGATAGAATAAGTAAATCATAGGTGGTGATCGTGCATTAAAATGGGGGTGTAAGCCCAAACTAGATGGAGCTCAATTTTGTCTTTCAAAAATTTAGTATATCCTGTTATAATTAAAGAGAGAAGACTAGTTTCAAGCTTTATAAGCTAATGAAGGTTAAAGCTTAAATAAAATATTAAAAGTTTGCTCTTCTCCACCTCATCGATCAACTCTAGCCACAACCAACGTTGATGACGCTGAAAGATTGGAACGTGATGATTGGTGAGGGTGACCGCTCTCATGAAACTTAGGAGGTCTGTTGTTTATGGAAAGGTCAAATTGGAAACACCTTGCCATTGTGCATTGGCAGGTGCCGTTGCCATATTTTCCAAGTGTCAACTCACTTTTACCTGCCATAATCCTCACAAGGAGGGGTAACCGAGGGCTAAACAAATTGAGCGTATGTACACCATTGATGATGCTTGGTGACCCCCCTCTAACTACAAATTTTCAGTCCTTCCTCAGATTATGTTTGGATCATTCCCCTCTACAAGTGATTTTTGGGGTGGTCCTTATAAGAGGTACACAAGAAGGCCCTCTACAGTTAGTTGCTTTCAGGGTGATCCTTGGAAGAGACGCACAAGAAGGCTTATCACCCTTTAGGCTCAATACATCCTTTCTTGAGAACCATGGCTTTATCATGTATATGCAGTACATATGGAGCTCCACAAGAAGCCAACTGGAGGATCTTGTGCTGGTGGGGTTGGAATGCAATAAGGCTATAAATGAGGCTTCTAAGCAACATGGCTGAGCTACCGCACTTCAAAGGTGAAATGCTTTGGATCACATTGCCTTTGCTTTGGATCACATTGCCAGAGCTCGGCCTGCTATTCTTTTTGCTATTATTCTTTTTTGAAATGATCTAATTTTATTGACTCTCCCATAAGAAATTGAAGTTTTCCTTAAGATTCAAGTCCTTAAGATTCAAATAGCTACTTGAATGTAGCCTATGAAAGTTCAATTGAAAGCAAGGTGGGAGGTTGATAGTGATGCCCTTCAATGTTTTACTTTGAACCATTGAAAACGAAGGGTAGAAGGGAACTTATAAGTTGTATAGAAGACTCAAGAGGAACCAAACTTACGAATAATAAAGATATCAGGTCTGCCTTTCATGGACATTTCTTGGCTATTATGGCCCGAAATTTCGGGAAGGTGTCCAACTATGAAGAGAAGTGTGCCAATTTCTTTGAGGGCTATGAGGTGGCCATGACTGATACAGAGAGAAGATAGCTCTTGGTGGATGAGATCAAGTTTGCCTTGAGGAGAATGAAGGATGGAAAATCACTCAACACAAATGGCATGCCAACCAAGTTCTACAAAGAGGCTATGGCAGAAATCTGGTAAGCACTTGTTTTGTGTGAAGTGAATCAAGGGCTTGTGAAGCTCATTTGAAAATCTACATATCAAATCAAGTCAGGGCACTAGAGACATCTTACCATGTTAAATCTATCATACAAGCTCGTGGCTAAGGTGGTGGCTCTAATGCTTAAGTGCATTTTATCTAGAATAATACATCCGCATTAGTGCACATTTGTGTTTCAAAGAAATATTCAAGATGCCATTCTAAATATGGCTTCTACTTTGGATGGACTCGTGGTAGTGGCTAGAAGTCCATACTTGTCATATGGATTTTGACAAGGCCTATGATGAAGGCAGCTAGGATTTTAATATCTTCAATGGAGGCCTTGGGTTTTGGAAATGGCTATATTTTGAAGGTCTAAACCCTATTTATGAATCCCTCAACTCAATTATAGTTATTGGAGCTCTTTTTAGATCTTTCAATCTCATTAGGTCTATAAGGCACGGGTGCTTTACTACATCCCTAGCACCCCTCCTTTTTGCCATAGTCACTAGCACTTGCTTAAAAAAGTTGGATTCCCTAGTATAGAATGGTACACTAAAATCTCTTCATCATCCAAAAGGGGGAATATTTCATATATTTGCCAATGATAACAATAAAATGGTGATTATAAACAAATATCAAATGGATAAGTTGATGATGGAGACTTTCTAGCTTTTTTCATATGTTTCGAGAACTCTCTGATTAGTATAATCAAAACTGAACTATTATATTTAGGCCTACCTGAGCCTTTGGAGTGCGTGGTAGAAAATGGTATTAAGACAATCCCAAAAGGTGAAGTTTTTCATCATTTGGGCTACCAACTTGGTTTGGGGCTACTAGCTTAGTATCAAAAATTTGGATGGTTTGAGGGCAAGATGAGGAGCAAGTTTCGTAAGTGGGATTCTAAGGGTGCATCTTTTGGGGGGAGACTTATAATTCTCAATTCTATGCTAGTTGTAGTTATAATTTTTGTGACAATAGTTTTTGGGTTCAATGCAGCCTACTCAAATGAATTAGAGAAATCTTTCAAGGTTTCTTAATGGTCTTATGGTCAATGTAAATAGTAACATTCCATTGTATGGAATTTGATTATCACATAGAAGATTGAGGGTGGCTTGGGGTATTGAGGTGCTTAGTGGAAAGACTTGTCTTCAAGCTCTTAATAGATAGCTAACACCCATGGGTTGTAGTGCAAAAACATTGGATTTGCAAATGTAGACTTCCCGAGAGTGCTTGGGAAGGGTTGGGCTGATTTATTATTCTACACCAAGGATATGAAGTTGAAGATCATCGATTAGAGTTTGCTTAAAAACTAATCTCTGTATGGAGAGCTACCCTTAAGGAATCTTGTTAGGTTCGGAATAAAGATGGGTGAGGGGGCGTAAGCTACTAGGTTCATTTACTTGGTCAAGAGTCTTTGGGAGAAGAGAGACACGCTAAAGTCAAAGATTAGAAAGAAGAGAGACAAAGAGGAGGAGGAAGGGAAGAGAGAGAGAAAGGGAACAAAAAAAGAAGAAAAGAAAGAAGTGAAGAGAGGCAAAGAAGAGGAAGAAGGGAAGAGAGAGAAAGGGAAAAAGGAAATGAGAGATGAAGGGGAATAGGGAGGACCACATGTATAGAAAAAATATAAAGTTTCTTATTTTTGTGAAATGATTAGGTGGAGATTATCAACCTCCAAAATCTTGGAGACTAGGTATCATTTTGAAGCAAGGTAATGAGATACTTGAGAGGGAGATTTCCACTAAGTGGTGTGATCTAAAAGGTCAAAAGTTTCCCATCAAGGAACAATGACCATAGAATGAAGATATGGATGAAGAGAATCAAAGATGGTAAGTTTCCATGAAACAAGATAGACATTATGTGCCAGCCACACAACTCAGAAACTTGGAGATTAGGGACCACTTTACAAAGAGGTAAAGAAAATGTTTGAGAGTGTATTGACCAATGATGAGTGTTCTGATTTGAAATGCAAAGACATGCTTAAGAGAGTCAACCCAAGAGATTTTAGTGTATATTGCTTCTTGCCTAGTGATATAGACAAGAGAAATAATATTATTTTTTTGGACTATCCTTAAGGATAAGAGAAGTGAAGTAAATGACTCCATCCCTCTTATTGTATTGAGGTATAACATATCTAAATTTATTTGTTCTGAAGAATGATATTTTTCTATCAATAATTTTTTTCCCATATACTCAGTATTTTGCTTCTTTTATTAAGTGTATGATGCATGAACTCCCTTTTGATATATAGCAAAACATTGAGATTCTTGATCCTTCAATCTCCCACTACATGAGGCTAAGTGAGCTCGAAGCAAATACATTTGAACATTGACTCAATAGAATTGATTTTGATAACTTGGAGCTTGTTATGAATCCATATCATGAAAATTATTGTTTGGTATTTCTTCTACTTTCAAAAGAGTTTATTATACTAACACATTTACCCAAAATTATTTCAAGGCTCTCTAATTGTTTGAACATTTATCTATTATAAGTACTCTAAATTTTACTTATTTTTTACATAGAGATGTAAAAAGATTAATTGAAGTTCTACAAAAAAAAACATCATATGCCTTGTGAAATAATTTTGGGTAATTAGTTCAAACTATGTAGATAAGCATTGTTTTTTTATCGATTTTGAAAAGAATACATGAAAATGCTAAGATGTAAGTTGAATTTTTTCAAGGCTCTCTAATTGTTTGAACATTTATCTATTATAAGTACTCTAAATTTTACTTATTTTTTACATAGAGATGTAAAAAGATTAATTGAAGTTCTACAAAAAAAAACATCATATGCCTTGTGATCTACTTACACAAATGGAGTATAGATAAGTTGTGGTAAGTCTTTTATCATATACATCAAGATACTTGATACCATAAACTACCACATTAATTTTTATTTGTGCTATTATTCGTAGAACCCTCATAAAGACAATAGTCATTTTTATGGTTGGAGGATAATTATAAATGTCAAAATTTTGGTCAAGTTTATTTATCTTAATGATGAAAATTTTATCAAGGCAATGTAGAGTATATTTAATTTTAAGATATTGCTTCACTCAAAAGAGAGTACATTGCAAAATAGCACTGAACTAACATTCCTTTCTTTCAAATGTGTGACAATTTTCTAATGATTGTTACAATAGTGAGGATGTTTGGTATATAGAGCAAAGATTTTCAAGTTCATACTTGTCAACCGCATACAAGAATAACAAGGAGACAAGGAAGCCACAAATAAGGAGGTAGAGGAGGAGGTAGAGACTGTGAAAGTAGAGAAGGAGGGGCCCTCAACAACTAAGGCAATCAAAGCATCAAAGAAGGGGAAAAAAACTCTTAAAAAGGATATTCCTCACAAAAAGAAATAGCCTTTGTGTATTGTCTTATACAACCTCATGTATGTAAATCATGAAGAAAGCAAATACAAATTTGTTGCAATATTTGAGCTTGTATTTTTATTAAAAGTAAATATATTTTTTTTCAATGTCCTTGCATTGCATCTTTTACTCTCTTCTCTTTGATATCTACAAAAAAAAAAGCATAGACATTTACCATTCAAGAAGTGGAATCAAATATATATACTACATATGACTTGAAGTATAAACTTACTCATTTGTTGTTAAGTTGGAATGCAAATGAACAAGGCAATTTGATAACTTTAGTCTATAAATCCAACCTCACTTGTTGATGTAGTGTACATGATGATCTAACCTTAAGCATTGTAATAATATCCTCATTGAGCCAAATATCAATTTCCAATGTAGGATCTTTGCTAAAATTGTCAAGATTTTGATCCAAAGCAAGTACACTACTACCAAAATAAAGCCATCTATTGTAATAAAATCTAAGGATGAAATTTTGAGTAGCAAGCATATATTTGCAAGCAACAGAGTCTTGATCTATTTTACAAGTTATCTTTCCTTCTATCCTTATATCCCACCCCTCATCTCAATAAATTGTAGAACATTGAATTCCTACTAGCCTCTTGACTGATATCATGGCCTTTGATCTTCATATATTAGCATTGGAAAAGAAATCAATAAATACATTAATAGTTATAAACAAAGTAATCTTGCTTAGCCTACTTGAGATATTAGGTTTCAATGTTTTCTGTATCTCAAAAAAGGTTTTACATCTATAGCTCTCACTAATGTGTTGAGCTTGGTGAAGACCACTCATCAAGTCTTGTAAATCAAGCAAAAGTATGTGGAGATATTACTTCCCAGTGCCTAAGATGAATAGGGATAATATAAGAATGTTCATTAACAAATATTTCATTCTTGCGAGACGTGTTTTTCTCTTTCCTTTATACATTTCTTCTTCAATCAAACCATGCATAACATCAAGGATCCAACTGCCATTCCTCAAGACTAGAAGGATAGAGGTCTACAAATCAAAATAAAACTTAACACAATAAAACCTAATAGTAAGTTTAATAAAAGAAAAGCATTGAGAATAAAATACTTATAGTTCAGTCTATACAATGGAAGACTTGAAGCTCGAGGTTCCAAATTCAACTCTCTATGCATAAATACATGTTATACGAAAACCTCTTTTATGCTTTTCTTGTTTGTTCTAAGTCTGAAATCTTTAATCCTACCCTTCCAAGTAGAGATAAAGGGGCTCTCACACTTTTGTCTCTTTCTTCCTTTTGCTTTTTGCATGGTAATCTAACTACCTTTGCCAATAATGGTAGGAATATATCTTCCATCTATTTGGAATGAATTAAACATAGATATGGATTGGATTTCAAAGCTTGGATACCTTGTTGAAGATTGAATTTCTGTATCCATGGCACAAAAATGGGAGAGAGAGAGAAACAAGTAATTACCAAATAAGAAAAGAGACGAGAACAACAAAATAAAAGAGGAAAAAAAGATGAACACTAAGCTTTTTGGTAATTTGAATTTAGTTTCAATTTTCATTATCATACAATCTTAGATATATCATTTTCATTAATGCAAAGTGGCCAAGACCTTATGTCATTAATGTAAAGGATGTTATAATCACAATTACGAGATGATAAATATAGATATTCATGATAAAAAATTATTGTAATATTATATCAATATCTATTTATAAAATTATTTTTTGCATTTTCAAAAATAGAACTTTCATTACAGAGGCTTTGCTCTCATTGGTCTAGAGCACTTTCTCTCTACATCTTAAAATGCATTTTTGAGACCTCAAAACTCCCCTAATGAAAGTACTCAACCACATATGAGGCCATCAAGTCTTGGAGATTTCCCAACCCCACTTCCCTTGAGTGCTTTTCAAAGCTCCTCTTAGTTTAACTCTGCACATATATTATTGCATTATCCTCCTTCCTACTTGTTCAAAAAGTGTGCTTGATGCCCAATGCTTGCATGTGCCTTGTACTCCTTACAACTTTTTGTAGAAATCCTTACAAAGCCTAGAGATCTCTCTTGTTTTTCAAACCTGCTAACTTTGTTTTTCTAGTAGAACTAGGCTCTCTTTCATTCTCTTCGTCTTGATCCCCTTGATGAATTTAGGAGAAATCCAACTAGGGTATTGCACACTTATTAAATAATAAATTAATCTTCTCCACTTTTCTTTAGCTCTTTGCATTCTCTATCACAAAGCCAAATTCCGTAGATCTTAATACATTGTTGAAATTGGTGGGTGAATTTCTCTCAGGGATCCCATGCCCCTCCTTTAATGTCCTCTTGAATACTCAAGATCGAGCCCTCTATCAAATAATTAAATTCCACTTGTATGCAATGCCTTCTTCAACTAGCGATTAGTAGCTTATGATTTCCTTTTGTATTTAAAACCTTGAAAGAACACAAAATAAGAAGCATTAGATTATGATCCAAAAGTAACCATAATTAACTTTTTCATGATTTAGAAATGGTAGCAAAAACCTCCCCTCTATTAATCTAGCCTTGCCCAATATGCGGTATGGCTCAAAGAATTATATGGAATTATATGTGAGAGAAGGATTGTTGTTTGCTAAATGTTCACACATGTCTATGAGCCCTTTTGCATCAATTGCTTCCTCCCAAGCTACTAAGTCCTCTCCTTCAGGCCTAGATCCTATAGTGGATGTGTCATCTTATTACAAAACTATGTTAAAATCATCTCCTAGAAAGAACTTGTTTGAATTGAATGCCCCCAATGTGAGCCACTATTCTGTCGAGCCTCATTATAGGTGTATATATTAATCATGTAAATTTTTTAGCCATCCCATTCAAAAGAGACCTTTAGGATCTCCCATATTGGGAGTTAAACTTAGCTAGATTCCTTGCAAGGTTTCACTACCATGATTCAAGTTGACTCCACCCCATGTAGCATTATAATAAAACAAGCGTAACCTCTAAAGGTAAAAAGCGGAGCCTCCCTTCTTATGCATTTTATGTTCTTGGGCCAAGAGCACATTCAATTGCTAAGAATACACCTATTTCTAGAATAGTGCCCACTTGGATTTGCCATTGATTTCTTTAAAATTATATGTTGTAAGTTTGATCTATTCTACGATTTTATGGAGCAAATTTGCACCATCCAATTTCTCAAATCCTTTGTCACCTTCTTTACCAACTCATTGACCCCTAAACCATGAGATTATATGATCCTCATCTTTGCCTCCAAAGTTGTTTGCATGTGTTTGTGTTGCAAACTAACCTTTATGCTTTTGCACAAATATTTTTGTGCCATTGTATGTGGATAGCATTTTAACTTTTGCATCCATGCCCAAATACCTTTGCTCCAATTGGTCAATAGGGATTCTTTGCCCTTACTAGCTTTAGGTATTGCTAACTTATCCCAAAAATTTCAAACTTGTAGAGGGCTACCCAATGCGCTTTCTAGGATCATTGACTACTTCATTTCCTTGTTCTTGGAGTTCCTAACAATCTACCAACCCCTCTCCTTATCATTCACTTGTTGAAGCTTACTCTTACCTTCCTATGATTGTTTAGTACACACCACCTTGACCCATGACATTTTGGATGATAGAGGGTTTATTGCCTTGTTCCTACTCATTTTTACTATGCTAATCTTTGTAATGATGGCCCCATAATCCACAGTTCTATCATGCTCATGTGAACTTGTTCCATACCAAATTGAGACACAATTCTCCCACATATGGGATATCCAACAATAGCCATTCAAGTTGTCCCCAACTAGTAACCTAGAGCAAGTAGATTTTATTTATAAATGGGCTTCTGAGAAGCAATACAATAATGGTCTACTCAATCCCTTTGTGATATCTAAAAACACATTCTAGATATATGCCAAGAAGTATGGAATCTCCACCAAGAAAAGACAAGACAATCCTTCTTGATACAATATTTGCAAATTTCAATGGGCTATTGTGGCATGATGTCTACCAAGTCAAGCACTCCAAAAGTACATGCCTTGTCCCAATACCTTTTTCAAGCAGTCTTGAAAGATGAAAACAACTTTCAAAGAGCCCTTTGATGTCGTAGTATATTTGGTCAGCATCACCCTCTCATTTGAGTTTTGTGTTAACTAACTTAGTAACTTCCATGGTTTTGGGTATTTCCCCTATGATAAAAGCCATGACTATTTTTCTATTAAATATGAGAATGTTTTAACAAGACTTCATTTGCATCCAAAGCTACCCGACATGCCACTCCTTGGTTATCATTGCCTTCCATTCATCTCTACAAATAGGATGCCAATATATATGGCACCAACTGAGACTTTACCTTGATTTGAAGCTATACTCTTTTCTAGATTCCACATATTTGCCATCCGACGATGGCTCTAGTCATGATTCGGGTATTCTATATACACTACTCATGTGTACCATTGATGCTAGTACATTAGTATATCATATGCCCATGATTTGAGGTGGCTTTGATCTTGATTTGAGGACTAGTTTACTCAATTTTGACAATGAATTTATTGCTGCAATAACCAAGGCTGAAGCCTATTTGGTCAGTGTATGCTCTACCTATTGGTCATGAGTGCTTCCCAGGTGACTCATATGACTATACGAATGTATACGGAAGTTGGCACATGTCTTGTATTACTCTGAAATGCCTTTTGAGCTTTGATCAAGATCCGTCTTGGTTAGTATTTAATTGACATTGGTCTACAATGGTATGCTTTTTGTGATAGTTATTATGCCTATGGTCTATGTTTGACCCTTCGGTACATGCTTTGATGCATATGTCAGAAATGCATGCTCCTTACATTGTCTATGTTTGATTGCCACTTAGAGCTTTAGTTGGGTGTTCATTTTCATGATTTGGAGCTCTCAGATGCTTATTTGTGTTGTCAGAGATTTGACATTGAGTGTTACATGATATACTGGATGTTATAGCTGATGCTTGACCGGTCCCTTGCTCTAGATGCTCCGTTGATATATGGTATTGGCTCCATATTCCTTATATATTCACATGCTATCTTTGAGTTTGGTTGCTCGATTGACATTGATCTTTTTGCCAATGGGAGCTTCATGCTATCTCTGGATATTGCAGAGCAAGCTTGTGGTTTATGTAGTTGAGCTTCTTGAGTAGATGAGACTAGGATCTCTTACATGTCTATGCTCTTGATAGATACTTGCTTGCATTGGATACTTTTGGGCTGATTTGATCCATCTTCTCTTTGAGCATACACCGACCTTTTTCAGATCCTATCAGTTAGACATACACCTAGCTTGGCTTACTCTCTCAATTGTTTATGCTAGGGCTTTTATCCTTCTACTAACATCGATTGCACTAACACATTTGGGTGTTTGGTTCATGGTTCTTGGCTACTACACTGTTTGTTACATGCTCACTTCACGTAGGATCTAAGACCTGGCAATTATGCTTGACTTTGGATCACTATTAGCTCATTGTTCGCTCTCTTTTTCTCACTGTTGTGATTTAATACAGCAAGTTGTTTTATGCGGACTGTGATGTATTTACTGATCTTAATCACTACCCCCACACAACTAGACACCCTACACTAGCAGTCGATCCTCATGTCCAGGATGTTAGATAGGATGTTGGATAGGAAACACATCATACATTGAGGCATTCTACTAGAGATAGACAACCTCCTGACCACTATGAGCCCTCCATAAATTATGTCTTGGTTACAGATATAGGAGAGCCTCTCACCTATAATGAGGCTATGCACAGGGGTGACTATCACTCCTAGGGGGACTATGTAGTGTGAGATTGACTCATTGCATAAGAATCGTGCATGGGATTTGGTTTCCTTACCTAATTGCAAGAGGGCTTTGCCTTGCAAGTAGGTATACAAGTTGAAAAGTACCCTTGGACAGCCCAAGCTGGCATATAAGGCCAGATTAGTAGCAAAGGGTTTTAAGCAGGAGCATCATGTTGACTTTGATGAGGTCTTCTCTCATGTGGTTAAGATGACCACCATATGCTTAGTCGCTTTGGCTACACAACTTGACTTGGACTTGTATCAATTGGATGTCAAGATGGCTTTATTACATGGGGACTTACATGATGAGATATACATGGAGCAGCCTAAGGGCTTTGCAGAGCCTGGCAGGGAATACCTAATGTGCAGATTGAGAAAGAGTCTTTATGGCTTGAAGTGGGCACCTAGGAAATGGTACCACAAATTTGATCCATTCACGTAGTCACACGGCTACAGCCATAGTGCTATGGATTTGTGCTTGTACACCAAGAAAACATGTGATGGTTCATTATTGATTTTGGTACTCTATGTGGATGACATGCTTTTAGTAGGGGAAGCTCATGATGAGCTAGATGCTCTTAAGGCTCAACTCAAGAAGAGCTTTGAGATGAAACATCTAGGATAGGCCTCTCATATTCTTCGTATGCGCATTATGTGTAACAGGTCTCAAGGACTACTCTATCTATCCTAGAAAGAGTATATCCATAAAGTCCTTGAGCACTTCCATATGCAAGATGTGAAGCCTATTGGTTGCCCATTTCCTTCTCATGTGAAGGTATCATAGGTGGATTGTCCACAGACAGATGAGAAGAGGGCCGAGATGGCCAAGATTCCCTATGCATCTGCAATGGGCAGCCTTATGTATGCCATGATAGCTACCCATCTAGATATTTCATTTGCAGTTGGTGTTGTGGCACGTTATATGGCTACACCTGGCAAGAGGCATTGGGATGTCATGAAGGGTATCATGATGTACTTAAAGGGCACTGCTGATATGTGCATATGTTATGGTGGCTAGGATTATGCAAGAGTTGTGGGATACACTGACTTTGACTATGCAGGATATGCAGATAATAGTAAGTCCACTTCTGGCTATGTGTTCACTTTTGCTAGAGGTGTTGTTTCATGGATGTCCAAGGTGAAAAAATGCACGGCTCTTTCTACTACACAGGTCGAGTATGTTACAGCCACTTAGGCTTGCAAGGAGGCCATTTGGTTGTTGACCTTGGTATTGCAAATGCTATCCCTACACTGCATTTGGATTCTATGAATGCTATCTAATTAGCCATGAATCCGTTCTTCCATGCGAAGACGAAACACATTGAGGTGAGGTATCATTTCATTCGTGAGATCATTGATGACAAGTCTATTGAGCTTGTCAAGATCACAACTAACCAGAATCATGCATTCTTGCTCAAGAAAAGCCTCTGTACAGAGCGCTTTGCCTTCCTTAGGAGGCTAATGGGTGTTGGATGAGATGACATCTTTCCTCATCCTATTATATCTATGTATATGTTGTATTGTCTTTTCTTTTTTCTTTTCACTCCTTATTGAGGCAGATTCACCTAAGTGGGAGGTTGTTGGGGGTAAAGGCACCTCTGTAGCCTAGTCGCTCGTGTATTACTGCACTGTGACAGTACCTGCACTTGCACACTGCAAGTAGCAAGCGCCCATCACTATCACTTCATTCTTTTTTCTTTTAGTGACATTTGAATAAAGGGAAAGCCAATCACACATTGTGACTATTGGAGTTCCCACATTGTGTGTGTGTCTCTCCCTTGCTCTTGCACCTTCCACCATAGCTCTTGCTCCCACTCATGCTTCCACTTCAAGGCTCACCTCCCTTCCATCCTAAATGACCATAATGCAAAATCCAATTTGGTATCCCAATCTTTCAGATCATCTTTCGATTTGTAGAAGAGAATCTTGAAGAAGATTGTCTTCTACAATCTTCTTCAAGATTCAATGTAAAATCTTGTTTGAACTCTCAACTTGTCCATTTGCTTGTGGGTGATATGGGGCCGACTTTTTATGTAAGAACATGTGCATAGCAATGGATTCTACAATTATTGTGTTCAGGAAATGCTTTCCCCTATCACTAACAAGCTCAATGGAACACCCAAATCTAGTCATCATATTTGAATACATGAATTTAGCCACATTAGATGGTGTGTTATCTATCAATGCCTATGCCTCAACTCATTTGGTACAATAATCCATGCAAACAAAAATGTATTTGTTCCTTATTCTTTGAGCTACAAATTTTATTGGTTCAAAAAAATCCATTCCCCACTTTTGGAAGGGTTCCAATGACAATACTGGGTGATCCTACATTATGTCTCTATCCAAAGGCTGCTTGCTAATCCTCCTTCAAACACCGCAATCTTTCATTTGCATATTGGTGAGCATCTTTCAAGATTATTACCATAATCCAGCCTGTAATATTTTCCTTCCTATAATCTCTCCAAAAAAATGACCACCTGACAGACCAGCATGAGCTTCATGAAGTATTGTTAATTTGTAAAAATTACACGGCGCAGCGAATAGAATCTGAGAAAGAGATAGAGATAGAGAGTACACAATAGATAAGAGGAGAATTAGAAAATTTCTTTAGCTCCAAATAACTGATACAGAGATGGCTCTGTCCACCTGTGTGCTTCCACAATGAAGCTTAGATGGAGATCTAGATAGAAGATAGGTGAAGAGCTTAAGGCTAGCTAGAACGACTCTAACTGGGTGAAAGATAGATTATCGATGGCTATGAAGGGGTTTAGCTTTTACAGCCCGTGAAGGCGGTTAGGTCGGCCTGACCAATCTACCATATGAGCCTCCACTAGTCGGCTAGGGAATATTCCCTTTACCGTTGGTCCAAGGGCGCTACCCCCGCTAGGGGGGTTGCTAGCCCCCTTGGGACCCCCAGCCAGGGGCCGCTTTTTTAACTCTCTTACCCCGCAACTCAATGTAATGTGCCTTGAGTTGCTACCAACTTAACTACTCAATCCAACCCAAAGATTAGACCCACAATGGTCACCTTTTTGCCATCCGGTCACATAGACCTCATCTGATCTACAAGTCAAGACTCATCCAATGTCCGGGCTCACATTTGGCTTCTCCTCATAATGGGTACCTTACAACTTTGAGCACCATGGATCATTGGTGGCACCTTATGAGGGTGGGGCATTGAGCATATCTAACAAATTACTCATGTTCAAGCACACATCTCTTCAGGATATTGTCCACTCCTCTTCAATAAAGTGTATTCAAAATAACCTGATAAGACCTATTCTTTAATGCCAACCTTCTTCGTTGATCAATTGTTAAGTGTGTAGGCATAACTTCCTCCAATAAGAAATGAAGTGACTGATCATACTAGGAGTTTGGATCTACAACCTACACCTCAAATAGTTCAGCATCAGGGAATTGATCTAGTATGCCAGCCTCAATGTCATCATTCTCCAACCTGCTCAAAAAATATACAAGTACATGCTCTTTGCCATGAGTATGAACCACCTTGTAGTCAATTTCATGCAACAATAACATCCATCTTGCAAGCCTTCCTATCAATTGAGGGCCGTTAATCAAGAAGAGTAATGCTTGATGATCAAGATGAAAAATAACTTGATTGCCCCAAAGATAGTGTTTCGATTTTTGTAAAGAGTAAAACATCCCTAATGCCTCTCTTTCCATAATAGAGGAGTTCTTTTCTACAGTACCGAGTTTCATGCTAGCATAATATATGGTCCTAAACCAAACATGCACTTTTTCCTAAACTACTCTCGTAGCCACATCAAAGGCATCAACAGACATGAAAAGATAGGTCCCAAACAGGAGGCTACAGAATAGGAGCCACAACTAGCACCTTTTTCAAGATCCCAAAAACATGTTCCTAATCCTTCTGCCAAACAAACTGTATGCCTTTCTTAATAAGGGTAGTGAGGGGAGAGCAAATACGAGATAAACACCTCAAATACATGATCTGCCACTTAAGTTGGACTACAAATCTCATCACTTCCTAAACATTAATTGGTGCTTTAGCTGTCTAAACAACAAAAATATTCCTTGGGTCAATAGTCATTCCTTCATCACACAAAATATGGCCCAACAATACCTCCCTCTCAGTTACAAATATGGACTTGAATGGATTTAAGCCCATGCCAAATTTCCTAGACCTCTCAAAACATAACCTCAAATGCTACAAGTGCTCACTCTCACTTCCAAGCACATAGAAGTTATCAACAAATACTCTCATAAAGGTTGTCAAGTATGGACCAAAGGTCTTTTATGTAGTTCCCTGAAACTCTAGAGGTCCATCCAACATTCATCAATGTACTGACATAAGCTCCCATTCCGTAATAAATGTTGTATTGTCCATTCCATCCAAATGCATCCTAATCTGATTATAACCAAAAAATCCATCTAATAAGCTATACATATCATGTCCTACTACATCATCAAGGAGAGAATCAGTAAACGGTATTGGAAATGGACATGTTCTTGTTGCTTCATTCAACCTCCTATAGTCAACACGAACCCTAATCTTCCCGTTCTATTTGGGCACCACTACTATCAAAGACAACCATGTCACTTCATTCACTAATTTCATAAAACTAACCCTCAAGAGCTTGTCAATTTCTTTCTTAACTTCCTTAGCATAATTGGGATTCATTCTATACCTCTTTTGGACAATAAGCTTAGTATACTTTTTCATGTTAATCCTATGCTAACACACTACTGGATCAAGCTCTCTCATAGTTGTCTAATCCTAAGCAAATATGACTTGAAACTCCTCACACAATTCTATCAAGTCTCTCTTGAATGTTCCTCCACATAGATACTAACTTTGATCGGTTTAGCTCTCTTGATTCATTCAACTTCACTTCTTGAACATCCTCCACAACTCTTGAAGACTTCCTTATAGTATGCTTATATCTCTACTTACTTAACTTGAATAATAGGCTTCTATCCTTCATCTTGAACATCTACATTGTCCATAAGCTAAAATTTGTCGATGTCCTGATCTTGAGGCTTTTCCTGCTACTTCGAATCAGGATGCATTGCTCTAAAAATTGAAATGAACTATCCAATCCAATCCTTACACTTTCCTTAACTTTAGATTGCTCGTAAGTTGCAAAAAACTCTTCGTGATGCTATCTTGAATAGTCATAAACTACAAGAAAAATAGTTTATTGTTTAAGAACTCCATTTCCAACACTATTGGGCTACTCCTAATACCCTTGAATAACGCTATCCACATCTATTTCAAACAAGGTACCACATAAGGATTTCCCTAAAGAAATATTTCTTCTTCATCATCTTCCACTTCATCCACTAACTTTATGGTTTGAGCCACAATAGGTCAAGAAGTATTCTGTTGGATCACTTTTTAACTATAGACAGACTAATCTCGTTAAGTCCTTTGGGAATGCATGCATAATCAACTCCCCAATCTTGCCTCAACTTGGCTAATTTAAATTAAGGCGGCCTGCCCAAAAGCATATGATAAGCTTCTCCCAACTCTAACATTCTTAATACACAAAATTAACTTTAAACTTCAGACCATCCACCTTTTCTAGCCCCCGTCCAAAAGAACATTATCATAGTTTTTTTCTACATATTCCACTTGAATAGTAGGAACCTAATAATCCAAATCCTCTTTTTGTGTTGCTATAGCTGCTTGACATTCAAGGATTTCCCTACAAGTATCTCTTCTCGTTTCTACCTAATTTTCCAGAGGAGCTTTTCATTGAACCTTGGTATCAAATCCAAAATTTGATAAGTTAACTACAAAAAATGCCTTGCTAAAGCCTAGAATAACCCTACTGAACCTCTTGCCTACAACTTAAAGGTATATCTTCAAGTTGATGGTTTTCTTGATTAGGATTCAAACTCCCTTACCACTCTTGATCTTTAAGTACTAGTTTTCCAACCTCTTTTTGCAACTTCTTAACTTGTTTAGTAGCCATCTTTCTAGCCTTTTCTTGCTCTTCCCAATCAAGTCTCTTTTGATCTTGACTTCTAGTAATGGCTAGAGTTGAAGGTTCTTCAAGACACTCTTCAATTTTCACACAATTTGAACAATCACACTAAACATGCATACTTACAGCATTTAGGTTTCTTGACACCTCACCCTCTCCTTCTTGAACCATCTCTTGATGATCATTCTCATTCATTACAATCCTTTCATCTTGATGACCATTCTCACTTATTATAGTCCTTGCATCTTTAGCATGCTGCCTTTGTTCAGTTCTTACATTTATACTTCTCTGTCTTCTTCTTGCTTTTTCTTAACTGTTTTTTCCTCTTCTTCCTATTATTTTTCTTAGTAATGTCCTCAAACTCTAAACTACTTGACTCATAATCTAAGTCTAATCCTGAATCCTTCTTATCTTCATCACTATCATTGTCTGAATCTAACTCTTCCTTTGAGTCTGAAGAGTCTTCATCATTACGGTTCTTCGATCAACTCGTACCAAGTCTTTGTTCTATTCTCATAGCATCTATGACCAAAGTATATATTGTGTCATTAGGTGTGGGCTCCACATTTGCTATAGGATGTCAAACTTGCTCTTCATGCCCTTAATAAGAGAGATCTGCATTTCTTGAGATGGTCTAATAGCAACATTCAATCTATCAACAAATTCCTGAACTTCTAAGCATAATCCTCAACTAATATATATTTTTAATCTACATTTTTTATCACCCTCAAAATGTCTTCGAGAGTTTTGTCCTTCCTAAAACGTTGTAAAAATGAAATCTTCAATGCATCATATGTAATGAAGGCATCCATACCATAACTTCTAAACTAGTCCACAACCTTCTCCTGAAGAGTGGTTGTAAACTATTGCTTTTTAACTTGATCTCCATAAAATTGATTAAATCCACTTGTTGTCCACCTCAAATTCAGCCACATGACAATTAGGGTCTTCTTTCTTTCCCCATGAAAATTGTACTACTCTTACATTAGGATTTTGACATGGTATTGCCTGAGTTGAGATTTTTTTGCTCCTATTACTACGGTCTAATGGATCAAGTAGCCCAAAAAGAGAAATTCCTATCAACAAAACATCCCATATATTTCTCCTAAAATCATCAAGAGAAGTTTGTATAAGCAACTTTGCATATAATCATTTCCATCTGCTCATGCTACACTTGTGGATGGAACATCTTCTAATGTAATATCCTCCCGTTCAGGTTCCTCCCTATGCAAGTCGTTATCATCTCATACTTCTCTTTAGCCTACAACTCTCCATCCACTTATACCTCAAATTCGGTCTCAAACAAGATGTTTTGTGCTTCTCTTCTCAAATATTCCCACAATTCTCATGCTCATGCTCTTGTAAAAACCTAATCCCCTTGTTGAGGGAATTGTCCTAACATAAATGCTGCCTATCTAAAGCACCCTGAACCTGATAATTGCCATTACAATCCTGCACTCGCTCAGCAAACTTATACACTTGATTTCCTCTAGACATGATCCCTAAATCATGAGCACCTTGCACACAAAATTGGTAGGATTGCCAAAGTGTAATGGCCTTCCATAATCAATTAAAAAATAGTAAACTATCCAAAATAGTCATAATATAACCCACAACTTCTTGAATCAGAGAACCATCGTAGAAAGCATATAGTTTTCAAGAATACCACATAAACCTTCAACACACATCGTAATCGATCTCAAGAACAAAACAATCCTAAATACTATAGAGTACATACTTCTTGAATATGATAACAATAGAGAATAACAATTAGTTTTCAAAGAATAGAGACAGAGATTCATGTCAAGACATGAACAACCACCATAGGGTGCCATCTTGCTTGATTTTCATATGTGAAAATAATAGATCTAAAAAGTTGCCATCAAGAAGTTACATCAAGAACACTTAACCTTCACATGAAACTCCAAGGTTGCTTCATATATGATCATTTAAACACCTACATGTATACTAAGGTTTACAGCATGACTCGATCCTCAACAAAATCAAAAAAGTGTATTGGCCTATTCCATTTGCTTGGTGGTATAATGAACGAGTAGGTAGTTGTCTTCATTTGCATCTTTTAAACATCCATAAGGTTCTAGGAAGATGAGAATTCTAAAGAGGAAAAGAAGACACAATGCTCTAGACTAGATACAAGTAAGGATGACAAGAAGGAATGTGAGGAAAATAATACTTCAAAGGCCAAAAGGGCAATAAAGGATGACACCTTCAAAGCTATGAGCACAGGGTTGTTCTTGAGTTAAGAGTCAACTTTGTACTTCAAATATGCAAATAAATGACCTTCCAAGAGACAAATAGGTAATGTATTCTTGTATGTGTTCCATTACTTGATATATAAAATCAATGTGCGAGCTAAATGTCAAGCTTTCACACCAATGTACATGCTATTTTAGTCCAAGTCGCTTCTACTAAAGCAATTTTTAGAGGCAATTGTTATGTTTTATAATCATTTCATAAAGATCATTCATTTGAGATAGCATGCCTCATATATATAAACTTCTTCATTTTTAATAACTAAGGAAAATTCATAGCAAAAGTATATTTTACTACTTTAGCTTGTTTTGTGTCAATTTACCATTCTATGCACTCATGCACAAGACCTTTTTTTTTACTGGGCATGGTAAACTAGAACCTTTTTTTAAATCAAATATTGTAAGAACACCATGGAACCAACAAACAAGTTTTTGGAAGATGAGGAATTATTGGTTACTCTAGGATTTGTGTATTTTGACAAGGACTCAAAAGTTCAAACATGAAACAGTCTTGAGATCATGTCACACATGGGCCCTTCATGCACAATCAAGATTTCATACATCTTGCCACTCATGAGGAGATATGCATTTACATGTTGATGACTAATATATGTTGTTCAAAGCATTTAGATCACTTGTTTTTTGTAACTTCTTTTATTGCATGTTATCAACTTGGTTATTAGGGGTTATTTTCTCATGTGAGTATTATAATGCCTTCATATGATAGCAAGGCATGGGAGAAGGTTGATGCCTTAATCTTTCCTTTTACACAAAGCTTTGATATAGCAAGGAAGAAGGCTAATTAGTTTGAGTTTCCTACTATAAGGAGATTGCTACTAGAGACAGATGTGGGATGATCACCTACAAAGCATTACGGTTGACTACACTCAAATAGGAGCAAAAAGATCCCCTATGTCCTTCATGTGGAGTTTTTCATTAATCCATACTCTAATTGTGATTTTCTTTCCTAGTGGTTTTTGGCTATGTTCATCAAGTCTAACTATAACCTTAATATCATTGACATTTCTGGAGGCTTACAATGAGCTTGTGTAGAGATACATTCCTACTAGGACAAGCTTATTTTAGTCTCTTTTTTAGGTAAACAAAAAACTCATTTTAGTTGCAAGATTTGAGGTCCTTTGAGAATTTGACTTCTACTAAGTTTAAGGGTGGAGCACCTATGTCTACTTGAGATGACCTCAATCATCAACATGGGAACATCCTTTGCAAGGATTGATTTGTTGTTGCTACAATTTGCAACCCACCTATTGATGTTGAGCATGATGGGGACTAGCCTCTCAATTATTAGCATTTGCCATCACCATTATGTGCCTTTAGATATTACTAGTTTTGATATTATGTTTATTACTATTAAACATAATGGTCTTCACATTACAAATTTGGTTCAATACTAAGATTTTGAAATGTGGAGATTCAACAATACATGTAAAATCAACGTGCTCCTTGTAATTATTATTACCATCTCTAGTTTAGGTCTATTCATTTTTCTATTCCAATGTAATGGTTTGCTTGCCACACATAGCTTTCACGATGTTAGCCATCCATTGCATAGTCAAGACACATCACACAATCACACATCACATTGTCATGTACTCAAGTCTATTTATGAGTTGCCATCAATCAAAGTACTTATTAAAATGTAGTACAAGGCCTAATCATAAAAACTCAACATTTCAAGGGCTTCAAATGGGAGGTTCATACCAATTAAAACCCCTTTTAATTATCTTTTGAGGGAATTATATATAGCTTCCTACATGGTGCTGCGAAGGGTATCACTATTGATTGGAGCTCATATCTCCTCTCTAAAATGAATCAACATGTTTATCCGACTCATTAGAGGTAATGTGACTAATGCCACATATGGTTCCTACTTTCATGTTTTCTTGGCATATGCTGCCCTTGCAAAGGAAATCCTCCCACTACCATTGATCCTCTAGTGGTTCTTCCTCCTACTGAAGATCCTGATGTCATCATTGAGGATACTAATCCTTCTCCTTTGTTCATTTAGAGAAAACATCTTAAGTGAGTGGTTGAATCAATGTACCAAAGGCCTTTGAAGGCTATGGATGTGGTGACCTAGTTCAACACAGTACTCAAGTTTGAAGGTGTTGTGGATCAAATTTAGTATAACAACAAAAGTACTTTCAAAGTGATGTTCAACACGAAGGCTACAAAGAAGGTTCAAAAGCAAGGGATCTACTTACAAGGCCTTAATCTAGAATATATCACACCATGACAACCATTCAAATTTGAAAAGAACCACCTCAAACTTACCAACTCATCTATAGTACATGCTACCTGACATTACGAAGGGGTTGGGTGAGCCTTTTTCCATTCCTACATTGGCTAGTCCCTTCACAAATCAATTTGTTTATCATGGAATGCTACAAAGAAACAATTACAATTTTTAGATGTGGATGTCCCATATGTGGAAAGCTCATGTCTAAGCTCTCATGAAGTAAGTTTGCAAGAGCTTCCTACAATTGTGGGCTTTGGGGGCACTGTTAACAAGAGTGCCTGAACAAGAATGAGGAATTTCAACCTTCCAAACCTTTGTTTGCAAGATCAACATGGACTACAATAATAGGTAAGCAATACCCAAAAGTTCCAATCAAAACGAGGCAGAGAAAGAGGATAATCAACAAGTCATGAGGAGGTCTAAAGGCAAAGAGAGGCAAGAGTTATCAATCCTAGAGAGTACTTGGGCAAAGCCCCCCTAAAGTCAAGAAGTTTTAGAATAGGGCAACAATCCTTAAAGCCATTCAAGGTAAAGCAAATGCATTAACCAACATTAACAAGATTCCACTCAATCAACTAGAGTAGGAATACCCTTCAATGGATACTAAGTTGCACATGATGGTGCAAGATTGTACGAGACACAGCAATATAGCTAGATTGCTACTCAAATCAACTTTGAAAAAGCAAGCAAGCAAGAGGGGTTAAAGACAACTCGTGGTTTAAAGAACAAGGCTTATTGGAGAATGGAAAAAAAGGATTCAAGATGGCAAATACTACTTCAAACAAGCAAGATGGTGCTAGAGCAAGTTAAGAAAACAACCTTCAATATGAAAGGACTCACTAGTGAGGTGAAAAGATCCCTTTTTGGATGTGGGTGTATCTACAATATATTGATGCAATGTTAATCCAACAACACAAACTTCATCATCAAGTAGCTCAATATTCTCATCTAGAGACTATACTTGTTTTGTGGGAGGGGTGCAAGTGAATCTTGTTGCATCACTATGGTAAAAAGTCATGGGAACTCCCACACTAAACTTTAATGCCTAGGATGGCAAGCTCCTATAGGTAGCAATGGACTAGGAAGATGCCACATTGAACATATCAATATTTATTAATACAATGATGCAAGGTTGAGGAAAAAGCAATGGGTCACATTTGGAAAAATTTTCACAAATAGATATTTGTTAGGAGGGCCCTTAACATGGTCACAAATGGCAAGGATGCTTCTACAAAAGCTTCTAAAGTACAAGGAGAGGAGCTCAAGGCATGAGATTGGGCAATGCATCAACTCAACCTATTTGGTGTCAATAAGTACTTGTGAAATAAGGCAAGAAGTTTGGATGAGGTAGAAGTCCAATTGATGCAAGGTAAGATGATGAGACAAGCCGCTTTGACATTCATCAAAGCGGCTTGTCTCATCAACTCTTAACATTCATCAAAGGCAAGAAGTTTGGATGAGGTAGAAGTCCAATTGATGCAAGGTAAGATGATGAGACAAGCCGCTTTGACTATGGAATTAGACAAGATTAGCTTCCAATTCAATAAAAGGCTAATATTGAATCCCTACTACATGTCCCTAAATTTCATCAAAGTTCTAAAAAGAAAAAGGATAAATGAGAGCTTGGCCATCCTAGAAATGTATGATGGAGGCTAGACAACTAATCAAACAAAAGTGTGATTACCTTGTTACCTAAATACAATCAATGCACCAAATTGAATCATTGGCAAGCCATATCCCTCATGGGAATAACATGCAAAATCTTCATGAAAGCCATGGCTCTAAGATTATTCCTATTTTGCATAGATGCATCAACAAAATGCAATATGGCTTCATTAAAGGGAGGTCAACAATGGATAATGTCCTAAATGTAATAATGGCCACACAATGGGCAAGCATTTCTCAATAGAAAATAGTTTACTTACAATTGGATGTGGAGAAGGCTAATGATAAAGTTACTTGACATAATTTGCAACAAGTTATGATAAAGATGGGGGATGACATGAAGATAGCTAACCTTTCATATATGCTAGGCAATGATGTACAAGCCTTCATCTTAGACAATGGATCATTGCTTAGCCCTTCGGTGGTTAAAAGGGGGTAAGACAAGGATTCCTCTTAAGCCCTCTCTAATTCACCTTGGCCACACACCCACTATTATGTTTAATACCTAGACTTACTAAAAAGGGTGATTTGAAAGGAGTGAATTATAGGGGCCTCTCTAATTCACCTTGGCCACACAGCCACTATTATGTTTAATACCTAGACTTACTGAAAAGGGTGATTTGAAAGGAGTGAATTATAGGGGCAAGCAACCTATCAAGCAAGGATTTGCAAACCTACATATGATCCCCAAGGCAAAAAGGGAAGCTTGGAGAAGGCTATGCAAGTCCTAGACATATATGAGAAAGCAATAAGATTCAAGATCAATCTTGGGAAATCCTCCATGATCAATGTAACCAAGGAGAATCCAATGAATTGGGATGGAAATGTAATGTCACAAAAAGGGGGCATCATCTTGAAATATGTGGTGTTTTAAGTGGGAATGGTGCAAGTGAATTGGCAAGGAGGCATTTTGAGGATGTTTAGAAAGAAAATCAATAAAACTAGAGTTCCACAAGGGAGCCTCTATATGCCAAACTCAAAATTAGGATGTTTCATATTTCCTACAATAAGCCCCAATCACTATTTATAGTTTG